>NC_092769.1:30787405-31093090 GCF_047496795.1 Chiloscyllium punctatum | reverse complement strand
ATACTTGGAAGTGTTTGGTAAAATAGAACAAAGTCACTATGTTTCATCAAGGGAAGGTCATGCTTGATAAATCTGTTGGAATTCTTTGAGGACGAAATGAGCAGGCTCGACCAAGCACAGCCAATGGATGTTATCCACCTGGTCGTCAAGAAGCGTTTCACAATGTGTCACACAGGAGATGACTGAGTACGATAAGGATCCCTGGTGCTAGAGGAAAGGTATTGGCATTGGTAGAAGCTTGGCTGTCTGACAGAAAGCAGAGAGTGGGGATGAAATTATCCTTATCAGGATTGCAGCCGGTGACAAGTGGTGACAAGGCTCAGTGTTGGAATCGTAGCTTTTTACTTGTTACGTTAACAATCTAGATAAGGGAATTGAGGGAAATTTGGATTAGTTTGCAGATGATAAAAAGATAGACAAATGGATAAATTGTATTGAGGAGGTGGAGAGGCTGAAGAAGGATTTGGGCATGTAAAGAGATTGGCAGATGCATTCCAATGTGGGAAAGTGTGAAGTCATGAACTTTGGCACGAAGAATAGAGGCATGATCTATTTTTTAAAAGGGGATAAAATTCAGAAAGCTGAAGTGCAAAGGGACTTGAGAGTTCTAGTGCAGGGTTCTCTCAAGGTAAGCTTGCAGGTTGAGGCAATAGTCAGGAATGCAATTGAAATTATTATTGATGGCATTTATTACGAGAGGAATCGAATATAAAACAGGTTGTATACGTCTCTAGTCAGACCACATTTGGAGTATTGTGCGTAAGTTTGAGCCCCATATCTCAGGAAGGATGTACTGGTCCTGGAGTGTGTTCACAAGATCTTCATGAGAATGGTCATAGGAACGAAAAGCTTATTTTATAAGGCATGTTTGAGGACTCTGGGTCGATACTCGATAAAGTTTAGATGAATGAGAGGGATTGAAATGGAAGCATGCAAAATACTGTATGACCTGGACAGAGTGGATGTTGGTAAGATGTTTCGATTGGACGACGATGCGAGGGCACAGCCTTAGATGACAGGGTACACCTTTTAGAACAGTAATAAGGAGAAATGTCTTTAACCAGAGAATGGCGAATCTTTGAAATTTATTGCCACAGAAGGCTGTGGGGGCCAGGTCATTAAGTATATCTGGGAGGGAGATAGATAAGTTTTTGATTATCGAGGGGATCAAGGGTTACAAGGAGTAGGTCAGAGAATGGGCTAGAGAAAACTGTCAGTGATGGTGCAGACTCGATGGGCTAACTGGCCTAAATTCTGCTCCTATGTCTTATCGTCTTATGGTCTATACCTCAAGGAGCAACCTTGCACCTTGGAGAAGATGGATTTATGTTCTTCATGAAGGTCAGAAGCTGGTAGGAATAGTTAACTGTTTTAGGATGAAGGCATTGTGGCTGCTGTCGAGGTGGTGGATAATATGATATTCAGTGCACAATCACACCCCAAGTGCACTGTATTAATGTAGGGAGAGTTTATTCAAAACTTGGACCTTACGGTCTCTGCCAATGACCGTAGGGAGTAGGGGTTGTGGTAGGATGGCGTAACGCCCTCCCAAGCACTTAAACTATCCAGAATCATGCATCCTGAGTGAAACAGCAGGCATCGAATTTATGACCTTCTCTTTGGCTGTTTAGAATATAAGGAGTGATTGTCCATCCCACTCAGTGTTCAATACAATCACCTCCTATTCCCTCACAGCGCTCCCGATCAACCTTCACTCGCTCCTCATGGTGCCATCATCCCAGAGATTAATCTGGTGGAACCCCCGTTAACTCTCTCTGTGGTAAGGAGCTCACACCTTCTAAAGGAGAGAAAATCTGTCCACAACGCCCCAAATGCTGCCTCAACAACACTCTCAGGATTGATAACAATAATTCATTTCTCTCACTTAGCTGGCTCCGTTTCTTTTGTGTGAAATAAGAAACTATTCATTCAGGATGCACTGTCACTGATTTGGAATTTAAAACATCCTTACATATGTAGGTCAGCATCAATAAAGCTAGCACTGGAGGTGCCTAGTCAGATGGACGTCACTCTGGGGAGAGACTCAGTCACAAAGAATCCATCTAAAAAAGTGAATGGCCACCTACCTGAATGGAAATGAACTGCTGGAATATGGGATACAGGCAGAGGAAGGGAGCTATCTTTCCTTTTGATCTGCCCTCGCTGGATGTGTGCAGACCTGATCAGGCCAGCATCTTAGGCCGATCTTGAACTGAGTGGCTAGTTCAGCTGTTTCACAGGACAGAAAAGAGTAAAACCCAGTACTGTGCGATGGCAGTCACACCTGACCAGGGAAGGATGATCCGCTGCTTTCTCTATTCGGCATGAGGCAAGCCGATATCAAACGATTATTATTCTGTGGCTCTGGATTATGAACCAGTGATGTGACCACCATACACTGTCTTCCCTTCCTTCAGATTCTGTGCAGAGAACAAGTTAAACATCTCAAGTGCAAATGTTTCGCAATGAACACGTGGTAAGAGTAGACTTGAAACAGCTGTATGAGGAATTAACAACGGCACAAACGATGGTTTATTCAGGAGTTGCACTGAGGCTGAGGAGGACACTAGGTGTCACAATGGTGGTATTGGAAAGGATTGGTGAGAGGGGAGGGTATGGAGATGTAAACTGTGTAGGAGAAAATGAATCAAGGAGGTTGTGAACAGTCTGTTTCATCATCGCATATTGGAGGGCAACTTGTATTGACTAATTTGTTAGTTATAATTTGTAAAGAATGGAATCTTTGATTGGAAATGAAAACGTTGACTTGCCCCTTTCCAAAATTTAAATATTATGAGCAAAAATTCCGTTCGGACCGTTTCACGAGACAGCTCGAGTGACTGACCAGGAACACCAACTATAACAAGGATAGGATGATAACCAGCTTGAATAACCATCAGTACATCTTCAACCCGCGATACTAATGATAATCAAGGCTGGGAAAGCCAGTACAGACCCAAGTATAAACTCCTGTGCATTGTTGGAACATTCCAGACTAATGTTATCAGTTTCTGATCTCTCCTCACCCTCTCTCTGAGTTTGTGATTCCTATTACTGGTGTGGGTGATGGTCCCATTCATGCGATGGGATAAAACACTGAAAGCATTCCCTTGTTCATAGGAGAGAGAAACTCTCTAGGGACGCATAGGATCATGGAGACTGACATAATCACAATCGCTGAGTAAACAGCTCTGTTAATCCCTTTCAATTCTATACTATTTCATTAAAGATCAAAATAACTTTGAACATTCATGCATTCTGGGTGTAATATTTGAGTGTGACTGAAGGAATGAATGTTGACGATAGAAGATCGATTGTGTATAATCATTCAGTCTGCCTTGGATATGGAATTAATGCCAGAGGTTTAATATAACATAAACGTGCTTCTCCGCTCATACATGGAGAAACAAAGCCTGTAATTACAGATCAGTCATTGCAATATCAGTAAAACATTAAGAGAACATCTTTCATCCATGATCTGATTTCAAAATGTACCTGAGACAATGTGGTTTTATCACAAACAAACGTCATGGATATGTTAATGCAGAATTGTACATGACAAACACAATTCAGATTGTTATTCCAGAATCAGAGAGGGCAGGTGTGGGTCATGTTGCTGATGTTATCGATGCTAAAGAACTGTTGTGAAGTATCATTTACTGGACTTCATTTTCATTGTGATTATGACATTGGGGAAAAGAGAGAAAATGGAGAGGACTCAGGGACATGACTGTTCCATCTGGGCGGAGGGACAGTGGTGTTCCCAAATCACGAGCATTTAATCGTTATTCTTTATAACTCATATCAAGAACAGATTCAAGGGTATATCTAAAATGAGGAATTAGCAGAGATTAGATTAATGAAACGCATTTATGCAATACAAAATACAGGGAAAAAATTATTTTCTGTACAGACCGAAATATGCAAACTACAAAGAGATAATGTTGTTAAAATGCACTCCTGATATGGAGCTATATAAATTGAAATGTGGATTACAAAACTATGGAAGTGGTGTGTAATATTTATCAATCATTATTTGATCCACAGCTGAGATTTCGATTTCCCCTCTGTCAGTGTAATAGAAAAGTAACAAAACTAATATTTCTGTGAAGGAGAATGTTATGCTAAATTTAAAACTTTTCTGAACTTTGCTAATAGTTTGCTGGATTCTGAAGTCGAGGAGACAGCTTTTCTTTCCTGAAATTTGTATACATTCAACCTGGCCTTTCGAGCAGGCGAATTCAGCAGAAAAGCGAAGGAAAACATAAGTTATGTCCACGGTGAAGGAGTGAGAAAATAAGAACTTGAATGCTTCCAAGCCCTTGTCCTTGAGCATGTGATAAGAAGAGCACAAAAGGAATACGTTATGTTCAGGGCCATTACACAAGGTGTGCTTGTATTAGTTCCTGCAATGGTTAAAAATAGAGCTTTTCCTTTGCTCGTGCTCACATCTGAGTCCAGTCAGTTTGATTTCCACGCCAGTTAGTGATCCCCCTGACTGAGATTCCCTGGATCAGTCTCTTACACAGGGGGGGAGGCGGGGTGGGGGGGTGGTTGTTATCATTTCCTGCTGCTCTTGGCGTAGTCTATTTTTTAAAATCCACCTTCTCCATGGTACTAATCTGTTGGCCGAATGGCTTTTGTTTAGCTGTCAGTAACCTAGCTCTGTGACATTATTGGAAATAAGTGATCTGGGATGACAGCCAGTATCAGCACCCTGCTTACAGTGTCTGACAAGTGGCTTGCAGTCCAGAGGAATTTCTAACTAAAACTTCTAACTTCTGTCTGTCCATATCTATCTAACTTCATGCTATCTTCTCATCTACCTAACTTCACCCTCATCTAACACCTCTTCATCTCCTACCCAGTTAGTCGCTCCCCTTTCTCTTCTCTCTGTTTATCTTTCGTCACTTTCTTTCTCTCTGTTTATTTCTCTCTCACACAATCTATCTCCACACACTCTCTCTATCTCCAATTGTGCAGCTGCAGAACTTGTGATCCCACGGTGGGCTGACTGACCTCCATTTGTGCTATCATAATTCTGCGGTTCTCTGACCCACAATAGATACTTTCAATACCTGTACAGACACGCTGGTCTGGTGACCGGTACCGTGCACAATAACCAATTGTATCTTTCTGTTCTTCTCTGATGTGCTGCTGCCTTGAAATGTCTGTTCAAACAAAACAGAATGAATGAAATTCGAGCAGTCGAGATGACTTTCATCACCATGTATTTCAATCAGGATTTACTGAAGGATGAGGTTCCACAATAACATAATAATGATAGCAAGACAAGGCAACACAATGAATAGTAGTTGAGTACAACATGTGGTTCAAAGTAGGCCTCATGATATTACCATGAGATTATCAATCCAGAAAATCAGCTCCTGTTCTGTGGACTGAGGTTCGAATCCTGCCACTGCAGATAGTGGAAGTTCAATTCAATAATTTAAATATCCCTGGAATTAAGAATCTACCGATGAGAATGAAATCGTTGCCGATTGTCCGAAAAATCCATCTGGTTCACTGATATCCTTCAATGAAGGAATCTTCCATTCCTCATCTGGACTGGCCGACCGTTGATTCCAGACCCAAAGTAATGTGATTGACTCTCAATCGCCCTCTGAAATGGTTTAGCGAGTCATTCAGATGTGCTGCAAAATCTCAAAGAAATGAAACCGGATGTATTGACCTGGACAACGGAAAAGTGAACATTAGAAACATCATTGTCGAATCTGCAAAGTCCTCCTTACTAACAATGAGGGCTCGTGCCACAATTGGGACAACTGGTTTACAGACTAGTCAAGCAACAGCCTGACATAGGCATACTCACGGAATTCTACCTTACAGATATAACCCAGACAGCACCATCACCATCCCTGAATATGTCCTGTGGGGACGGGAGGCAGCTTAGTGCAACAGAGTCAGGTGGTGGATGCTCTGGGAGTCCCTGTAACTTGTAACTTCATATACCCAGCATATTCCCCTCTCAAACATTACCATCAAACAAGATGATTAACCCTGGTTCAATAGAGAGTGCAGGAGGGCAAGCCGAGAGCAGAACCAGGCATACATGAACATAAAATGTTAATTTGCTGACGCTTCCAAACAGAACTACTTGCATGCCATATAGCATAAAAAGCAAGGGACAGACAGAACTAAATGATCCCAGAACCAACACATCAGATTTAAGCTCTGCAGTCCTGCCAATCCGATCGTGGATTGTGGTAGACGATTAAACAACTCACCAGAGTAAGAGGCTCCACAAATATCCCCAAACTCAATGATGGAAGAGCCTAGAACATCAGTGCAAAAGATAAGGCCGAAGTATTCATAGAATTCTTCAGTCAGAAGTTTTGAGTGGATGATCCACTTCGGCCTCCTCCAGTGGTCCCCATCATTACAGATAGCAGTCTTCAGCAAATTCGATTGACTGGTATCAAGAAACGGTTGAAGGCACTGCATACTGCAAAGGCTATGGGCCCTGATAACATGCTGACAACAGTCCTGAAGACTTGTGCTCCAGAACTTCCCGCTCCCCTAGTCAAGCTATTGCAGTATAATTACAAACCAACAATGGGAAAAACTGCTCAAGTGTGTTCTGTACATAAAAAGCAGGACAAAGTCAACCCGGCCAAAAACCACCTCATTAGACTATTCCCCATTATCGGTAAAGTGATGGAAAGCGACATCAACAGTACTATCAATCAACAACTGCTCAGTAATAACCTGCTCAGTGACACCCAGTTTGGGTTCCACCAGGGCCACTCAGCTCCTGACATCATCGCAGCCTTGGTTCAAACATAGAAAAAGGAGCTGAAAACGAGCCCTTACCGTCATGCTACATTCTTTCGAATGTGGCATCACGGAACCCGAGCAAAAAGGTTACTGCGGACAAATACTCCATTATTGGTGTCATACCTGACAGATAGGAAGATGATCATTGTTGTTGGAGGCCAGTCATCTCAGCTCCAGCACATTTCTGCAGTAATCCCTCAGGATAATGTGGATGTTGGTTTGATCGCTGAGCTGGAGAGTTCATTATCAGACGTTTCATCACCATACTAGGTAAGATCTTCAGTGACTCTTCAGATAAAGACGAGATCCAAGCATCTTCAGCTGCTTCATCAATAAACTTCCCTCCATCAGAATGTCAGATGTGGGGATATTCGGCAATGACTGCACAGTGTTCAGCACCATTCGCAAATGTTCAGATACGGAAGTATTCCATGCCCAAATGCAACAAGATCTGGACCCTCTCCAGGCTTGGGCTGATAAGTGGCAAGGAACTTTCACACCACACAGATGCCAGACAATGACAATCACCAATAAGAGACAATATAACAATTCGGTATTCAGCAGTATTATCATCACTAAATTCCCCACTATCAATATCCTGAGGGTTATCATTGACCAGAAACTCAACTGGACTCGCCACATAAACACAAGAGCCGATCAGAGTCTAGGTATACTATGCGAGTAACTCACCTCCTGACTTCCCAAAGCCTGTCGATCATCTACAAGGCACAAATCAGGAATGAGATGGAATTCTCCCACTTGCCTGAATGAGTGCCGCCCCAACAACACAAAAGAAACTTGACACCATCCTGGAAAAATAGTCCATTTGATTGGCACCGCATCCACAACCATTCACTCCCTCCACCACCGTCTCTCAGTAGTGGAAGTGGGTACTATCTACTAGACACACTGCAGAAATTCCCCAAAGATCCTCAGACAGCACCTTCCAATCGCACAAACACTTACGTCTAGAATGACAAGGGCAGCAGATTTATGGTAATACCACCACCTACAATTTTCCTTCCAAACCAATCAACATTCTGTGTGGAAATATATCGCCGTTCCTTCGCTTTTGCTGGAAAAAGAAAGCCTGGAATTCCCTCCTTAATAGCATTGCGGGTCAACACACAGCAGGTGGACTGCAGCGGTTCAAGAAGGCAGCTCAGCACCACTTTCTCAAGGGGGCAACGAGGGACGGACAAGAAATGGTGGGACCATCCAGCGATGCCCACATCCAAATAAAGATTTTTTAAAAATAGTTCCAAGTTGAGCATCTCAATGGGACAGGTCAAGACGTTTGAACATGAACTGAAAGCATGCTGACAACATGTGTTTCTTATACAGAAACATTGTAGACGTTTCTGTTATTAGAAGGGTGATCAGTATTCGATGACTTATTGTTGCTGTGTGCTGTGATAAATTGCAACTGTTTTGTTAAATTCAACAACACTGGTGTAACAGGATAAATCCTTCGAAAATATCAGACTGAAAATGACAATAATCGGAGAGACAGTGTGCTCCCGCCAGATGAGACTCACAGATAGCAGTTTATATTCAACGTTTAATGGACTACTGGCCGACACTGAATCCTCCCACCATCCATATCACTGGGGTTACTATTGAACAGAACGTGAAGTAATATCAACATACAAATACAAGCGTTACAAAAGCAGGTCAGAGACTTGCAATTCTGCAATGAATAATAGACCCTATTACCTAAAGGGCATGAGATATAGCAATAGATTCAGGCCACTCAGCCCATTCCTTCACTCTGAAACTCTGCCATTTTGTCATTGTCTCTATGACTAGTGGAAATATCTTCTACACACTGACTGTATCAACCTTTGCAGTAATAAATCAGTTTGTATAAGATACCGCGTCTCCTATTCTTCTCAATTCTATCGAGTACACACACTGCCGTGCATATAACAAGTCACCATCCCCAGGATGGATCACCTCCAGCACCAGCAGAGTTTTCCCCAGAGATAGTGACCAAAACAACTCCCAATATTACAAATGCCGCCTGAACATAGCACATTACATTCTCAGCAGTATGTCTCCTCTCTTGTATTCTAGATCCCTTGAAATGTATGCTAACACTGCATTTGCCTTCGTAACTGCCAACTGAACCTGCACGTTCACCATAAGAGAGGACGAGTGCTTCAAAATCCTTTTGTGCTTCATATTCAATGGACCCTATTAGAACATAGAGTCTGCCTATAGTCCTCCTACCAAAGTGCGTAACATCACATGATCCCATATTGTGTTCCATCAGCCACGTGTTTTCCCACAGTCCGAAACTGTCCAAGTTTTTTCTGCAGCCTCCCCACTTCATGAATATCACCTGCCCATCCAACCATCACAGTATCATCTCCAAACTTAGGAAAACTACCCTCAGGTCCTTTGTTCAGGTGGTCCATGTAAATGGCATTTCCTGACTCCCTGAGGACTGTCCACCATTGAAAAAGCACAACACCCAAGGTGCTTGACTCCATTCAGGTTAAAGCAGTGGCTTACATAGAACATAGAAAAACACAGCGCAGTACACGCCCTTTGGCCCTCGATGTTGCGCCGATCCAAGCCCACCTAACCTACACTAGCCCACTATCCTCCATTTGCCTATCCAATGCCCGTTTAAATGCCCATAAAGAGGGAGAGTCCACCACTGCTACTGGCAGGGCATTCCATGAACTCACGACTCGCTGAGTAAAGAATCTACCCCTAACATCTGTCCTATACCTACCACCCGTTAATTTAAAGCTATGCCCTCTCGTAATAGCTGACTCCATACGTGGAAAAAGATTCTCATAGTCAACCCTATCTAAACCCTTAATCATCTTGTACACCTCTAACAAGTCACCCCCAAACCTTCTTTTCTCCAATGAAAACAGCCCCAAGTGCCTCAGCCTTTCCTCATACGATCTTCCTACCATACCAGGCAACATCCTGGTAAACCTCCTCTCCACCCGTTCCAGTGCCTCCACATCCTTCCTATCGTATGGCGACCAAAACTGCACACAATATTCCAGATGCGGCCGCACCAGAGTTTTATACAACTGCAGCATGACCTCAGGACTCCGGAACTCAATTCCTCTACCAATAAAAGCCAGTACGCCATATGCCTTCTTCACCGCACTATTTGCCTGGGTGGCAACTTTCAGAGATCTGTGTACATGGACACCAAGATCCCTCTGCTCATCCACACTACCGAGTATCCGACAATTAGCCCAGTACCCCATCTTTTTGTTACTCATACCAAAGTGAATCACCTCACACTTACCCACATTGAACTCCATTTGCCACGTTTCTGCCCAGCACTGCAGCTTATCGATATCCTGCTGTAACCTGCCACATCCTTCCTCACTGTCAACAACTCCACCAACTTTCGTATTATCCACTAATTTGCTCACCCAACCTTCTGGTCCCTCATCCAGGTCATTTATAAAAATGACAAACAGCAATGGTCCCAAAACAGATCCTTGCAGAACACCACTAGCAACTGCACTCCAAGATGAACCTTTGCCATCAACTACTAACCTATGTCTTCTTCCAGCCAGCCAATTCCTAATCCAAACCTCCAACTCACCCTCAATGCCATACCTCCGTATTTTTTGCAGTAGCCTACCATGGGGAACCTTATCAAACGCCTTACTAAAATCCATATACAGCACATCTACCGCTTTACACTCGTCCACCTCCTTAGTCACCTTCTCAAAGAATTCAATAAGGTTTGTGAGGCACGATCTGCCCGTCACAAAACCATGCTGACTATCCTTGATCACATTATTCCTATCCAGATGTTCATAAATCCTATCCCTTACAATTCTCTCTAAGACGTTGCCCACAACAGAAGTGAGACTCACTGGCCTATAGTTACTAGGGTTATCCCTGCTCCCCTTCTTGAACAAGGGAACAACATTTGCTATCGTCCAGTCTTCTGGCACTATTCCTGTAGACAACGACGACATAGAAATCAAGGCCAATGGCTCTGCAATCTCCTCCCTTGCTTCCCAGAGAATCCTAGGATAAATGCCATCAGGCCCAGGGGACTTATCTATTTTCACCCTTGCCAGAATTTCCAACACCTCTTCCCTACATACCTCAAAGCCATCCATTCTAATTAATTGTGACTCAGTATTCACATCGGCAACAATGTCCTGTTCCTGAATGAATACTGATGAAAAATATTCATTCAGTGTCTCCCCAATCTCTTCAGCCTCCACACGCAACTTCCCACTAGTATCCTTGACTGGACCTATTCCTACCCTAGTCATTCCTTTATTCCTGACATGCCTATAGAAAGCCTTTGGGTTTTCCGTAATCCTACCAACTAAGGACTTTTCATGCCCCCTCCTTGCTGCTCTTAGCTCTCTCTTCAGATCCTTCCTGGCTACCTTATAACTCTCAATCACCCCAATTGAACCTTCACTCCTCATCTTTACATAGGCCGCCCTCTTCCCTTTAACAAGGGATTCCAATTCCTTATTAAACCATGGCTGCCTCACACGACCCTTTCCTCCCTGCCTGACAGGTACATACTTATCAAGGAGCCTCGATAGTTGCTCCTTGACCAAGCTCCACATATCAATTGCACCCTTCCCTTGAAGCCTACTTTTCCAAGCCACGCATCCTAAGTCATGCCTCACTGCATCATACTTTCCCTGCCCCCAGCTATAACTCTTGCCCTGCAGTGCACACTTATCCCTCTCCATCACTAGAGTAAAAGTCACCGAATTGTGGTCACTGTCCCCAAAGTGCTCACCTACCTCCAATTCTAACACCTGGCCTGCTTCGTTACCCAGAACCAAATCCAATATGGCCTCACCTCATGTTGGCCTGTCTACATATTGTGTCAGGGAACCCTCCTGCACACATTGGACAAACACCGACCCATCTAACAAACTCGATCTATAGCTTTCCTAGTCAATATCAGGAAAGTTAAAGTCCCTCATAACAACCACCCTATTACTTTCACTCTTCTCCTGAATCATCCTCAATCCTTTCTTCTACGTCTCTCAGACTATCAGGAGGCCTGTAGAAAACTCCTAACAGGGTGACCTCACCTTTCCTATTCCTAACCTCAGCCCAAACTACCTCAGATGGCGAGTCTTCATCCATCGTCCTTTCCACCGCTGTAATACTATCTTTGACAAGCAATGCCACACCTCCCCCTCTTTTACCCCCACCTCTGACCCTACTAAAATATTTAAACCCTGGAACCTGCAATACCAATCCTGTCCCTGTTCTACCCATGGTTCCGTAATAGCCATAACATCGAAGTCCCAGGTACCAACCCACGCTGCAAGTTCACCTATCTTATTTCGTATACTTCTTGCATTGAAGTATACACACCTCAAGCCACTTTCCTGTTTACAGGCACCCTCCTTTGAGATTGATGCCATATTCCTAACCTCCCTACGCTCCAGGTCCTGCACCCTAAAGCTACAGTTTAGGTTCCCATGCCCCTGCACAGTTCGTTTAACCCGCCCCCCCCCCCCCCCCACCAAGAGCACTAGCAAACGTCCCCCCAAGGATACTGGTGCCCCTCAGGTTCAGGTGTAGACCATCCTTTTTTTAGAGGTCCCACCTTCCCCAGAAAGAACCCCAGTTATCCAGATACTGGAATCCCTCCCTCCTGCACCATTCCTGTAGCCATGCATTTAACTGTTCTCTCTCCCTATTCCTCGACTCTCTATCACGTGGCATGGGTAACAAACCAGAGACAACAACTCTGTTTGTTCTAACTCTGAGCTTCCAACCTAGCTCCCTGAAAGCCTCCCTAACATCCTCAACCCTCCTCCTACCTATGTCGTTGGTGTCAATGTGGACCACGACTTCGGACTTGACGGAATTATATCTGTAAAATCTTCACTCCCTGCACCACTGATACCCAGTAGGAGCACACCCTGCCCCCGTTTTGTTGTGAATTTACCCTGTTATGGTGACACAGAACTTGATGGCGCATAGTCCCAATCTAATGATATCACTCTGTCTCAACACTAACTGTGTGTTGCTCACAACAACCAATGTCACTGTGTGTTGATGATGACGGAGAGATATGAGGGAGAGAATATCTACGATGAATGACTGTGTGACTGCCAGCGTGAAACCTGCCCCGACAGCCTCGGATGTACCCTGCCCGCTGCAGGCATGATCAGTCTTCCTGCAGGTCAGGTCAAGGAAAGCGACGGGCCTGGAGAATGTTCCCGGCTGAGCACTCAGATCCTGTGAGGACCAACTGGCAGAGGTATTTACAAACATCTTCAGACTCAGCCTCCAACAAGCCGAGGTCCCAATCTGCTTCAAGAAGACCACCATCATCCTTGTAAGTGAGTATGTACATGCAACGCTCCTTAATGCCTACTGCCCAGTGGCTCTGACCTCAATAAACATGAAGTGCTTTGAGACGCTATGGCCCACACTACCTTCAGTCTCCCAGTCTGACCTGCTGCCTATAATGTGCTGTCTGATGTAACGGGTCCACAATGGATGCCATATACCGAGCTCTGCCCTCGTACCTGGAATATCTGGACAGCAGACTCTGCTCATTGACTACAGCTTCACCTTCAACATCATTATCCCCTCCAGACTTATCTCAACACTCCGTGACGTTGATCACAGCTCCACCCTCTGCAACTGGATCCCCCAGTTTCTGACAACAGACCACAATCTGTGAAGATAGGTATCGGAACCTTCTCCACAATAAAACTCAACACTGGAACTCCAGTGTTCTCAGCCCCCTATTGTGCTCTCCGTGCACCTCAGCAGTGTCCTCAGACCCCTAATGTATTCCCTGTACACCCATGGCTGTGCCCTCATGCCTTACTGTACTCCCTGTAATCCCATGGCTGTGCCCTCAGACTCTTACTGTACTCCCTGTACACCCACGGCTGTATCCTCAGCCCCGTACAGTACTCCCTGTATACCCAAGGCTGTGCCCTCAGTCCCCTACTGTACTCCATTTATATCCACGTCTGTATCCTCAGACCCCTGCTGTATGCCCTGCACACACACGGCTGTGTCCAAATCCCCCTACTGTACTCCCTGTACTCCCATGGCTGTGTCCCCAGCCCCTACTGTACACCCTGCACTCCCATGGCTGTGTCCTCAGCTCCATACTCTACTCCCTGTACACATATGGTTGTGTCCTCAGCCCCCTATTGTACTCCCTGTACATCCACGGTTGTGTCCTCAGCCCCCTACTGTACTCCCTGTACATCCACGGTTGTGTCCTCAGCCCTCTACTGTACGCCATGTACTCTCACAGCTGTGCCATTATCCCCCTACTCTACTCCATGTACACCGACTGTTGTGTCCTCAGCCTCCTACTATTCTCCCTGTACACACACGGCTGTGTTGCAAAATTCCAAACAACGCCAGCTACAAGTTCGCTAATGACATCACCAAATCAGGATGGATAGCAAACAACGATGAGTCAGAATACGGAAAGGAGATCGAGGACTTGGTGGCATGGTGTAATGATAATAACCTCTCTCTCAAATTCGGCAATAGTAAGGAACTGATCGCTAACTTCAGAAAGAAAAGAGGGGAACACACCCTTATCTACATCAACTGTTGAGGGAGCGCAGAGCATCAGGTTCCTCAGAGTGACCATAACTGACAACCTACACTGGACTTCTCACAAAGCTGTGACAGTTAAGAAGGCTCAACAATGCCTTTCCTTCCTCAGGTAGCTCAGGAAATTCAGCATGCACTACTTCTACAGATGCACCATTGTGAGCGTACTGTCTGGGTGTATCTGTAGAAGTAGTACGGCAACTGCTCTGCCCAGGACCATCAGAAACTACAGAAGATTGTGTTCACAGCCCAGACTATGAAAGACTCCAATCTCCCAACCATTGACTCTATTTACACAGCTCATTGCCGCAGAAAGGCTGCCAACATCTATCCCAGACTCGTGAGGGAAGGGAGGGAGTAAATAGCTGGGGCCTTAATAGATATCTTTGTAGCATCCTTGAACATAACTGAGGCCCTGGAGGACTGAAAAATTGCTATGCCCTTGTTTAGGAAGGGTAGCATGAATAATCCAGTTAATTATAGACCAGTGATCCTGTCACCAGGGGTAGGGAAGCTGCTAGAGAAGATACTGAGGGATAGGGTCTATTCTCATTTGGATGAAATGGTCTTATCAGTGATAGGCAACATGGTTTTGTGCAGGGAAGGTCATGTCTTACCAACTTAATAGAACTCTTTGAGGAAGGGACATAGTTAATTAATGAGGGAGAGGCTATAGCTGTCATGTGCATGGACTTCAGAAAGGCGTTTTGATAAGTTTTCCTATGGTTGGGTTATGGAGAAGGTTAATTCACGTGGTGTCCAGAGTGTGCTGGCTACAAGGATAAAGAAAGGCTGGGCAACAGGAGGCAGAGCGTAGTCGGGGAAGACAGTTCCTGAAAATGGAGAATTGTGACCAGTGGTGTTCCATGTAAGATGTTCCTGGAAAGATACGTGAATTGGCAGGGAGCAAAGGGGTACAGACCCTTAGAAAATAGGCGATGGTATTAGATAGAGGATTTGGATTGGCGCAGGCTTGGGCCGTGGGTGTACAAGGAGTACAGTAGGGGGCTGAGGACACTGGTGTGGATGCAAGGAGAGTACAATAGGGGGCTGAGAACACTGGAGTTCTAGTGTTGAGTTTTATTGTGTAGAAGGTGCAGATACCAATCTTCACACATTGTGGTCTGTGTGTCATAAACCGGGGGAACCAGTTGCAGAGGGTGGAGCTGTGATCAATGTCAGGTGTATTGAGATCAGCCTGGAGGGGATAACGATGTTGAAGGTGGAGCTGTAGTCAATGAGCAGAGTCTGGTGTAGGCGTCCTTGTTGTCCGGATTTTCCAGTTCCTGTACTGGAATATTCTTTGTTCTAACATGAACAAAGACCCATCACATGCCTGTAAAGATCTCCCACAACCACTTCCATCAGGATAAAAGATACAGAAGCTTGAAAACACGGAGCAGCAAGTTCAGGAACAGCTTCTTCCTGGCTGTTATTAGACTAATGAATGGACTCTCTAATCTCAGATAATGCTGATCTTGTTCATGGTGATCTTGCCTAGGGCACGCCCTGTGCAGCGTAACCTATATTCTTCTCAGACATGTTTTACAGCCATCGTTCTGTGCATCCTTGCTTACTATGATCTGCCTGGACATTGTGGTACAGGTCAAAATAAATCCTCACCTCCCTCCTCCCAGCTCCCTCGTGCTCACGCCCAGGTCTCTCTGGTCCTCACCCTCAGCTCCTCCAATTCCCCACCCCCAGCTCCCCATGACTCCATCCCCAGCTCCCCGTGGCCTTTGTTTCACACTGTTTGTCTCATGCTGTCTGTTTCCCTGTGTTTTCCTTTTCCCTGTCTGCTGCTTCTTTCCCTGAACCTATTCTCTTCCCTTCTCCCTCTCCACGTGACTGTTAGTTTCCTTGTTTTGTTTCCTTTCTCTATTTGATGACTGTCCATCTGTTTTCCTCGCTGTGTTCTCTCTCTCCTTCCCTTCGTGTCTGTCTCTTTCTCCCTCGCTGTGATGGTGATGGCTTCTCTATTCGTTTGAAGCAGGTGATGTTGGCAATACAATACACTCAACAAGCTTTTGTTATAGAGGACACAATTTAAAATTATCAGTTAAATTTCAAATGTTGTCAAAACAGCAACTAGAACATGGGTATCCATTTAACAGCCATTGGTTACATCTAACTATTTTGGAGCAGCCCGTCTCCCAGTGCTCTGTATACTGGCAAATCAAAGCATTCTATTCAGGTGCAAAATGGCCTGAGATGGACCATAAGAAACTACAGACTGTTGTGTGCACAGCCCAGACCATCAAAGAAGATAGCCTTCCATCCATTTATAGTTGTCATTGACGCAGAAAGGCTGACAACATCAACGACCTCTCCCAAACCAATAATGATCTCCAAAACCTCTTCCAACAGGGAGGAGACACAGAAGCTTGAAAACATGGACCAACATGCTCAGGATCACTTTCTTCCCTACCATTATTAGACTGACAAATTGACATCTCTAACTTTTCAAATAATATTAATCTTGCTAATGTCGATCGTGCTTTGTCCACCTTCTGTGAAGCTGTAACCATGCATGCCTCACTCTGTGTAAGTACCTCACGATCACTGTTTTCTTGTTTACTATCATGTGCCTGCACTCCTCGCAAAACAAACCTTTCCTTTGTACGTTTGACTAAAATAAAGCAAATCAAATCAGATCAATCATATGGACTGCAGTGGCTCAAGGTCCTCTAAAGGGCAACTGGTGAAAATGAACTAATGTTGGGCGAATCAGAGACACCCATATCCCATTAACAAATATAAGAAGATGACCACGCTCAGGGAAGACAGACAGGGGGAATCAAATCGCATTAAACATGATCTTAGATATATACAGGTTCCCCTCGCTATCTGTAAGTAGAGAGTTCCTATGAAACCGTTCGCAAGCTGATATGGTGTAACGTGCACTGGCACTAATTTATATGGGAAAAAATTCTCCTTTCTTCGTAAAAGTGAAAATCCTCTTCGGATTCCTTTTGGTTAGCGAAACAAGGTCCTAACATAATTCATTCGGAAAGGGAAATGGTGGAAGGCGAACTTTTGAAAAGTGAGGAATACCTGTATTTACATGATTTGGAGATGAATGTATGTAAAACTCCATTATCTCACTTTTTAGATTAGAATCAATCTAAACATTATGGCATAGACAGAGAACACAAGGGGCCAACACCTTCAACATATTGTCTAGCTATCACCATTGTTAACAGCTAACCCGAAACTTTAAAAAAAGGTTTTGTGATTTACACATAAAAGAAGTGAAACTATCATTGTATTCTAACAGATGAAAGGCTTAACAGACAATCAATTTTTCAATGCATAATTTCAGTTACATCACACTGTAAATTTTTGCTATAAATTCTGTGTTACGATCGATCCCTCCACTATCATCTGATGAAGGAGCGCCGCTCCGAAAGCTAGTGTGCTTCCAATTAAATCTGTTGGATCATAACCTGGTGTTGTGTGATTTTTAACTTTGTATTCACAAGGGCATGATATTCAGGAAGGTGGGAATGGAGAAAAATAAATGAGGTGAATCTCACATTTTATTTCCAGCCCAGCTGATCATCATTCTCTTTGTTTGCTCTTCTTCTTCTATATCTCTCTTTCTCTATTGATTCCTCCTTCCCTTCAATGCAGACTTCCCTGTCAACGGTATTAAACACACTCTTTTCCAACTGCTTTCAGTTCAGGAAAGTTCCCCAACACTTTCTGTTCGTTTCTTTGCATTTCATTGGATAATTTGAGATTTACAGCATCATCCTTTATTTGATTTCACCTTCAATTTTATTATTTCGTGGGAGGTTGGCATCTCTGCCAAGGGCAGCATTTGGTGACCATCACTAATTGCCCTGACTCTGAGGCCATTCCAGAAGCCAATATAAAATTAAACACATTGTCATGCGTCTGAAGTCTCACTTAACCCAGACCGGGTAATAACATTATTTTTCTTTACCGAAAGTGATCAGTGAAAGAGGAAGGTTTTCAGACAAATGTTGCTTTTATGGTTGTTTTTTTTGTGAAATTAATTTTTATTCCAATTCTTATCATTTTAATTTAAGTCCTGTCATCAGCTGTGGTGGAATTGAAACAAATCACTTGAAACAATATCTTTCATTTAATAAGCTTTGCTTCTGAATTACATCCACTGACATTCCTACATTTATATATTGTGCTAACGATGAGATAACGCCCGAGACAAGAACAGTTTTATGTTTGAAATATTTGTAATCGGAAAAGTGGTCAGAATAGAGCTTGAAACATTAAGTCTGAATTTTACCAACGTGTGGGCAATGGTTTGTTCAGCAACAGCACTGACACAGAGATGAAGATTGGGGATATTAGGAGGTGGTGGTGGACAGGTTTGATGACAGAAAGAACAGGAGACATAAATCAGTTCAGGGCAAAAAGGGATCTCGAGGTTTTGCACATTTTTCTTCTCAGATGTTTGTGAGGGAATGGTCTGCAATTCATGGATAATGAATGGAGACTGCAAATGAAACTGAAGAAAATAGAGTCTTTCTCTGACAAATATAGATAACAGAAATTTCAAACATGCTTATGGGATTAATGAATGGACAGAGATAGAGAACACCAATAGCGATAATAGGTTAGTAGCACACCCTCCACCCCGCCCAGAATGATCATTAGCACTGTGGATATCCGATATTGTAGAAATTAGCAATTGGAGGAAATCTTCAAAAGACTCAGTAAAAATCTCCTCCCCATTGTTGTGATGTTCCAGTCCGCAATTCTCAGATTCAGATCTGTCCTCTCTCTGTCTACGCAGCTGTTGATCTCTGTTAGTTTGGAGCTGATGCATCTGCTACTACAGTGGGATAGCGGACTGAATGAAGCCCCTCACCAATAGGACAGGGAAACCCTCCCATGAAACAGTTACATTGCATGGAGACTGACATCAATCACAGTCACTGAGCAAACAATCCCAGTTTTCAATCCAGCACATTCAGATCACAATATAACTGAACTGGACTATACGTTGGCATTGCTGGCTATTGATCAAATTGCTCTAGTGAAGTCAATTGTAGGGGAGAATGATGGATATTATCACTTCATAGGCCAGATGATTCTGCTCTGTTGTCCGTTTACATGCTGTAACCATCTCGCCCCAAATCCCTCCACCCCCAAAAGAAACACAACCAGGATGTTGTTTCTGTGCGGATCTCTCCTCCACGGGAACAAACGCCAGCCAACAGACTGTCACTGGACACAGTCGCCCTGAACATAGACAGGAAGTGTGGACTTCTCTGAATGTTCCTCTCAGTGCTCTATTAAGGCAACTTTGGAACTTCCATAGAGAATATGCTTCAGTAAATTGTTTAAACAAATTGACAAACTTCAAAATGCAGTTTTATTTGCTGTTAACCGTATTTTCTACGCATTTTGACCTCAGCCCAAAACCAAAAGTGATAATTACAATGAACTTATTCATTTAGATTTATGAATTAATAAGTCATGTTCGAATGAACATGACTGGCTGGGAGATAGGGCGGAATGGTTGCAGCAACTGCGGAGAGTGCATGGGGAGTACAATGATATTCCCCACTCATCATCACTCTTTCTGACAGACAGAAGTAAATCTAATGCACAAGGAAACAGCCAACATTTGGGAGATGCAATACTGAATGACAATGTGAGCTAAACTGGATAATTTTAAATGTGATAAAGTGAACTATACTTTATATACACACCATTTAATCATTGGGAATACAGACTGAGTAGGATCACAGGACCAGAAATATTAACTTTGATCTCTCTTCACAGATACTGCCAGATCTGCTGAGCTTGCCCTCTAAGTTCTGTTTGTTTTTTGTTTGAGTTTGATCATATTGTTCATATCTGACAGTATACTTAAAATTAAAAGCAGACACTACTAGCACAATGTGGAGGGCTATGGGGACAGTACAGGAGACTAACAGTAGAGGTATTGTCATTCCAAGCTGGAAGGGACAATGGGCTGAGTTTCCCCCACTTTTGCTGTAAATAATTCTGTGATATGTAATCAAAGCGTTTGGAGAGGGGGTAGATAAGCTCGTTCAACGAAGGACACAGAGTGCTCCACCATCAATAATCTATTCATATTATCTCATGAAGGTCAGTTGCTTCTAAAATCTTTTTTCAAGCAAAGTGGAGTTCCTGAGATTTACAGGATAATCAGAAAAATATTCCTTTTATCCTTTGAATCTTAAAGAAGAAACATATTTCGGTCGTAACACAGGTGTCACAGACACACCAACGATAAGAGGAACAGGAAAGGACTACATTGTCCACATATAACCAAATTCAGCATGTAGCCCTGTCAAGAAACATGAAATATAATTATACGGAAACATGAAATACAAGCAGAAAATGATGGTAGAAGCGCAACAGATGAGGAAGTATCTGCAGAGAGAAACAGAGTTAACATATCGAATATGATGTGACACTGTTCTGAAAAAGTCATATTGAAATCAATACTAATTCTGTGTATCTCTGCTCAGAGGGTGCCAGACCTGCTGAGTTTCCCTCTATCGATTACTTTTTTCTTTCTGAACTGTGACAAATTGACTGATCTGAACGATATAAGCAAAGCTGCTATCTCAGTTGAATCTCGAGTATTTTTTATGGACATTAAATGAGAAATTACAAAGTTTCTATGTTTGACAGAGCTCTAACTATCCATGACGTATTACATTGTGATACAAAAACATTGTGAGACATTGTTGAAACAAAAACCGAAGTTGCTGCAAAAGGTCTGCAGCGTCTGTGCAGAGAACTCAGAGTTAAAGTTTCTAGTTCAGTGGCCCTTCCTCAGTACGGATGGTAGCCCTGAAAATGTTGATTAGTATACAGAAGAGGCTGAATAGTAGCGAACAATAGGGGGTGAGTAATGGATGGCTACGTGAGGACTATGCCTGGTGTATGGGTAGGGGGCATTGAAGAGTTTAGTCCCTACAATTGTTGAACATTATTATGATTCTGAATGGCTGCTGGGTCATCGCCACACTCACAGGAATCCGATTCACTAGAGAGGAAGAAAAGGACAACCAACTCCCATTCCTAGACGTGTTGGCACAGAGAAAACCTAACGGAGAATTCACCACAAAGATATACAGGAAAGCCACACACACAGACCAAGTCCTGAACTACGAAATCAACCACCCCAACACACACAAAAGAAGTTGCATCAAGACACTATTCAAAAGGGCCACAAAACACTGCCGTACACCAGAACTGAAAAAATAGGAAGAACACCTATACAATGTATTCGCCAAAAACAGATACACGTGCAATTTCATAAATAGATGCCTAAGGGAAAGACATCGGAATAAGGACATGCCACAACCCAAAGTACTAGCCACACTACCATTACATCAAAAACATTTCTGAACTGACAGCCAGACTACTGCGATCACTAGGACTCATAACAGCACACAAAGCAACAGCCACGCTCAGACAACTCACCAGGACGAAGGACCGATACCCACCATGAGCAAAATCAATGTAGTGCACAAAATCCCATGCAAGTACCGCACAAAACACTATACAGGACAAACAGGAAGACAGCTAATGATCAGCATCCATGACACCAACTAGCCACGAAATGACACGACCAGCTATCCTTAGTAGCCACACACGCAGATGACAAGCAACATGAATTCGACTGGGAGAACACAACTATTATAGCACAAGCCAAACAGAGAACAGCCAGGGAATTCCTAGAGGCATGGCACTCATCCACAGATTCAATCAATAAGCACATCGACCTGGACCCAATATACCGGCCACTGCAGCGGACAGCTGGAACTGACAACCGGAAGCGGCAGATTCAAACCACTATAAATGCCGAAGGAAATATTACTGAATCGCTTCACAGGATGCTCCCAAGCACTGAGGATGTCACCTAGACAGGGGACGAAACGACTGCAACACAAATTCCCAGCTCGGCGAACAGAACTACAACAATAACATTCAACAGAAAATACTGGGACAAGAAACAAGCATTTCTGCACATACCACAACATGAAAACTACAAAGAGACAAGTCTGTTAAAATACACTTACAATTTGGAGCTATATGAATTGAAATGTGAATTACAAAACCACGGACGAGGTGTTTAAGCTTTATTGGTAATTATTTAACCCACAGCTGAGATGCTTATTTCCCCCCAGTCAGTGATCCCCCTCACTGAGATTCTCTCGCCCTGTCTCTCACACATTGTCTAGAGGGACTACAAGTTCCTGTTGGCCCAGAATATTTAAAGTAATTCACCTTCTCCCTGGAACCAATCTATTGTTATTTTGGACCTTGTTCAGCAGTCAGCAACCCGGCTCTGTGATATTATTGGCGATAAATGATCTGGGATGTCAGCATAGTGCTCACAGGGTATGGTACCAGACAAAGGACTTGCAGTCTGTGGGAGTTTCTAAATAACATTTCTGTGTATTTCTCCTCATGCTGTCTCCTGATCTAACTTCACACTCGTCTGACACCCCTTGCCCTCACTCACTCTTTCCCTCCATTTTCTCTCCATTCCTTTTATCTCTCTTCACTTCCTTTTTCTCTGTTATTTTTTCTTTCTTTCTCTCCCTCTCTCTCTCTCTCTCTCTCACACACACACACACAGACACACACTTCTCTCTGTTTTCAAATTGTGATGTTGGAGAGCTCGTCGTTGTACAATGGGCTAAATGGCCTCGTTCAGTGCTCTATTAATTCTGAAGCTCTCTGAACCACAATAAAGACTTCAGGTGCCTGGAGAGACAAGCTGGTCCTGCGAAGGACACAATGCACAATCATCCTTTATCATTCCTGTTGTCTGATATGCTGCGGCCTTGAAATATCTGTTCAAACAAAATAGATTGAAAATCGAGCAGGCGGGAGGACATTCACCAGATGATTTTGCTGTCAAGATTTAACAAGCAGTTCCCACATACAAAATGTGGATTTGCCTGATAGTAGCTCCTCCCAATTGACACGGCCTAGCTCTGCCTGATACTGACATAATTTGCCTTCCGCCAATTCAGTAGCTTCACACAAGGTCCTGACTTATCCCTGTTCATCTTAAATCTGAAGGAGCTGTGAACACTCTTTCTAAAATTATGTCCCACTGAAAGGTCAGTCACCTGGCCAGGCTCATTAGCCAATACGAGATCCAGTATGGCTCTTCCTCTCGTTGGACTATCCACATATTGCTGCAGTTCATAAATTCTGCCCCGTCTAAGCCTCTTGCTCCAAGGCACTCCTAGTCATTATTGGAGATATTAAAGTCACTCACTATGACCACTCTGTTTTTTAATACACCTTTCCTTAATCGACGTACATTTCTGTTCCTCAATCCCTCCGTGGCTGTTGGAGGGCTTATAATAACGCAATGCTTGCAGCCATCTTATTTTTGAGCTTTACCCATATTGCTGCAGAAGATGATCCCTCCTGTATGCCCTTTTCAAGTACAGATGTAGCATTCTCCCTGATTAGTAAAACACCTCATCCACCTCTTTTACCTTCCTCTCCATCTCGTATAAAACAATGAAACCCTGGAATGTTGAATGGCCACTCCTTTTCCTCTCTCAACCAAGTCTCTGTAAAGCTGCAACATCATAGTCCCATGCGTGGATTCAGGCTGTCAGTTCATCGGTCTTACCCATAATAATTCTTCCATTGAAATAAATACACTTCAGCCCAGCTCCATTAGATCCTGACCTGATGTTTGGTTTGAGTTTCCCTGATGTAAATTCTCCTCATCTATTCTCTGGTAATAGCAGATTAGAAAAGACTATCAGTAAAGCAGAAAATATTGCGAACAGACAATTTCTGTTTCCTCACTGTCCCTTCTATTGGTAATTGCATTACACAGTGTCCAATTCCAATAAACTGCTGGATAATTATTAAAGTTCAAACGACAATCTCCAGCCTCTGAATGCACATTCTTCAACTCTCTCTGGACCCATTGGATTGACTGTTTTCTGATCCCTCTCTCAACCAAATCTGTGTAATATTTATATCATACTTATATATACTCATTCAAACTCCAAGCTCCAAGCTCGTCTGTCTTGCCTGTCGTACTGCTCACATTAAAATCAGCACACTTCAGACTGCCAGTCCCATTGTGTTCACTCCCCTCTGCCAGTTTGTTGTTGGTCTTAGCTGTACTGGGATTAGTCTCCAACAGCTCTTCAGTCACTGTGCTTGTGGACGTACTGCTCTGGCTCCCCCCCTACCGCCCCCCCCCACCACCACCACACTAGTTTAAACCCTCCTGAGTGACAATAGCAAACCTGCCTGCCAGGAGATTGCTACCAGTTCACGTCCATCCCGTCCTTCTTGTGTATTTCATACTGATACAGGAATCCCAATGACCCACATATCAGAGATTGCTGCCAGTTCAGATGCATCCTGTCCTTCTTGTGTATATCCTACCGACCCGGGAATCCCAATGATCCACATATTGCAAGCGCTGCCTACCCAACTAGCTCTTTGGCCATGTTTTTAACTTTACTGCCTTCCTATTCCTCACCTCACTGGCACGTGGCATAATCTAGTCTCTCCAACATTCAAAAATCCTTTCAGCACAACTCCGGCAAGATCTTGACAATAAAAACGTAGTGTGATCTCATTAACCAGGAAAGTGGAGCCCAATGAATCAGTCGCAATGACCATAGGATCTGATATCTATCACCTTTACCAAACCTGTGTGACAAGGTATACATATGGAGCATCTATTTCTAGATGGACGAGGAGAAACAGAATTAGTCATAAAGTCCCGAAAAGTCAGAATAGATGGCTGTCATTCAGCCTGTTTACTCTGCTTTGCTGTTCAATTGGATTTTAGCTATGCTGTTCCTTTTAATGGCAGAGTCTTTGCCCTGCATCCCTAGCGGGTCAGAAAGTCCCCAGTGTCATTGTGCATTCCTTGCGTAGGGAGCATCCAGTGCCAGGTGATGGGGTGTGGGGAATCCTGGTGTGGCTCGATGAAAGGCTGCATGCAGTGACAGATGGACTCAGGGATTGAGAGAGACAGAGCAGGTAATCAGCGACATGCACTCACATAAGTAGCTGGGCAAGATTCCCAAGTATTCAGGGAGCCCGAGCACCAGTGCCTCTTTAACAATAAACCCAGCATATTTGCAGCAATTCTCCATCAAATACAAGTAAATATACTACAGATGGCAGAAACCTGAAACAAACATAGAAACATACTGTGGCGAGAGAAAAGATTTAATTCTCCCAATGCAGTCAAGGGGAGATTGTAAAAAGCTCCACAAAGACAGGGACTTTGTGGAATTATTCTTATTTGAATAAAAATAGTCTTATCAGTGATAGGCAACATGGTTTTGTGCAGAGAAGGTCATGTCTTACCAAATGAATAGAATTCTTTGAGGAAGTGATAAAGTTGATTGATGAGGGAGGGACTGTAGATGTCATGTACGTGGACTTCAGGAAGGCGTTTGGTATGTTTCCCCATGGTCGGGGTATGTCGAAAGTGAAGTCACATGGTGCGCGAGCTGGTGGATCAAAAACTGGCTGGGCAACAGGAGGCAGAGAATAGTAAGGGGAGGGAGTTTCTCAAAATGGAGAACTATGACCAGTGGTTTATTTTAAGATGTTTCTGGAAAGATACATGAATGGGCAGGGATCAAAGGGATACAGATCCTTAGAAAATAGGCGACAGGCTAAGATAGAGGATTTGGATCGGTACAGGCTTGTACCACCGAATGGCCTGTTTCTGTGCTGGAATGTTCTTTGTTATAACATTATCAATGACCCACCAGACCCCAATAATGGTCTCCTACAACCTCTTCCATCAGGTTAAAAGGTACAGAACCATGATAACACTGAGCAGCTGGTTCAGGAACAGCTACTTCCTGACTGTTATTAGACTGATGAGTGTACTCTCTAATCTCAGATAATGCTGATCTTGTTCCTGTTGATCTCGCCTCGCACACGCCCTCTGCAGCGTAACCTGCATGGCTCTAAAACATATTTTATAGCCATTGTTCTGTACATCATTGTTTACTATGCTTTGCCTGTATATATTGGTACAGGTCAACGCAAATCCTCACTTCCCTTCCCCCAGTTCTGCCAGTGCTCACTCCCAGCTGTCTCTGGTCCTCACCCCCAGAACCTACCATTCCCCCACCCCCAGCACACTGTGACCCCATCCCCAGCTCCCTGTGTGCTTTGTATCTCACTATTTCTCTCACACTGTCTGTTTCCGTGTTTTCCTTTTCTCTGTCTTCTGTTTCTTTCCCAGAACTTACTATCTCCCCTTCTCCCTGTCCATGTGACTGTTTGTTTTTTGTTTTGTTTCCTTTCTCTGTTTTACTGATTGTCCTTCTGGTTCCCTCGCTGTGTTTTCTCTCTCTCCTTCTACGTGGCCATCTCTTTCTCCCTCGTTGTGATGGTGATGGCTTCTCTATTCTTTTGAAGCATGTGATGGCTCTTTGGTTAGATGTTGGCAAGACAAGAAACTCAATTATGTTTTGGTATCTTAGATATAATTTAAATTTATTGGTTAAATTTCAACTGTTGTCAAAACAGCAATCAGAATGTAGATATCCATTTAATAACCAACTGTTACATCTAAATATTCTGGAACTGCCTTCTCCCAGTGCTCTGCATACTGGCAACTGAAAGCATTCGATTCACGTGCATAATAGTGTGACGGTAGCTGCTCTTCCCCGGACCATAAGAAACTACAGATGGTTTTGTGCACAGCCCATACTATCATGGAGGACAACCTTCCATCCATTTATGCTTCTCATTTTCAGTGAAAGACTGGCAACATCAAATATCTGTCCCAAACTGGTAATGATCTCCTACAACCTCTTCCAAAGGGGAGGAGATACAGAGACTTAAAAACATGGACCAGTATGCTCAGGAACACTTTGTTCCCTACTGTAATTAGACTGATGAATTGACATCTCTAACTTTTCAAATGATGTTAATCTTACTAAAGTTGCTCTTGCTTTGCACAGCTCCTGTGCAGCTGTCACCTTGTATGCCTCACTCTGTCTAAGTGCCCTGTGAGGCTCAAGGTCTTCTCAAGGGCAATCAAAAACAGTGAACTAATGCTGGCCCAGCCAGTGGTACCTATATCCCATTAATAAATATAAGAACATGACAATACTCAGGGAACACAGACAGGTGGGATCAAATCGCTTTAAACATGATCTTAGATAGATAGATATTTCCCTCGGTATCTGAAAGTAAAGTGTTCCTACAAAGCCTTTCATAAGCTGAAATGGCATAAAATGAAGTAGCATTAATCTATGTGGAACAATTTACTTTTCTTGTTCAAAGTGAAAATCCTCTTCGGATTTCTTTTGGTTAGCAAAAACAGGACCTGATGGGGGGTTTTCTGAAAGGGAAGTGGCAAAAAGCGAATTTTTGAAAAGCGGAGGATACATGTACCGGCATGGGCATGATATTCAGGAAGATGGGAAAAGTTAAAAATAAATGAGGTGAATCTCACATTTTATTTCCATCCCAGCTGATCATCATTCCCTTTGTTTGCTCTTTTTCTTCTATCTCTCTCTTTCTCTATCGATTCAACTCACTCCTGCCCTTCAAAGCAGACTTCCCTGTCACCAGCATTGTTCACACTATTTTCCAGCTGCTTTCAGTTCAGAAAAGCTTCCAAGCGCTTTCTGATCTTTTCTTTGCATTATTTATGCAATTTCAGAACTCCAGCATCTTTCATTATTTGGTTTAACCTGCAAATGTGTTATTCCATGGGAAGTCGGCATCTCTGCCAAGGGCAGCATTTGTTAATCATCACTAATTGTCCTGACTGTGAGGCCATTCCACAAACCAATATCGAGTGAAGCACATTGATATGGGGCTGAAGTCACACTTAACCCAGACCGGGTAGTGACATTAGATTTCTTTACCGAAGGTCATCAGTGTAACAGGAAAGTTTTCAGACAAAATGTGGGTTTTTTGGTTGTTTTTCGTGAAATTCATTTTTATTCCGATTCTTATCAGTTTTATTTAAGTTCTGCCATCAGCTGTAGTAGGACTTGAAGCAAATCGCTTGAAACAATGTCTTTTGTTTAATAAGCTTTGCTCCTGAATTACATCCAGAGACATTCCTACTCTGATACATTGTCCTAATCATGAAGTAACGTCCGAGACAAGAACAATTTTGTGATTGAAATACTTGTAACTGAAAAAGTGACCAGAAGAGAGCTTGAAACATAAAGTCTGAATTTTACCAACGTGCAGACAATGGTTTGTTCAGCCACAGCACTGACGCAGAGATGGAGACTGGGGATATTGTGAGCTGGTAGTCGACAGGGTTCGTGACAGAGAGAACAAGAGACATAAATCAGTTCAGGGCAAAAAGTGATGTCGAGGTTGTGCACAGTTTTGTTTTCAGATGTTTGTAAGGGAGTGGTCTGCAATTCAGATGAAATAGAAACTGCAATTGAAATTGAAGATAAAAGCTTCTTTCATTGGAAAATATAGATAACAGCAATTGCAATGAAGTTCAAAATTGTTAATGCGATTAATGAATGGGCAGAAGTAAAGAACACCAACAATAGCGAGAATAGGTTATGAATTGGAGATGCCGGTGTTGGACCGAGGCATACAAAGTTAAAAATCACACAACGCCAGGTTATACTCCAACAGGTTTAATTGGAAGCACACTAGCTTTCGGGGCGTCGCTCCTCCACCATAGGTTAGTAACACACTCTCCACCCCACCCAATCAGCACCACTAATATTCGATAAGGTAGAAATTTCCGACAGAGGAAGATGTTGAAAAGACCCAAGGAAAGCCTCCTTTCCATTGGTTTAATTATCCAGTCCATTATTCGCAGATTCAGACCTGTCCTCTCCACGTCTGTGCAGCTGCTGATCTCTGTTACTGTTGGAGCTGATGCATCGGCTCCTAGGCTGGGATAGCGCACTGAGTGAAGTCCCACACCAATAGGGCACAGTTACAATGCATGGAGACTGACATCAATTGCAGTCACTGAGCAAACAGGTCTAGCTTTCAATACAGCACATTCAGTTCACAATATATCTGGACTGGACTGGACTTCATGCTGAGATCGCTGGCTATTGGTCACATCTCCCATCACCAATTACTCTATTGAAGTCAGTTGTGAGGGAGAATGATGGACGTTTTCTTATCGCAGGCGAGATGACTCTGCACTGTTGTACGCTTGCAATGCTGTCACCATCTTACCCCGAATCTCCGCCCCTCCACACAAAAAATGAAACACAATCAGGATGTTGTTACTGAGCTGATCTCTCCTTCACGGGAACAAACCCCAGCCAACAGACTGGGCACAATAGCCCTGAACATAGACAGGAAGTGTGGACTTCTCTGAATGGTCCTCTCACTACTCTAATACAGAAACGTTGAAACTTCCATATAGAATATGTTTCAGTAATTAATTTATACAAATTGACAAACATCTTAATGCAGTTTTATTTGCTGTAAAGCAATAATTTTTACCTTTTTTCCCTTCAGTCCAAAACCAAAAGTGAACTTATTCATTAAGACTTATGAATTAATGAGCCAGGTTTAGCTAGTAGATAGGATAGAATGGGGGTAGTGGCTGTGGAGACTGCACGAGCAGGACAATGATATTCCCCAGTCATCATCACTCTTAACATCAGATTGAATTAATATAGTTCACAACAAGGAATGAACCAACATTTGGGATATGCAATGCTCAATGACAATGTGAGCTGAACAGGATAATTTTAAATGTGATAAAGTAAACTATATTTTATATACACACCATTTAATCATTGGGAATACAGATCGAGTAGGGTCACCGCATCTGAAGCATTAACTTTGATGTCTCTTCACAGATACAGCCAGACCTGCTGAGCTTTCCCTCCAACGTCAGTTTTTGTTTGAGACTGATCATGTTGTTCATATCTGGCAGAATGCTTACAATTAAAAGCAGATGCTAATAACAAAATGTACAGGCCTACGTGGACAATACAGGAGAATAATCGTAGAAATATCGCTCATTCCAAACTGGAAGAGACAAATGGCTGAGTTTTCACCACCTTTGCTGGAATAATTCTATGTTTTGCATTGAAAGCTTTTGGAGATTGGGGAGACATGCTTGTTCAATGAAGGACACAAGTGTTCCATCATCAAAAATATATCCCTATTATTTCATGAAGTTCAGCTGCCTCCAATATGCATTTTCAAACAAAATAGACTTACAGAGATTTCCAGGATGTTCAGCATTTTTGTTACTTTCTGTTTTAAAGAAGAAACAGATTTCGGCTGTAATTCAGGTGTCACAGACACACCACATTGTCCAAATATTACCAAGTTAACCATGTAGACCTGTCACTAAACATGAAATATAGAGATAATGGAAACATGAAAAACAAACAGAAAATGCTGGAGAAACGAAAAAGGTGAGGAAGTGTCTGCAGAGACAAACAGAATTAACATATGTCATATGATGTGACACTGTTCTGAAAATTCCTATTAGAATCAAAGTTTTATTTTTGCATCTCTGCTCTGATGTTGCAAGATCCACTGAGTTTCGCTCCAGATCTTTTGATTTCTTTCTTCTTTCTGAACTGTGACAAAGTGTCTGATCTAAATGATAATAATAAAGCTGTTATTTCAGTTGAATCTTGAGTAATTTGTTATGAACATTAAATGAGAAATTACAAAGTTCCTCTGTTTGACAGGGCTCTAAATATCGATGACGTATTGTTTTGTGAGAACTTGCGATGAAAATGTTGAAACAAAACAGAAGTTGCTGTAACTGCTCAGTAGGTCTGGGAGCATCTGTGCAGAGAAATCAGAGTTAGCGTTTCAGGTCCTGTGCCCCTTCCTCAGAGCTGATGGTAATACGGAAAATGTTGGTTTATATGCAGAAAAGACTGGATGGTGAGATTGGATGAGAAACCATCACTTTTCAAGAAAATCGGGATCTGGAATCCATTCAAAATTAAGAAAGGATTTCTTGTACTCTCTCTTCTATCGCTTGGTCCTTGTTCAGGTTGTACATGTAATATATATTTCCATATCTCTATCAAGTGCAGACGACATGTTTTTTTTTCTCCCCTAATGTGGTATTTCAATATTTTTAATTATTTTCCAGTTTGTATTTGCTTCCAATTCAAGGTGGATATGAGAACATGGCTTGACTTTCTGCAGTTTGCAGAAGGTAGAATTTAATTGAATATTTATCCCCATCACACCCCTTGAATTAAACAAACAATGCATGAGTCCACGTCCATCCTGCAGATGAAAAATTTCGTCAGCTCTGGCTATTGCAGGGAATGTTACAAAGAACACTGCCACACAAAATGCTAATGTTCCAGCGCAAGATGCCAAACCCAGTTTATCCTAATTTATTTACAAGTTTTATAAATAAAACATGCAGAGAGGCGGAGAGTAAAAAGTGAATTCAAATCCGTTGAAAATGCTATTTGTGGCTCCCTCATAAAATGTGTTAATTACATCACTCATAAATTCACCAAAATAGGGAAAGCAAGAAACTGGAATTGTCAAATAATCCTCTGACTAACATCTGGAGAACAGGAAGGAAATCACGGCTTGTTTGTGATATACAGAAATGACAATTGTGAGAATGAGGAGGTGGGGAGCAGTGAAATGATGATCAATGTTGTGGATGACACCAAGATGGGCGGGGTGGATCACAGTCAGGAGGGAAGTGTTAGGCTACAGGAGGATATAAACAAATTATTCAGATAGCCAGATCAATGGCCTGATGAAATTTAACACCGATAAATTGGAAAGATGCAAGTCAGAAATAACAAGACAAGTACTCAAAAGTGAGTATGAAAGAGGATGGCTAAATTTGCTCATTTTTTCTTTGCAGCAGGGAAGGTTGAGGAGGGAATCTGGTACAGATGTACAAGAGCATAAGGGGTATGGAGACGATGAACAGCCAACAGCTGTTTTCCTTAGTCAAAGGATCAAAAACCAATGGACTCACTTTTAAAGAGAAAGGGAGGGGTTTGAGAGAGAATTTGTGGAATGTGTTTCGAACTGAGAGGGTAGCCTGAATCTGAAATGCGTTGTCTAGGAAGGTGGTTGAGGGAGGTAACCTCACAAACGTTTAAAAAGCCTTTGGATGTGCAGTTGCTGGCACAGGCGTGATGAGTCTGTTTTTCATTGCATGATTCTTTGCTGTGGCAGCTATGAACACTCTGGTATATTCTGAAACAATAAGCAATGGCATTTGCTGCTTTGTTCCTTTGATGGTACTCAGTAAGTTTCTGTATTACAAAACAGCAGCATCTCATGCAGCTTCAGCACTTACTCAACCAAAGGCAGCCCAGCCATCTCTGGGAACATCCAGGGTAATTCATATGCTCTGTGCAAACATTGCCCAACAACAGCACTGACACTATTCCAGCTGTTTGCCACCATTATTATAGTTACAGCCATAATTTGAACACAGCTTTTCCTCCATTATAATAAACACCTCGAGCAAGAAGGATGTTATTTCACTGAAGCATAATAAATTATTTCCCAGGTATTCACTTTGTCAAACAGCAAGTTTTCCTGTGTTTTGTTTTCTGCCAGTTGTTTCTCACAGAATTCCCCACCCCACCCTCTTTCCACTTTATCATTTTCTTGTGCACTTCTCTCTGCTCTCACACATCACTCCCTCACATCCCCCAAACTCTCCATCCTTATTTATTGATCCCTGAATAATTGCGCCTAATCTCTATAACTTATTCTAACTCCCAACTCACATTTTGGACTGATTTGATTCCTTCTCTCAGCATGGTCATTAAACTGGCCGTGCCTGATGTCCTATTCACCTCGACCTTCTGCTCAGTTCCTGATCTACTACTTTGGTTCTCACTCTCCTGGTTTATTCAAATCCATCTGACTTGCACTCGCACACCTCCCGACAAGGATGTTGGTGCTTGTCCAGTTAAGATACGACCTGTATTCTTTGTACAGGTCCTCGCCTGTCTTGGAAGAGATCGCAATGATCCAACAATCTGAAATCCCCACCCTTGAACTAGCTTGTTAACAACGTGTTAAGCTATACTGCCTTCCTCATCCATCCCTCTTTCCACATGGCACGGGGAGTAATCCAGAGATTATGAAGGATTGTTTTCTCTCTCTGTCCCTGCCTCTCTCTCCGTCTGTCTCTCTCGCCCTCTCTCTCTCCTACCCACCCTCCCGAAAAAAAACACACACATTCAGAAGACAGACACCAAATTACTTTGCAGAAGAATACAAATAACCTTAAAATAATGGGAATGATAACTGCAATGAAGGATTTATTTAAAGGGAGGATGAGAGAAATTGTGCTTCTTCTGGATGTCAGTTTGCTCTCTGAGCTGGAGAGTTCATTTTCAGATGGTTCATCACTGTATTATCAATGAGCCTCTGTTAAAGTGCTGGTGTTATGTCCCACTTGCTATTTATGTGTATTAGGTTTCCTTGAGTCAGTGATATAATTTCCAGAATCGGTGATTTTATGTCCGGTTCTTTTTCTCAGAGAGTGTTGGATGGAATCAAAATCGATGTGTTTGTTGATAGAGTTCCGGTTGGAATGCTCTGCTTCTAGGAATTCTTGTGCGTGTCTCTGTTTAATTTGTCCTAGATGGACCCAGGCAAAATGGTGTACTTCCTCATCTGAATGTAAGGATACTAGTGATAGTGGGTTATGTCTTTTTTTTCTGGATAGCTGTTGCTCATGTATCCAGGTGGCTAGTTTTCTGTCTGTTTTTCCAATGTAGTGCTTGTTACAGTTCTTGCAAAGCTTATTCTTCCTGGAGGAGAACAGACAAATATGTGAACTTATTGCGGTGCTCAAAAGTATGAAATAAAGTTGTAGAGTAAAACAGGAATACTCTGTTTCCGTTAGTTGGCATTACAGCATCAAGGAGTTCTAATTCCAAGATTGTTAACAAAAGAACCAGGTTTGAGATAAGGAAAAACTTCTTTATTGAGAGAGTTGTTAGGATTTGGAATGGACTGCCTGGGAGAGTTGTGGATGAAGATCAAAAAGAGATCTGGATATGTATTTGGAAATATGAATTTAACAGGCTGCAGAGATAAGGCTAGCAAATGGGAGGGGCTTTGGAGACATTCCTGTAGCTGATGCACACACTCTATCATGTGTCTGATGTGAATAAAAGTCAGTATCCAATTATTTCCCATTGTAAATGCTGATTATTTAGTGCAGCATAAGCATTTAAAATGCAAGTATTGCAAGACCATCTTCATTATATAGTCTAATTATTGCTCAGAACATGAATATTTTAAATGTTGAATTCCAATTACGAAAACAAATCTGCCATTGCGTTGGCACAAGTCTCTTTGAAAAGGTCTGACTTTTCACTCACACGATAATATGTTTACCGTTTTTGTTCACTGTCTGCATTTCAAATTAAATAACATTTTTTTTCTAAAAATTAAAATTTTCAAATTATTGTTCACTAAAGTTTGATAACACAAATCATTTATTTAGTTGAATATTCACAGTGCATGCTGAATTATAGCCATTTCTAATTCGCTGTCAAATAGCTGAAGCTTGTACATTTCAGTAAGAAATTAAACTGATTGATTATGTATAAATGTATAAGAATACTAATTCTATTTGATTATTCAATCGTTTGCTCGCCCTGAACATGTAATCATTCAGAAGCCAACCGTTTTCAAAATGTTGGAGTGATAATGCATTGTTTTGAATCCTGACATTGTGCATGTAATTCTGATCGCCAAAAGAGTTATATCCATGTTGTTTGTTCGATACAAAATAAAATGTACATTCTTTATTTCTGTGTTAGAAAATCTTGACAGGAGTTTATATTTTTGATCCATAAATATAGAATCAACCTAATTCTTTTCAGAGATTATAGTTCAGTTGAATAATCATAGTTGATGTCTTATTTTTGCCTAATTCACTCAACTTAGCAAACATCTGATTAATACATGGGTCACCCAACAGATTGTATCTGAAGAAAAGAGCAGCAAATGACAAGTCAAGATTCACGTTAATAACTGAACCTGGCGGAGCCTGCCTGGTGTAGGACACCACACATACTGGCATTCAGGTGAATGGAACAATGAACAACATAACTGGAAGTTTTGGGCTAACGCCCCTCCCCAGCTTCCTGATCTTACACATATCACTCCCTCACACATTCAACAATTGATAAGAATCCACAGGCTGGGTGAAACGTAATGCACAGAACAGGACAGCACATTGCAGACACTTCGACCCTTGACGTCCTACCAATCTTTTATCCTACTCGAAGATCAGACTAACTGACATAACCAGACATGCTGGTCCGTGCACAGTGCACAGTCAGCCATTCTTACTTCCTGTTCTTTTCTGATGTGCAGCTGCCTTGAAATGTCTGTTCAAATCAAACAGATTGAATGAAATTCAAGCAGTCGAGACGACATTCATGACTGTGTATTTCAATCAGGATTTAATGATGGATGAAATTCCAGAATGATATAATCAATGAATGAAAAACAGGGCAACACAAGAAATAGCAGTTGAGTACAACATGTGGTTCCAAATAGGCCTCATGATGTTACCGATAGATTATCAATCCAGACAATCCGCTTCTGTCCTTTGGACCCAGGTTCAAATCCCGCCACTGCAGATGGAGGAAATTCCATTCAATAATTTAAAATATCCCTGGAATTATGAATCTACCTATGAGAATAAAATCATTGCCGATTTTTAGAAAAATCCATCTGGATCATTAACATCCTTCAATGAAGGAATCTTCGATACTCACCTGGTCTGGCTGACATGCAAATCCAGACCCAAAGCAACGTCAATGACTCCCAATCGCACCCTGAAATGGTCCAATGAGTCATTCATTTGTACCAATGGTTACAAAGTTTCAAAGAAATGAAACCGGCTGGACCACCTGGCATCAAACTGCGCACTGGAAAAGTCGACATTAGAAACATCACTGTAGAACCTCCAAAGTCTTCCTTACTATAATCTAAGGGGTAGTGCCAAAACTGGGACAACTGCCTTACAGGCAATTCAAGCAACAGACTGACATAGTCATACTCACGGAATCATAACTTACAAAATAACCCAGCCACCACTATCACCATCCCTGGATATGTCCTGCCCCAAAGGCAGGACTGATCCAGCAGAGGGGGCAGCTCAGTGAGATATAGTCGGTAGGTAGTTGCTCTGGGAGTCTCCAGAATTGACTCCAGACCTAATGAAGTCCCATGGCTTCCGATTAAACATGGACAAAGAATTATCTTACTGATTACCACGTAACGTCATTCTTCGTCTGAATCAGTGCTCCTCTATGTTAAACAACACTTGGAGAAAGCACTGACTGAGGCAAGGGCACAAAGCGTATTCTGGCTGGGAGATTTCAAAGTCGACCACCAAGAATGGATTGGCAGCAGTACTATTGATCACGCTAGTCGTTTCCTAAAGGATATAGCTACTAGATTGGTCTGCAGCAGGTGGTGAGGGAAAGAACAGGAGGGGAAAATATCATACATGACCTCATCCTTACCAATCTACCAACTGCAGACGTATCTGTCCCTGACAGATTCCCTAAACAAGCTGTTCCAGTACGGTTACAAAAAGACAATGGGGAAAACTGCTCAAGTATCTTCTGTACATAAAACGCAGGACAAAGTCAACCCATCCAAATACCGCCTCATCAGTCTACTCTCCATCATCAGTAAAGTGATGGGAGGTGTCATCAACAGTGTTATCAAGCAGCACCTGCTCAGGGACGCCCATTTTGTGTTCCACCAGCGTCACTCAGCTCCTGACCTCATCACAGCCTTGGTTCAAACATAGAAAAAGGAACTGAATTCCAGCCCTTGACATCAAGGCTGCATTCTGCCAAATGTGACATCAAGGACCCCAAGCAAAACGGTATCGCGGGCCAACACTGCATCTCTGCGGTAGCCCCTTCGGATAATGTTCTAGGTCCAAACATCTTCAGCAGCTTCAACAATGACCTTCCTTCCATCATAAGGTTGGGAGTGGGGATTATCCAGGCTTGGGCTGACAAGTTGCAAGTAACATTCGTGCCACACAAATCCAGACAATGACCATCGCGAATAAGAAACAACATAACCACTTGTTATTCAGCAGCATCATCATAACTAAATTTCCCCACTGTCAAAATCCTAGGGTGTATTATCGACCATAAACTCAACTGGACTTGTCACAGATAAGAGCAGATCAGAGGCTAGGAATACTGCGCGATTAACTCACCTTCTGACTTCCTAAAGCCTGTCCAACATTTACAAGGCACAAGTCAGGAATGAGATGGAATAATCCTCACTTGCCTGACTGAGTGCAGCCCCAACAACACTAAAGAAGCTTGACATCATCCAAGACAAAGCAGCCCATTTGATTTGCACCACATCCACAAGCATTCACTCCCTTCACCACGGTCGCTCAGGAACAGCAGTGCGTACTATCTACTAGATACAATGCAGAAATTCCACAAAAAACCTCAGAGAGCTCCTTCCAATTTCACGAACACTTCCATGTACATTGACAAGGGCAGTAGACGTTTGGGAACACCACCAACTTCAAATTCCCCTCCAAATCAGTCAACATCCTGATTTGGAAATATATCGCAGTTCCTTTCCTGTTGCTGGTTCAAAACACTAGAATTCCCTCCTTATTCACTAGTGGGTCAATGCACAGCACGCAGATTGCACCAGTTCGAGAAGGTAGCTCACCACCACCTTCTCAAGGGCAACTCGGGACGGGCAAGAAATGCTGGGTCCGTCCAGTGTTGCCCACATACAAAAACTTTTTTTAAAATAAATAGTTCCAAGTCGAGCATCTCTTTGGACAGATTATCTGATTTGAACACGAACAGGAAAACAGTGTTTCTAATAGTGAATATTTTAGACTTTTTCTGTTATTGGAAAAGTGTTCCGTATTTGATGACATATTGTTGCTGAGTGCTGTGATAAATTGGACCTTTTTAGTTAAAATCAACAATACTGGTGTAACAGGCTGAATCCTTCCAAATGACCAGATTACAAATGACAATCATAGTACATACAATGTACTCCCGCCAGGTAAGACTCACAGATAGTAGCTTACATTCAACAGATTAATGGACTACTGGCTAAACTGAATCCTCCCACCGTCTATATCACAGGGGTTACCACTGACCAGAACGTGAAGTCAAATCAACTTATAAATACAAGAGCAGATCAGAGACTTACAATTCTGCACTGTGCTGTTTTAGCATGGTCTCTCTGTCTCGTGGAAATATGTTCTACACACTGACTGTATCAATCTTTGCAGTAATCGATCAGTTTCGATCAGATGCCCCCCCCCCCGCCATTCTTCTAAGTTCCATCGAGTACACACACTGCCGCTCATACGACAAGCCGTCATCCCTCAGCAGTTCACAATATGCCAAATGCCGTCTGACCATTGCCCATTACATTCTCAACAGTATGTCTCCTCTCTTGTATTCTTGTTCTCTTGAAATGAACGTGAACATTGCATTTGCTTTCGTAACTGCCAACTGAACCTGGACATTAACCATAAGGGAGGACGAGTGCTGCAAAATCCTTTTGTGCTTCAGATTGAATGGATCCTATTAGAACATAGTGTCTGCCTCTATTCCGCCTATCAAAGTGCATAATCTCACACGATTCCATATTGTGTTCCATCAGCCACATGTTTTCCCACAGTCCAAAACTGTCCAAGTCTTTCTGCAGCCTCCCCACTTCCTCAATATCATCTTCCCAGCAAACCATCACTGCATCATCTTCAAACTTAGCAAAACTGCCCTCAGCTCCTTTGTCCAGATTGTCCATATATTATACATTTCCTGGCTCCCTAAGGATTGTCCACCATCTACAAGGCACAACACTCAAGGTGCTTGACTCCATTCAGGTTGAAGCAATGGCTTGAGTGGAATTACGCCTGCACAGTCTTCACTCCCTGCTCCACTCTCAGTAGAAGCACACCCTGCCCCGATTTGTGGTGAATTTACTTCATTATTGTGCACAATCCCAGTCTATTGATGGCATTCTGTCTGGAAAAACTGTGTGTTGATGATGATGGAGGGAGGTGGGGGAAGGAATGTCTATGATGAATGACTGTGTGACTGCCAAGCTGAAGCCTGAAAGACAGCCTCGGATGTATCTGTGCCCGCTGTCACCGCTGCAGACATGATCAGTCTTCCTGAGAGTCAAGGCAAGGGAAGCGACAGACCTGGACGATGTTCCCGGCTGTGTACTCAGAGCCTATGAGGACCAACTGGTAGAGGTATTCATATACAACTTCAGCTTCTCCCTCTTACAAGCTGAAGTCCCAACCTGCTTCGAGAAGACCACCATATCCTCGTAAGTGAGAAAGCACATGTAACGTGCCTTAATGACTACCGCCCAGTGGCTCTGACCTCAATAAACATGGAGTGATTTGAAAGGCTGGTTATGGCCCACATCAGCTCCAGTCTCCCAGCCTGACCTGATCCCTTATAATTTGCCTACTGATCTAACAGGTCCAGAACGGATGCCATACCCTTATCCCTGCACTCATCCCTGGGCCATCTAGACAACGAGGACACTTACACCAGACTCCTGCTCACTGACTACAACTCCACTTTCAACATCGTTATCCTATCCAGACTGATCTCAAAACTTAGTCGCGGCTCCACCCTCTGCAACTTGATCCCCCGGTTTCAGACCCACAGACCACAATCTGTGAAGAGAGCTATCGGCACCTCGACCACAATCACACTCAACATTGGATAACCCAAGGATGCGTCCTCAGCCCCCTACTGTACTCCCTGTACACACACGGCTGTGTCCCTCAGCCCCCTACTGTACTCCCTGTCCACACACGCCTTTGTTGCCAAATTCCAAACAGCGCCAGCTGCAAGTTCACTGATGACATGCCCATGTAAATACAGGTATCCCCTGCTTTTCAATAGTTCGCTTTTCCCCGCTTCCCTTTCCAAATGACCTACATTAGGACCTGTTTTCGCTAATCAAAAGAAATCCAAAGAGGATTTTCACTTTTACGAAGATTGCCGAAATTTTTCCCATACAAATGAATGCTTCTTCACTTTACACCATAGCGGCTTATGAAAGGAACACTGTACTTAAAATCGCAGAGCAGTTACCATAGCACACGAATAGAATGCTTTCAGTTGCCAGTATACAGAATAACAGTAGAGATACAGCTCATTCTAAGCTGGAAGAGACAATGGGTTGAGTTTCTGCAACCTTTGCTGTAATTATGTGATATGCATTGAAAACCTATGGATGGAGGGAGACAAGCTTGTTCAATAAAGGGAAACCTGTATCTGTCTAAGACAATGTTTAAAGCGATTTTATCTCCCTGTCTCTCTGCCCTGAACGGTGGTCATCTTCTTCTATTCGTTAATGCGATATAGGTATCACTGGCTGGGCCAGCATTACTTCACTTTTGTAGCTGCTCTTGAGAAGACCGTGAGCCACTGTAGTCCATGTGTTTTATTTAATTTGATTTGATTTATTTTAGTCAAATGTACAATGGAAAGCTTTGTTTTGTGAGTAGTGCAGGAACATGATAGTAGACAAAAAAACACAACTCATGAGGTACTTCAACAGAGTGAGGCATATAAGGTTACAGCTGCACAGGAGATGTGCAAAACAAGATCGCTATTAGCAAGACTAGTATTATTTGAAGTTAGATATTTCAATTCGTCAGTCTAATTACGGTAGGGAAGAAAGTGTTCTTGAGTATGCTGGTCCATGTTTTCAAGCCTCTCTATCTTCTTCCTGTTGGAAGAGGTTGTCGGAAATCATTACCGGTTTGGGAGAGATTTTTTAATATGTTATCAGCCTTTCGGTGACAATAAGAAGTATAAATGGATGGAAGGTTGCCTTCCGTGATGGTCTCTGCTGTGCACACAACCGTCTGTAGTTTCTTATGTCCTGGGCAGAGCAGTTACCATGTCACACGAATAGAATGCCTTCAGTTGCCAGTATACAGGATAACAGTAAGTGATACAGCTCATTCTAAGCTGGAAGAGACAATGGGTTGAGTTTCCGCAACCTTTGCTGTAATAATTCTGTGATATGCATTGAAAGCCTATGGGGGTGGGGGGGAGAAAAGCTTGTTCAATGAAGGACACAGACTGTTCCATCAACAAAAATCGATTCTTATATCATGAAGTTCAGTTGCAATGAAAAGTGTTCTAAAACAAAGTGGTTTTCTGAGATTTACAGGATATTCAGAAACATGTTTTTTTTCTCTTTGAATCTAATAGAAGAAACAGATTTCGGCCTTAATACACGTGTCACAGACACACTAACTGTAAAAGGACCACAGTGTCCAAATACAACCAAGGTCAGCATATGGACCTGTCAAGAAACATGAGATATAATGATATGAAAACATGAGATACAAACTGAAAATGGTGGATAAACGAAATAAAAACATGAAGAGGTATCGGCAGATAGAAACAGAGTTAACATATTGATTATGATGTGAAACAGAGTTAACATATTGATTATGATGTGAAATTTCTTAAAAGTCAGAGGTTAATGCTATGCATCTCTGCTCAAATTCTGCCAGATTTGTTGAGTTTTGCTCCAGCTCTTTCGATTTCTTTTTCTTTCTGAACCGTGACAAATTGTCTGATCTGAACGATAACAGCAAAGCCCCTGTCTCACTTGGATCTCGAGTAATTTGTTATGGATATTAAATGAAAAATTACAAAGTTCCTATGTTTGACAAGGCTCTAAATATTGATGACGTATTGGATTGTGAAAACGTGCCATGAAAATGTTGAAACAAAAACAGAAGTTGCTTCTAAAGCTCAGTAGGTCTGGCAGCATCTGTGAAGAGAAGTCGCAGTTAACGTTTCGGGTTCAGTGACCCTTCCTCATAACTGATGGTAGCTAGGAAAATGTTGGTTGATATGCAGATGGGGCAGGACAGCTGTTAATGGAGATTTTTAGTGGCTAAACATCGAGGGTGTGTAATGGAAGGCGATGTGAGAACTAGGCCTGGTGTGTTATTGGTCGGGGGCGAGGACATTGGGGAGTTCAGGGCCGAAAATTATTGAACTTGATTTTGAGTCTGAAGGGCTGTAGGGTCCTCACATGGTACATGAGGCGTTGTTCTTCCAGTTTGCAGAGACTTTTCCTGGAACACTGCAGCAAGCCTGACATAGAGATATTAGCCAGGGAACAGGATGCGGTATTAAGCTGGCAGGGAACTGGAAGCTCAGAGTCATTTGTATAGGTTCACTTTGGATGTTCAGTGAAGCGGTCACCCAGGCTACCATTAGTTTTCCCAATGTAGAGGAGACCACATTGTGAGAAGCGAATTGAGTAGACTAATTGTGGGAAATGTCGGTAAGGTGCTGCTTCATCGGTATGGTGTGGTTGAGCCCTTGGATAGCGAGAAAGGAGGACAGAAGTGCGAACATGTTACACTTTCAGCAGGGGCAAGTGGAGTGGGCCTGAGGTGGGGGTGAGGGTGGGGTAATGGGAGTGAATAAAGAGTGAACCAGGGTGTCCTGGTCCCTCCAGAAGGCGGACAATTTTGAGGAGGAAAATATGTATCTGGTGATGGCATCTTGCTGGAGGTGGGGGAAATGGCGGCTGATGATCCACTTCATGTGAATGCTGGTGGGATGGTAGGCTAGGACAAGAGGAATTCTCTCGCTGTTGCAGGAGGGTAGAGAGACGGTGAGAATAGAAATGCAAGAGGTGGGTCAGACCCGGTTGACGGTCCTCTCGAGAACAGTGCTCGGAAATTCTCAGTTGAGGAAGAAGATGGACATTTTGGAAATTGACATCATCAGAAGCAATGCGGTGGAGACAGAAAAATTGGTGGAATGGAATGGAGTATTAGCAAGAAACATGTTGTGAGGGTGTATACTCCAGGTAGCAGTGGCAGTCGGTTGGTTAATACTGGATATTAGTGGACTATCGATCCCCAGAAATGGAAGCAGAGATGCCGAGGAAAGGAAGTGATGAGTCAGAGAAAGACGAGGTGAAAGTGAGGGAGGGATGCAAATTGGAAGTGAGATCGATGATTTTTTTCAAATTCAGGACAAGAGAGAGAAGCATAATCGATGATATAATCTATGCATTGGAGAAAGAGTTGTGGATGGGTCTGGAATAGAAGTGGAACAGGGAATTGTCTACGTACCCCTCGAAGAAACAGGTATGACTGGAGCCCACGTGTGTATCCATGCACCCTCTCTGTGTGGCAGGAGTAGGCTGAAGCAATGGGTCTGCCCGGGCAGTTCTGTTTGTGGATTTTCAGGAGGAGATAGAAGTGAGCTCTGCTATCAGATGACCATCAGCTTGGGGACCGTTAGGTGGGGGTAAGTAGGGTGTGAATGACCGGATGAAATGTGGTCAATTATCATTGTTGATACAATGGCCTGATGTGCCATGATCGGGTCATGGTCCAGCAGGTGATATGAGGAGATAACTGAGAGCTGGCCCTCAGTCTCTACAATGTAGAGGTCAGTCCACCAGAGTCCAGCAACATCACCCTTACCAGCACAGGCTGAATAACAGAGTCAGGGTTGGATCAAAGCACACGGCGTACAGCCTGTTCAGAGGGTGATTTGTTGTATTGGGTGAGGGGCTGCAGAGAAATTAAGACAGCCAATATCACATTGAACATTCTCAATGAACAGATTGAGTTCAATCAAACAGCAGAGAGAGAAGTCCAGGTGGAGGAAGAGTGTTGGAGCTCGGCTAACAGGGAACAGAATCTTTGCCACTCCCTTTGACCACTTCGATCTCCCCCTCTCTCTGTACACCTCTCTCTGTCCCCCGCTCTCTGACCCCCTCTATCTCCCCCACTCTCTGTGCCCCTCTCTCTGTGCCCGTCTCTAAAAGCCCCTCTCTCTGTTGCCCTCTCTCTGTCCCCCTCTCTCTCTGTCCCCCCTATCACCCCCACACTCTGTCGACCCTCTCTCTGTCCCCCACTCTCTGTCCCCCTCTCTCTGTCCCCCCTCTCTCTGTCCCCTTCTCTCTGACCCTCTCTATCGCCCCCTCTCTCTGTCCCCCTCTATCACCCAAACACTCTGTCGACCCTCTCTCTGAGTCCCACTCTCTGTCCCCCACTCTATCCCCCTCTCTCTGTCTCCTTCTCTCTGACCCTCTCTATCTCCCCCTCTCACTGTCCCACACTCTCTCCCACCCGCCTCTCTATCCCTCCATTTGTCCACCCCTCTCTCTTTCCCCTTCTCTCTCTGTCCGGCTCTCCCTGTTCGCCCTATCTCTGTCCCCCTCTCTCTGCCCCCCTCTCCCTTCCACCGGCCTCTCTCTGTTCTCCTCTCTCTGGCCCCCTCTATCCCCCCACACTCTGTCCCCCCTCTCTCTATCGCACCTCTCTCTGTCCCCCTCTCCCTGTCCCCCTCTCTCTAACCCCCTCTAACACTCCCTCTTTTTGTGCCCCGTCTTTCTGTCCCCCTCTATCTCCCCCACTCTCTGTACCCCTCTCTCTCTCTCCTTCTCTCTGGCCCCCTATATCGCCCCCACTCTCTGTGCCCTCTCTCTGTGCCCATCTCTAAAAGCCCCTCTCTCTGTTGCCCTCTCTCTGTCCCCCTCTCTCTCTGTCCCCCCAGGAGAAGATGGTGGTAGAAGAGTTCAACGTCATGCCGTACCCGAACTTCATTAAAGTCGGGGCACAGCGGGATAACGCTGAGACCATTGTTAAGTACAGAACATTCAACATCAGAGTCTGGAAGGGTAGGAGGGAGGGTGAACTTACGACAGGAGGTCCATTTGGGGGAGGGGATGCAGTCAGAGTGCAGGGCACGGGTGGGGAGGCAGGTTCCAAGGGGTCATAGACATCTCAGCGTTATTGCATCTCGTGTGCGTCATATATCTGATGAGCATGGCGAATGAGCCGGAGAAAGAAATAGAACTGGGGAGTGGTGCAGCCTTGAGCCAATGAGATGTGATGCTTTTGCACAGATAAAATGTTGATATCACTGGCACTGCAAACACATGATCAGTCCTGAGAAAGTAACTGAATGAAAATGAACGTAATCTTATTGTAATACCCTGATTTCATTGGAGCGACACTCAATCAGCAAAGTCTTACTTTTCTGAGATTTTAGACAAAACTGTGAAAACATAATAAATGTTGATGTTGTTAACAGGACAAAGTCATCCATGCCCCCTTTCTCTGCCCCCCTCTCTCTCTGTCCCCTCTCTCTCTGTCCCCATCTCTCTGACCCCATCTATCTCCCCCTCTATCGGTCCACCTCTCTCTGTCGCCCTCTCTCTGACCCCCTCTCCCTTCTACCTGCATCTCTCTCTTTCCCCCTCTCTCTGTCCCCCTCTCTCTGTCCCTCTCTCTCCCTGTCCTACTCTATCTACCCCACTCTCTCTGACTCACTCTCCCCCCCCCTCCGTACCTCTCTCTCGGTCCCCCACTCTCTGTCCCCCTCTCTCTGTCCCCCTCTATATTCCCCACTCTCTGTGCCCCTCTCTCTGTCACCCTCTCTCTGCCCCCTCTCTCTGCCCTACCCGCTCTACCCCCCTCTGTCTGTCAATATGTCTCTCTGCCCCTCTCTCTCTGTCCCCCACTCTCTCTGCCCCTTCTCTCTCTGTCCCCCTCTCACTGTCCCCCTCTCTGTCTGACCCCCTCTCTCGCTGTCCCCCTCTATATCCCCTTTCTCTGTCCCCTCTCTCTTACCCCATCTATCTCCACCACTCTCTGTGCCCCTCTCTCTGTCGCCCTCTCTCTGACCCTCTTTCTTTCCCCTCTCTCTCTGCCCCCCTCTGTCTGCTCCCATCCCTCACTGTCCCCCTCTCTCTCTGTCCCCCCTCTCTCTGTCCCACCCTCTCTCTGTCCCCCCTCTCTCTGTCCCCCCTCTCTCTGTCCCCCTCTCTCTCTTTCCCCCTTTCTCTGACCCCATCTACCTCCCCCTCTTTCTGTCCTCCTCTCTCTGACACCATCTATCTCCCCCACTCTCTGTTCCCCTCTCTCTGTCCCCTCCCTCTGACCGACTACAGCTCCCCCTCTTTTTTCCCCTCTTTTTGTCCCCCTCTCTTTCTGTCCCCCTCTATCTCCCCCTCACTCTGTACCCCTCTCTCTGTCCCCCTCTCTCTGTGCCCCTCTCTCTGTTCCCTTCTCTCTGTCGCCATCTTTCTCCCACCTGCTTCTCTCGGACCCCCTCTCTCTCCCACACGCCTCTCTCTTGGTCCCCCTCTCTCTGTCCCCCTTGCTCTCTGCACCCTCTCTCTGTCCCTCTCTCTCTGTCCCCTCTATCTCTTACCCGCTCTCTGCCCCCCCCCCCCCCCACGGGCTGCCTCTCTCTGCTCCGTCTCTCTCTGCCCCCTCTCTGAACCCCTTTCTCTCTGTCCCCAACTCTCTCCATCTACTCCTCTCTGTCCCCCTCTTTCTGACCGCCCCACTCTCTGTCCCCCTTTCTCTGTCCCCCCCTACATCCCCCTGCCACTGTCCCCCTCTCTCTGACTCCCTCTATCTCCACCGCACTCTGTGCCCCACTAATTCTGTCGCCCTCTCTCTGCCCCCCTCTCCTTTCCACCCGCCTCTCTCTGTTCCCCCTCTCTCTGTCCCCCCCTCTCTCTGTCCCACTCTCTCTCTCTGGCCCCTCTATCCCCCCGACACTCTGTCCCCCCTCTCTCTGTCCCTCCTCTCTCTATCCCCTCTCTCTCTGTCCCCCTCTCTGTGTGTCCCCCTCTCTCTTTCCCCCTCTTTCTCTGCTCCCCACTCTCTGTCCCCCACTCTCTGTCCCCCTCTCTCTGTCCGCCGCTCTCTGTCGCCTCTCTCTGTCCCCCTCTCTCTGACCCCCTCTCTCTCTGACCTCTCTCTTTCCCCCACTATATACACCTGTCTCTGTCCCCGAACGCTGTCCCACACTCTCTGTCACCCTCTCTCTGCCCGACTCACTCTGTCCCACTCTATCTGCCCCTATGTCTCTCTGCCCCTCTCTCTCTGTCCCCCCTCTCTCTTCCACCTTCTCTCTATGACCGCTCTCACTCTTCCCCGTTCTCTCTCTGTCACCCTCTCACTGTCCCCCACTCTCTGTCCCCCTCTCTCTGTCGCCCACTATATCCCCTGCCACTGTCCCCCTCTCTCTGACCCCATCTATCTCCACCACTCTCTGTGCCCCTCTCTCTGTCGCCCTCTCTCTGTCCCTCTTTCTTTCCCCTCTCTCTCTGCCCCCTCTCTCTCTGCTCCCCTCACTCTGCCCCCCTCTGTCTGCTCCCATCTCTCACTGTCCCCCTCTCTCTCTGTCCCCCCTCTCTCTGTCCCCCTCTCTCTAACCCCCTCAACACTCCCTCTTTTTGTGCCCCGTCTTTCTGTCCCCCTCTATCTCCCCCACTCTCTGTACCCCTCTCTCTCTCTCCTTCTCTCTGGCCCCCTATATCGCCCCCACTCTCTGTGCCCTCTCTCTGTGCCCATCTCTAAAAGCCCCTCTCTCTGTTGCCCTCTCTCTGTCCCCCTCTCTCTCTGTCCCCCCAGGAGAAGATGGTGGTAGAAGAGTTCAACGTCATGCCGTACCCGAACTTCATTAAAGTCGGGGCACAGCGGGATAACGCTGAGACCATTGTTAAGTACAGAACATTCAACATCAGAGTCTGGAAGGGTAGGAGGGAGGGTGAACTTACGACAGGAGGTCCATTTGGGGGAGGGGATGCAGTCAGAGTGCAGGGCACGGGTGGGGAGGCAGGTTCCAAGGGGTCATAGACATCTCAGCGTTATTGCATCTCGTGTGCGTCATATATCTGATGAGCATGGCGAATGAGCCGGAGAAAGAAATAGAACTGGGGAGTGGTGCAGCCTTGAGCCAATGAGATGTGATGCTTTTGCACAGATAAAATGTTGATATCACTGGCACTGCAAACACATGATCAGTCCTGAGAAAGTAACTGAATGAAAATGAACGTAATCTTATTGTAATACCCTGATTTCATTGGAGCGACACTCAATCAGCAAAGTCTTACTTTTCTGAGATTTTAGACAAAACTGTGAAAACATAATAAATGTTGATGTTGTTAACAGGACAAAGTCATCCATGCCCCCTTTCTCTGCCCCCCTCTCTCTCTGTCCCCTCTCTCTCTGTCCCCATCTCTCTGACCCCATCTATCTCCCCCTCTATCGGTCCACCTCTCTCTGTCGCCCTCTCTCTGACCCCCTCTCCCCTCTACCTGCATCTCTCTCTTTTCCCCTCTCTCTGTCCCCCTCTCTCTGTCCCTCTCTCTCCCTGTCCTACTCTCTCCACCCCACTCTCTCTGACTCACTCTCCCCCCCCCCCCCGTACCTCTCTCTCGGTCCCCCACTCTCTGTCCCCCTCTCTCTGTCCCCCTCTATATTCCCCACTCTCTGTGCCCCTCTCTCTGTCACCCTCTCTCTGCCCCCTCTCTCTGCCCTACCCGCTCTACCCCCCTCTGTCTGTCAATATGTCTCTCTGCCCCTCTCTCTCTGTCCCCCACTCTCTCTGCCCCTTCTCTCTCTGTCCCCCTCTCACTGTCCCCCTCTCTGTCTGACCCCCTCTCTCGCTGTCCCCCTCTATATCCCCTTTCTCTGTCCCCTCTCTCTGACCCCATCTATCTCCACCACTCTCTGTGCCCCTCTCTCTGTAGCCCTCTCTCTGACCCTCTTTCTTTCCCCTCTCTCTCTGCCCCCTCTCTCTCTGCTCCCCTCACTCTGCCACCCTCTGTCTGCTCCCATCTCTCACTGTCCCCCTCTCTCTCTGTCCCCCCTCTCTCTGTCCCATTCTCTCTCTGTCCCCCCTCTCTCTGTCCCCCTCTCTCTGTCCCCCTCTCTCTCTTTCCCCCTTTCTCTGACCCTAATCTACCTCCCCCTCTTTCTGTCCCTCTCTCTCTGACCCCCTCTACCTCCCCTACTCTCTGTGCTTCTCTCTCTGTCCCCTCCCTCTGACCGACTACAGCTCCCCCTCTTTTTTCGCCTCTTTTTGTCCCCCTCTCTTTCTGTCCCCCTCTATCTCCCCTCACTCTGTACCCCTCTCTCTGTCCCCCTCTCTCTGTGCCCCTCTCTCTGTTCCCCTCTCTCTGTCGCCATCTTTCTCCCACCTGCTTCTCTCGGACCCCCTCTCTCTCCCACACGCCTCTCTCTTGGTCCCCCTCTCTCTGACCCCATCTATCTCCACCACTCTCTGTGCTCTCTCTCTGCCGCCCTCTCTCTGCCCCCTCTCTCTTTCCCCGCTCTCTCTGTACCCCCCTCTCTCTGACCCCCTCACTCTCTGTCCCCCTTTCTCTGACGCCATCTACCTCCCCTTCTTTCTGTCCCCCTCTCCCTGACCCCCTCTATCACCCCACTCTCTGTGCCCCTGTCTCTGTCCCCCTCCCTCTGACCGACTATACCTCCCCCTCTTTTTTCCCCTCTTTTTGTCCCCCTCTCTCTGTCCCCCTCTATCTCCCCATCACTCTGTACCCCTCTCTATGCCCCCCTCTCTCTGTGCCCCTCCCTCTGTTCCCCTCTCTCTGTCGCCCTCTTTCTCCCACCTGCCTCTCTCGGACCCCCTCTCTCTCCCACCCGCCTCTCTCTCGGTCCCCTCTCTCTGTCCCCCTTGCTCTCTGCACCGTCTCTCTGTGCCCCTCTCTCTGTCCCCTCTATCTCTCACCCGCTCTCTGCCCCCACTCTCTGTCTCCCTCTCTCTGCTCCGTCTCTCTCTGCCCCCCTCCCTGAACCCCTTTCTCTCTGTCTTCCACTCTCTCCATCCTCTCCTCTCGGTCCCCCTATCTCTGATCCCCTCTCTCTCCCCCACTCTCTGTCCCTCTCTCTCGGTCCCCCACTGTATCCCCCTGCCACTGTCCCCCTCTATCTGACCCCCTCTATCTCCACCACTCTCTGTGCCCCTCTCTCTGTCACCCTCTCTCTGCCCCCCTCTCCCTTCCACACGCCTCTCTCTGTTCCCCCCTCTCTCTGTCCCCCTCTCTCTCTGTCCTCCTCTCTCTGTCCGCCTCTCACTCTGTCCCACTCTCTCTCTCTCTGGCCCCCTCTATCGCCCCCACACTCTGTCCCCCCTCTCTCTGCACCCCCTCACTCTATCCCCCCTCTCTGTGTCCCCCTCTCTGTGTGTCCCCCCTCTCTCTGTCCCCCCTCTCTCTGTCCCCCTCTCTCTATCCCCCTCTCTCTGTCCCCCTCTCTGTGTGTCCCCCCTGTCTCTGTCCCCCTCTTTCTCTGCTCTCCACTCTCTGTCCCCCACTCTCTGTCCCCCTCTCTCTCTGTCCCCCGCTCTCTGTCACGCTCTCTCTGTCCCCCTCTCTCTGACCCCCTCTCTCTCCCCCACTCTCTGTCCCCCTCTCTCTGTCCCCCTCTCTCTGTCCCCCTCTATATCCCCCTGCCACTGTTCCCCTCTCTCTGACCTCCTCTATCTCCACCTCTCTCTGTGCTCCTCTCTCTGTCGCCCTCTCTCTGCTCCCCTCTCCCTTCCACCCGCCTCTCTCTGTTCCCCCCTCTCCCTGTCCCCCTCTCTCTCTGTCCTCCTCTCTCTGTCCTCCTCTCTCTCTGTCCCACTCTCTCTCTCTGGCCCCCTCTATCACCCCCACACTCTGTCCCCCCTCTCTCTGTTCCCCCGTCTCTCTGTCCCCCCTCTCTCTGTCCCCCTCTCTGTGTGTCCCCCTCTCTCTCTGTCCCCCTCTTTCTCTGCTCCCCACTCTCTGTCCCCCACTCTCTGTCCCCCCCACTCTCTGTCCCCCTCTCTCTGACTCCCTCTCTCTCCCCCACTCTGTACCCCTCTCTCTGTCCCCCTCTCTCTGTGCCCCTCTCTCTGTTCCCCTCTCTCTGTCGCCATCTTTCTCCCACCTGCCTCTCTCGGACCCCCTCTCTCTTCCACCCGCCTCTCTCTCGGTCCCCCTCTTTCTGTCCCCTTCACTCTCTGCCCCCTCTCTCTATCCCCTCTATCTCTCACCTGCTCTCTGCCCCCCCTTTCTGTTGCCCTCTCTCTGCTTCGTCTCTCTCTGCCCCCCTCTCTGAACCCCTTTCTCTCTGTCCCCCACTCTCTCCATCCACTCCTCTCTGTCCCTCTCTCTCTGCCCCCCTCTCTCTCCCCGACTCTCTGTCCACCGCTCTCTGACCCCCTCTATCTCCACCACTCTCTGTGCGTCTCTCTCTGCCGCCCTCTCTCTGCCTCCTCTCCCTTCCACCCCCCTCTCTCTTTTCCCCCCTCTCTCTGTCCCCCCCTCTCTCTCTGTCCTCCTCACTCTATCTCCCTCTCTCTCTGTCCCACTATCTCTCTCTGGCCCCCTCTATCTCCCCCACACTCTGTCCCCCCTCTCTCTGTCCCCCCTCTCTCTATCCCCCTCTCTCTGTCCCCCTCTCTCTGTGTCCCCCTCTCTCTCTGTCCCCCTCTTTCTCTGCTCCCCACTCTCTGTCCCCCACTCTCTGCCCCCCTCTCACTCTGTCCCCCTCTCTCTGTCGCCCTCTCTCTGTCCCCCTCTCTCTGACTCCCACTCTATCCCCCACTCTGAACCCCTCTCTGTGTCCCTCACTCTCTGCCCCCCTCTTTCTGTCCCTCTCTATATCCCCCTCTCTCTTTCCCCCATTCTGACCCCGTCTCTCTCTGCCCCGCTCTCTCTGTCCCCTCCAACTCTGCCCCCTTCTGTCTCTGTCCCCTCCCTCTATCGCCCTCTCTCTGCCCCCTTCTCTCTCTGTGTCCCCCTCCCACTGACGCCTCTTTCTGCCACCCCCTTTCTCTCTTTCCAACTCTCTCTCTCTCACTCTCTCTCTGTCGCCATCTCTTTGCCCCACTATCTCACTGTCCCCCTCTCTCTGACCCCCTCTCACGCTGTCTCCCTCTATATCACCCTCTCTCTTTCCCACTCTCGCTGACACCCTCTATCTCCCCCACTCTCTGTGCCCCTCTCTCTGTCGCCCTCTCTCTGCCCCCTCTCTTTCCCTTCTCTCTACCCCATCCCTTTCTGCCCCGCTGTCTCTGCCCCCTCTCTCTGCCTCGCTCTCTCTCTGACCCGGTCTCTCTCTGGCCCACTCTCTTTCTGCCCCCCATCTCTCTCTGACACCCTCCCCCCTCTGGCCCCCCTCTCTCTGCCCCCCCCAATCTCTATCCCCTCCTCCCTCTGTCACCCCTCTCTCTGTCCTCTGCTGTCTCTGTCCCCACCTCTCTGTGACCCCCTCTCTCTCTCTGACCCTCTCTATCTTCCCCTGTCTCGGTCCCCCTCTCTCTGTCCCCCCCTCTGTCCCCTCTCACTCTGTCCCCCTCTCTCTCTGTCCCCATCTCTCTGACCCCATCTATCTCCCCCTCTCTCGGTCCCCTCTCTCTGTCCCCTCTCTCTCTGTTCCCCCCCGACCTCCTCTCTCTCTGACCCCTCTCTCTCTGTCCTCCTCTCTCTGTCCCCCCTCTCTCTGTCCCCCCCTCTCTTTGCCCCCTCCCCCTGTCCTCCCCTCTCTCTGTCCGCGTCTCACTCCGCCCCTCTCTTTCTGCCCGCCTCACTCTGTCCCCCTCTCTCTGTCCCCTCTCTCTGACCACTCTCTCTCTGTCCCCGTGTATCTCCCCCTCACTCTGTCCCCCACTCTCTGTCCCCTCTCTCAGTCCCCCTCTCCCTGTCCCCCTCTCTCGGACCCCCTCTAACTCCCCCTCTTATTTTCCACTCTCTCTGACCCCCTCTAATTCCCCCTCTTTTTGTCCCCCTCTCTCTCTGTCCCCCTCTATCTCCCCCACAGTCTCTGTCCCCTTCTCTCTGACCCCCTCTATCTCCCCCATTCTCTGTGCCCCTCTCTCTCGCCCTCTCCCTTTGACTACCTCTATCTCCCCCTCTGTCCCCCTCTCACTGTCCCACTCTCTCTCCCACCTGCCTCTATATCCCTCCTTTTGTCCCCCTCTCTGTCTGTCCCCCTCTCTCTCAGTCCACCTCTCTCTGTTCGTCCTCTCTCTGTCGCCCTCTCTCTCCCACCCGCCTCTCTCTGTCCCCCTCTCTCTCCCACCCGCCTCGCTCTGACCCCTCTCTCTCTCTGTTGCCCTCTCTCTGCCCTCCTCTCTGTCGCCCTGTCTCTGCTCCGACTCTCTCTGCCCCTCTCTCTGACCCCCTCTCTCTCTCTGTCCTCCACTCTCTCCATCCCCAACTCTCTGTCCCCCTCTCTCTGTCCCCCTCTATATCCCTCTCTCTCTGTCCCCATTTCTCTCACCCCTGCTTACTCCCCCACTCTCTGTGCCCCTCTCTCTGCCTCACTCTCTCTGAAACCCCTCCCTTCCACCCGCCTCTCTCTCTTTCCCCCCTCTCTCTGTCCCCCCCTTTCTGTCCCCCTCTCTCTCTGACCCCCTCTCTCTCTGACCCCCTCTATCTCCCCCACTCTCTGTCCCTCTCTCTCTGTCTGCCCCATCTCTCTCTGCCCACTCTCTCTCTGCCACCCTCACTGTCCCCCCTCTGTCTGCCCCATCTCTCTCTGTTCCCCCCTCTCTCTGACCCCCCTCTCTCTCTGTGTCCCCTCTCTCTGAACCCATTTATCTCCCCCACTGTCTGTCCCCCTCACTCTGTAGCCCTCTCTCTGACCCCCACTCTCTCCCACCCGCCTCTCTCTCTACCCCCTCACTGACCCCACTCTCTGACCCCCCTCTGTCTGTCCCGCTCTCTCTGGCCCCTCTCTCTGTACCCCTCTCACTGACTCCCTCTATCTCCCCCACTCTCTGTCCCCCCTCTCTCTGTTCTCTCTCTCTCTCCCCTTTCCCTCTGTCGCCCCTCTCTTTGTCGACCCCTCTCTCTCTGACCCCCTCTCTCTTTCTCCTCTCTCTCTGTCCCCATCTCTCTCTGCCCCACTCTTTCTCTGCCCCCTCACTGTCCCCATCTGTCTGCCCCATCTCTCTCTGTCCCCCCTCTCTCTGCACCCCCCTCTCTGAACCCCCTCTCTCTGTCCCCCCTCTCTCTGTCCCCCTCTCTCTCTGTCACCCCTCTCTCTGACCCCATCTATCTCCCCCATTGTCTGTCTCCCTCTCTCTTTAGCCCTGTCTCTGACCCCTACTCTCTCTCACCCGCCTCTCTCTGTATCCCCTCACTGCCCCCACTCTCTGTCCCCGTCTCTCTGTCCCCCTCTCTCTGGCCCCTCTCTCAGTCCCCCTCTCACTGATTCCCTCTATCTCCACCACTCTCTGTCCCCTCTCTCTCTGTCCCCTCTCTCTCTATCTCCTCTCTCTCTGTCACCCCTCTCTCTGTCCACCCCTCTCTCGTCCCCCTCTCTCTCTCCCCCTCTCTCTCTCTGTCCTCCTCTCTCTCTGTCCCCCTCGATCTCTGCCCCCCTCTGTTTTCCCTCTTTCTGTGTCCCTCCCTCTCTCTTGCCCTCTCTCTGCCCCCTCTCTGTCGCCCTCTCTCTGCCACCTGTCTGTCACCGTCTCTCTGTCCCTCCTCTCTCTGATGCCCTCTATCTGCCCCGCTCTCTGTCCTCCGCCATCCCACTCTCTCTGTCTTCCCCCGTCCCACTCTCTCTGTCCTGCCTCACTCTGACCCCTCTCTGTCCCCCTGTCTCTCTGTCCCCCTCTCTCTGTCCACCATCTCTATCCCAGCTCTATCTGTCCACCCTCTCTGTCGCCCTCTCTCAGTCGCCCTCTCTCTGTCCACCTCTCTCTGTCCCCTGTCTCTCTATCCACCTCTCTCTGTCCCCTCTCTCTGTCCCCCCCGTCTCTGTCCCCCTTGACTCTGTCCCCCCTTTCTCTGTCCCCCCAGTCCCACTCTATCTGTCCTGCCTCTCTCTGACCCCTCTCTGTCACCGTATCTCTGTACCCCTTCTCTCTGACCCTCTCTCCCTCTGTCCCCCCTCTCTCTGTCCCCCTCTCTCTGTCCCCGTCTCTCTGTCCCCACTCTCTCTCTTTCCTCTCTCTCTCTTTCCCATACTCTCTCTGTCCCCATCTCTTTCTGTCCCCCCTCTCTATCCCTCCTCTCTCAGTCCACTCCCTCTCCGTCCATCCCCCTCTCTTGTCCCCTCTCTCTATCACCCTCTCTCTCTGTCTCCCTTTGACTACCTCTATCTCCCCCTCTCTCTGTCCCCCTCTCACTGTCCCACTCTCTCTCCCACCCGCCTCTCTATCCCTCCTTTTGTCCCCCTCTCTATCTATCCCTCCGTCTCTCTGTCTGGCTCTCTCTGTTCGCCCTATCTCTGTCCACCTCTCTCTCCCACCCGCCTCTCTCGGACACCCTCTCTCTCCCACCCGCCTCTCTCTCTCTCTGTCCCACTCTCTCTGTCCCCCTCTCTCTCCCACCCGCCTCTCTCGGACCCCCTCTCTCTGTCGACCTGTCTCTGCTCCGACTCTCTCTGCCCCTCTCTCTGTCCCCCTGTCTCTCTGTCTATCTCTCTCTGTCCCCCCTCTCTGTGCCATCTCTACCTGTCCACCCTCTCTCTCCCTTCTCTCTATCCGCCCTCTCTGTCCCGCCTCTATCTGTCCACGCTCTCTGTCGCCCTCGCTCAGTCGCCCTCTCTCTGTCCCCCTCTCTCTGTCCCCTGTCTCTCTATCCCCCTCTCTCTGTCCCCCCGTCTCTCTCCCCCTATCTCTCTGTCCACCCTGTCTCTGTCCCCCCTCTGTCTGACCCCAAACCATCTTCCCCACTCTGTCCCCTTTCTCTCTTTTCCCCCATCTCTGTCCCCCCTCTCTCTGACCCCATCTATCTCACCCACTGTCTGTCCCCTGTCTCTGTCTCCCTCTCTCTCTGTCCCGTTTCTCTGTCCCCTGTCTCTGTCCCCCTTGTCTCTCTCCCCCTCTCTCTCTGTCCCCCTCTCTCTCTGTCCCCCTCTCTCCGTCCACTCCCTCTCCGTCCATCCCCCTCTCTCTGTCCCCCTCTCTCTGTCCCCTCTATCTCTCACCCGATCTCTGCCACCCCTCTCTGTCGCCCTCTCTCTGCTCCGTCTCTCTCTGCCCCCTCTCTGAACCCCTCACACTCTGTCCCCCACTCTCTCCATCCCCTCCTCTCTGTCCCCCTCCTCTCTGTCCCCCTCTCTCTGGCCCCTCTCTCAGTCCCCCTCTCACTGATTCCCTCTATCTCCACCACTCTCTGTCCCCTCTCTCTCTGTCCCCTCTCTCTCTATCTCCTCTCTCTCTGTCACCCCTCTCTCTGTCCACCCCTCTCTCGTCCCCCTCTCTCTCTCCCCCTCTCTCTCTCTGTCCTCCTCTCTCTCTGTCCCCCTCGATCTCTGCCCCCCTCTGTTTTCCCTCTTTCTGTGTCCCTCCCTCTCTCTTGCCCTCTCTCTGCCCCCTCTCTGTCGCCCTCTCTCTGCCACCTGTCTGTCACCGTCTCTCTGTCCCTCCTCTCTCTGATGCCCTCTATCTGCCCCGCTCTCTGTCCTCCGCCATCCCACTCTCTCTGTCTTCCCCCGTCCCACTCTCTCTGTCCTGCCTCACTCTGACCCCTCTCTGTCCCCCTGTCTCTCTGTCCCCCTCTCTCTGTCCACCATCTCTATCCCAGCTCTATCTGTCCACCCTCTCTGTCGCCCTCTCTCAGTCGCCCTCTCTCTGTCCACCTCTCTCTGTCCCCTGTCTCTCTATCCACCTCTCTCTGTCCCCTCTCTCTGTCCCCCCCGTCTCTGTCCCCCTTGACTCTGTCCCCCCTTTCTCTGTCCCCCCAGTCCCACTCTATCTGTCCTGCCTCTCTCTGACCCCTCTCTGTCACCGTATCTCTGTACCCCTTCTCTCTGACCCTCTCTCCCTCTGTCCCCCCTCTCTCTGTCCCCCTCTCTCTGTCCCCGTCTCTCTGTCCCCACTCTCTCTCTTTCCTCTCTCTCTCTTTCCCATACTCTCTCTGTCCCCATCTCTTTCTGTCCCCCCTCTCTATCCCTCCTCTCTCAGTCCACTCCCTCTCCGTCCATCCCCCTCTCTTGTCCCCTCTCTCTATCACCCTCTCTCTCTGTCTCCCTTTGACTACCTCTATCTCCCCCTCTCTCTGTCCCCCTCTCACTGTCCCACTCTCTCTCCCACCCGCCTCTCTATCCCTCCTTTTGTCCCCCTCTCTATCTATCCCTCCGTCTCTCTGTCTGGCTCTCTCTGTTCGCCCTATCTCTGTCCACCTCTCTCTCCCACCCGCCTCTCTCGGACACCCTCTCTCTCCCACCCGCCTCTCTCTCTCTCTGTCCCACTCTCTCTGTCCCCCTCTCTCTCCCACCCGCCTCTCTCGGACCCCCTCTCTCTGTCGACCTGTCTCTGCTCCGACTCTCTCTGCCCCTCTCTCTGTCCCCCTGTCTCTCTGTCTATCTCTCTCTGTCCCCCCTCTCTGTGCCATCTCTACCTGTCCACCCTCTCTCTCCCTTCTCTCTATCCGCCCTCTCTGTCCCGCCTCTATCTGTCCACGCTCTCTGTCGCCCTCGCTCAGTCGCCCTCTCTCTGTCCCCCTCTCTCTGTCCCCTGTCTCTCTATCCCCCTCTCTCTGTCCCCCCGTCTCTCTCCCCCTATCTCTCTGTCCACCCTGTCTCTGTCCCCCCTCTGTCTGACCCCAAACCATCTTCCCCACTCTGTCCCCTTTCTCTCTTTTCCCCCATCTCTGTCCCCCCTCTCTCTGACCCCATCTATCTCACCCACTGTCTGTCCCCTGTCTCTGTCTCCCTCTCTCTCTGTCCCGTTTCTCTGTCCCCTGTCTCTGTCCCCCTTGTCTCTCTCCCCCTCTCTCTCTGTCCCCCTCTCTCTCTGTCCCCCTCTCTCCGTCCACTCCCTCTCCGTCCATCCCCCTCTCTCTGTCCCCCTCTCTCTGTCCCCTCTATCTCTCACCCGATCTCTGCCACCCCTCTCTGTCGCCCTCTCTCTGCTCCGTCTCTCTCTGCCCCCTCTCTGAACCCCTCACACTCTGTCCCCCACTCTCTCCATCCCCTCCTCTCTGTCCCCCTCCTCTCTGTCCCCCTCGCTCTGACCCCCTCTCTCTCCCCCACTCTCTGTCCCCCTCTCTCTGACACCCTCTATATCCCCCGCCTCTCTCCCCTCTCTCTGTCCCTCTCTCTCTGTCCCCGTCTCTCTCCCCCACTCTCTGTCCCTCACTCACTGTCCCCCACTTTTTTCCCCTTTCTCTGTCCCCCTCTCCTTGTCCCCCTCTCTCTGACCCCCTCTAACTCCCCCTCTTTTTGTCCCCCTCACTCTGACCCCCTCTAACTCCCCCTCTTTCTGTCCCCCTCACTCTGACCCCCTCTAACTCCCCCACTCTCTGTGCCCCTCTCTCTGTCCCCCTCCTTTAGACTACCTCTATCTCCCCCTCTCACTGTCCCACTCTCTCTCCCACCCGCCTCTCTATCCCTCCTTTTGTCCCCCTCTCTCTCTATCCCTCCGTCTCTCTGTCTGGCTCTCACTGTTCGCCCTATCTCTGTCCCCCTCTCTCTCCCACCCGCCACTCTTGGACCCACTATCTCTCCAACACGCCCTTCTCTCTGTCGCCCTCTCTCTCTGTCACCCTCTCTCTGTCCCCCTCTCTCTCTGTCCCCCTCTCTCTGTCCCCTGTCTCTCTATCCCCCTCTCTCTGTCCCCTGTCTCTCTGCCCCTATCTTTCTGTCTACCCTGTCTCTGTCCCCCCTCTGACTGACCTCAACCATCTTCCCCACTGTCTGTCCCCTTTCTCTCTTTTCCCCCTTCTCTATCCCCCCTCTCTCTGACCCCATCTATCTCACCCACTGTCTGTCCCCTGTCTCTGTCTGCCTCTCTCTCTGTCCCCTCTCTCTTTCCCCCTGTCTCTGTCCCCCTTGTCTCTGTCCCCCTCTCTCTCTGTCACCCCCTCTCTCTGTCCCCCTCTCTCCGTCCACTCCCTCTCCGTCCATCCCCCTCTCTCTGTCCCCCTCTCTCTGTGCCCCTCTCTCTGTTCCCCTCTCTCTGTCGCCATCTTTCTCCCACCTGCCTCTCTCGGACCCCCTCTCTTTCCCACCCGCCTCTCTCTCGGTCCCCCTCTTTCTGTCCCCCTCACTCTCTGCCCCCTCTCTCTATCCCCTCTATCTCTCACCTGCTCTCTGCCCCCCCTCTCTGTTGCCCTCTCTCTGCTTCGTCTCTCTCTGCCCCCCTCTCTGAACCCCTTTCTCTCTGTCCCCCACTCTCTCCATCCACTCCTCTCTGTCCCCCTCTCTCTGACCCCCTCTCTCTCCCCGACTCTCTGTCCACCTCTCTCTGACCCCCTCTATCTCCACCACTCTCTGTGCCCCTCTCTCTGTCCCCTCTATCTCTTACCCTCTCTCTGCCCCCCCCCCCCTCTCTGTCTGCCTCTCTCTGCTCCGTCTCTCTCTGCCCCCCTCTCTGAACCGCTTTCTCTCTGTCCCCCACTCTCTCCATCTACTCCTCTCTGTCTCCCTCTTTCTGACCCCCCCACTCTCTGTCCTCCTCTCTCTGTCCACCTCTACATCCCCCTGCCACTGTCCCCCTCTCTCTGACTCCCTCTATCTCCACCACTCTCTGTGCCCCTCTATTTTTGTCGCCCTCTCTCTGCCCCCCTCTCCCTTCCACCCGCCTCTCTCTGTTCCCCCTCTCTCTGTCCCCCTCTCTCGCTCTGTCCTCCTCTCTCTGTCCCCCCCTCTCTCTGTCCCACTCTCTCTCTCTGGCCCCCTCTATCCCCACCCCACACTCTGTCCCCCCTCTCTCTGTCCCTCCTCTCTCTATCCCCTCTCTCTCTGTCCCCCTCTCTGTGTGTCCCCCTCTCTCTTTCCCCCTCTTTCTCTGCTCCCCACTCTCTGTCCCCCACTCTCTGTCCCTCTCTCTCTGTCCCCCGCTCTCTGTCGCCCTCTCTCTGTCCCCCTCTCTCTGACCCCCTCTCTCTCTGACCTCTCTCTTTCCCCCACTATATACACCTGTCTCTGTCCCCGAACGCTGACCCACACTCTCTGTCACCCTCTCTCTCCACCCTCTCTCTGCCCGACTCACTCTGTCCCACTCTATCTGCCCCTATGTCTCTCTGCCCCTCTCTCTCTGTCCCCCTCTCTCTTCCACCTTCTCTCTCTGACCGCTCTCTCTTCCCAGTTCTCTCTCTGTCACCCTCTCACTGTCCCCCACTCTCTGTCCCCCTCTCTCTGTCCCCCACTATATCCCCTGCCACTGTCCCCCTCTCTCTGACCCCATCTATCTCCAGCATTCTCTGTGCCCCTCTGTCTGCCGCCCTCTCTCTGCCCCGTCTCTCTTTCCCCTCTCTCTCTGCCCGCTCTCTCTCTGCTCCTCTCACTCTGCCCCCCTCTGTCTGCTCCCATCTCTCACTGTCCCTCTCTCTCTGTCCCCCTCTCTCTCTGTCCCCCCTCTATCTGTCCCACCCTCTCTCTGTACCACTCTCTGTACCCCCCTCTCTCTGACCCCCTCACTCTCTGTCCCCCTTTCTCTGACGCCATCTACCTCCCCCTCTTTCTGTCCTCTCTCTCTGACCCCCTCTATCACCCCACTCTCTGTTCCCCTCTCTCTGTCCCCCTCCCTCTGACCGACTATACCTCCCCCTTTTTTTTCCCCTCTTTTTGTCCTCCTCTCTCTGTCCCCCTCTATCTCCCCATCACTCTGTACCCCTCTCTCTGTCCCCCTCTCTCTGTGCCCCTCTCTCTGTTCCCCTCTCTCTGTCGCCCTCTTTCTCCCACCCGCCTCTCTCTCGGTCACCTCTCTCTGTCCCCTTTGCTCTCTGCACCGTCTCTCTGTCCCCCTCTCTCTGTCCCCTCTATCTCTCACCCGCTCTCTGTCCCCACTCTCTGTCTCCCTCTCTCTGCTCCGTCTCTCTCTGCCCCCCTCCCAGAACCCCTTTCTCTCTGTCCCACACTCTCTCCATCCTCTCCTCTCTGTCCCCCTATCTCTGATCCCCTCTCTCTCCCCCACTCTCTGTCCCCCTCTCCCTGTCCCCCACTATATCCCCCTGCCACTGTCCCCCTCTCTCTGACCCCCTCTATCTCCACCACTCTCTGTGCCCCTCTCTCTGTCGCCCTCTCTCTGCCCCCCCCTCCCTTCCACACGCCTCTCTCTGTTCCCCCCCTCTCTTGTCCCCCTCTCTCTCTGTCCTCCTCTCTCTGTCCGCCTCTCTCTCTGTCCCACTCTCTTTCTCTCTCTGCCCCCCTCTATCCCCCCCACACTCTGTCCCCCCCTCTCTGTCCCCCCTCTCTCTATCCCCACTCTCCCTGTCCCCCTCTTTGTGTGTCCCCCTCTCTCTCTGTCCCCCTCTTTCTCTGCTCCCCACTCTCTGTCCCCCACTCTCTGTCCCCCTCTCTCTCTGTCCCCCTCACTCTCTGTCCCTCTCTCTCTGACTCCCTCTCTCTCCCCCACTCTGTACCCCTCTCTCTGTCCCCCTCTCTCTGTGCCCTTCTCTCTGTTCCCCTCTCTCTGTCGCCCTCTTTCTCCCACCTGCCTCTCTCGGACCCCCTCTCTCTCCCACCCGCCTCTGTCTCTGTCCCCCTCTTTCTCTGCTCCCCACTCTCTGTCCCCCACTCTCTGTCCCCCTCTCTCTCTGTCCCCCTCACTCTCTGTCCCTCTCTCTCTGACTCCCTCTCTCTCCCCCACTCTGTACCCCTCTCTCTGTCCCCCTCTCTCTGTGCCCTTCTCTCTGTTCCCCTCTCTCTGTCGCCCTCTTTCTCCCACCTGCCTCTCTCGGACCCCCTCTCTCTCCCACCCGCCTCTGTCTCTGTCCCCCTCTTTCTCTGCTCCCCACTCTCTGTCCCCCACTCTCTGTCCCCCTCTCTCTCTGTCCCCCTCACTCTCTGTCCCTCTCTCTCTGTCCCCCTCTCTCCGTGCCCCTCTCTCTGTTCCCCTCTCTCTGTCCCCCTCTCTGTTCTCCCTCGCTCCATCTCCCCCCCTCCCCCACTCTCTCTGTCCCTGGCTCTCTCTGCCCCCCGCTCTATCTGCCCCCCTCTCTCTGCCCGCCCTCTCTGTCCCGCTCACTCTCTGTCACCCTCTCTCTGTCGCCATCTCTCTGTCCCCCCTTCTCTGTCTCCCCCTCTCTCTGTCCCCCTCTCTCTCTGAACCCCTCTCTCTCTGTCCCCCTCTGTCTCTGTCCTCCTCTCTCTTTCCCCCTCTCTCTGACTCCCTCTCGTTCCCCCACTCTGTATCCCTCACTCTGTCGCCCACTCTCTGTCCCCCACTCTCTGTCCCCCTCTCTCTGTCCCCCTCTCTTTCCCCCTCTATAACCCCCTCGCTCTGTCCCCCTCTCTCTGACAAACTCTATCTCCCCCACTCTCTCTCTGCCCACATGTCTCTCTGCCCCTCTCTCTCAGTCGCCATCTCTCTGTCCCTTTCTCTCTCTGTCCTCCTCTCTTTCTGTCCCCCTCTCTGTCGCCATCTCTCTGTCCCCTCTCTCACTGTCCCATCTCTCTAACCCCCTCTCTCTCTCTGTCCCCCTCTATATCCCCCTCTCTCTGTCCCCTCTCTCTGACCCCCTCTCTCTGCAACCCTCTCTTTCCCCCACTCTGTCCCCCTATCTATGTCCCCCACTCACTGGCCCCACTCTCTGTCCCCACCCCCTCTGACCAGCTCTCTCTGTCCACCTCTCTCTGTCTCCCACTATCTCCCCCTCTCTCCCCCCTCTCTCTGTCCCTCTTTCTCTGTCCCCCTCTCTATCTGTCCATCCCCTCTCTGTCCCCCTGTCTCTGACGCCCTCTCTCTGACCCCTCTCTGTCCCCCTGTCTCTCTGTCCCTCTCTCTCTGTCCACTCTCTCTGTCGCACCTATATCTCTCCACCCTCTCTGTCCCCTCTCTCTATCCGCCCCCTCTGTCCCTCCACGATCTGTCCACCCTCTCTGTCGCCCTCTCTCTGTCCCACTCTCTCTGCCCCCCTCTCTCTGTCCCTCTCTCTCTCTGTGCCCCTCTCTCTGTCCTCCTCTCTCTGTCCCCCTATCTCTGACTCCATCTCTTTTCCCCACTCTGTTCCCCTCTCTCTGTCCCACTCTCTCTTTCCCCCCTCTCTCTGTCCCCCTTCTCCCCCTCTCTCTCTGTCCCTCTCTCTCTCTGCCACCGCTCTCTCTACCCACTCTCTCTGCCCCCTCTCTCTGTCCCGCTCACTCTCTGTCCTCCTCTCTCTGTCCACCTCTCTGTGTCCCCCTCTCTCTGACTCCCTATCTTTACCCCACTCTGTACCCCTCTCTCTGTCCCCCTCTCTCTGTTCCCCCTTTCTCTCTGTCCCCCCTCTGCCCCTCTCTCTGTGCCCCTCTCTCTCTGCCCCCTGCGCTCTCTGACCCCCCCTCTCTACCCCCTCTCTCTCTGTCCCGCTCACTCTGTCACCCTCTCTCTGTCGCCATATCTCTGTCCCCCACTCTCTCTGTCTCCCCGTCTCTCTGTCCATCTCTCTCTCTGACCCCCTCTCTCTCTGCCCCCCTCTCTCTGTCTCCCCCTCTCTCTGTCCCCCTCTCTCTCCGAACCCCTCTCTCTCTGTCCCCCTCTGTCTCTGTCCTCTCTCTTTCCCCCTTTGTCTGACTCCCTCTCTTTCCCCCACTCTGAATCCCTCTCTCTGTCCCCAACTCTCTGTCCCCCCCATATCCCTCTCGCTCTGTCCCCCACTCTCTGACAAACTCTATCTCCCCCACTCTCTGTGCACCTCTCTCTGTCGCCCTCTTTCTGCCCCCCTCTCTTTCTGCCCCCATGTCTCTCTGCCCCCCTCTCTCTGTCGCCATCTCTCTGCCCCTCTCTCTCTCTGTTCCCCTCTCTCTCTCTGCCCCCCTCCCTCTGTCCCCCCTCTCTCTCTCTGTCCCCATCTCTCTGCCCCCTCTCTCACTGTCCCCCTCTCTCTCTGACCCCCTCTCTCTGTCCCCCTCTATATCACCCTCTCTCTGTCCTCTCTCTCTGACCCCCTCGATCTCCCCCACTCTCTGTGCACCTCTCTCTGTCGCCCTCTCTCTGCTCCCCCTCTCTCTTTCCCCTCTCTCTCTTTCCCCTCTCTCTCTGCCCCCTCTCTCTGCCCCCCTCTCTCTCTGCCCTCTCTCTCTGTCCCCCTCTCTCTCTGTTCCACTCTCTAAGACCCCTCTCCCTCTGTCCAGCTCTCTCTTTCACCCTCTCTCTCTGTCCACCGAACTCTCTGCACCATCGTCTCCTTCTCTCAGTCGCCCTCTTTCTGCCCCCTCTCTGTCACCGTTTCTCTGTCCCCCCTCCCTCTCTCCCCTCTCTCTATCCCCCCTCTCTCTGTCCCCCTCTCTCTGTCACCCTCACTCTGTTTCCCCCTCTCTGTTCCTCCTCTCGCTGTTCCCCCTCTCTCTGCCCCCTCTCTCTCTGCCTCCTCTCTCTCTTCCCCCATCTCTCTGTGCCCCCACTCTCTCTGCCCCCTTCTCTCTGCCCCCCCCTCTCTGCCCCCCTCTCTCAACCCCTCTCTCTCTGTCGCCCTCTCTCTCTGTCCCTCTCTCTCTGAACCCCTCTATCTCCCCCACTCCCTGTCCCACGCTCTCTGTTGCCCTCTCTCTGTCGCCCGGTCTCTGACCCCCACTCTCTGTACCCCTCTGTCAGTCACCCTATTTTTAACTCCTCTCTCTGTCCCCCTCTCTCTCACAACCGCCTCTCTCTATTCACCCTCTTTGTCCCCCTCTCTCTGTTCCCCCTCTCTCTGTCCCCGTCTCTCTCCCACCCGCCTCTCTCTCTGTCCCCCTCTTTCTCTGTCCCCGTCTCTCTCTGACCCTCTCTCTGTCCCGCTCTGTTTCCCCTCTCTCAGTCCCCCTGTCTCTGTCTCCTATCTCTCTACCCCACTCTCTGCCCCACTCTCTGTTGCCCTCTCTCTGCCCCTTCTCTCTGCCCCTCTCTCTGTAACCAACTCTCTCTGTTCCCCTCTCTCTCTCTGTCCCCCAGTCTCTCCATCCCCCCACTCTCTGTCCCCCTCTCTCTCCCCTACTCTGTACCCCTCTCTCTGTCCCCCTCTCTCTGACCCCTTCAGTCTCCCCCACTCTCTGTGCCCCACTCTCTGTCGCCCTCTCTCTGCCCCCCCCTCTCTCTCTTCCCCCTCACTCTGTCCCCCTCTGTCTGCCCCATCACTCTCTTCCCCTCTCTCTCTGTCCCCCTCACTCTCTGCCCCCTTCTCTCTCTGTCCCCTCTCTCTGTCGCCCTCTCTCTGTGCCCCCCTCTCTCTCTGTCCTCCTCTCACTCTGTTCCCCTCTCTCTGACGCCTCTTTCTGCCCCCCTCTCTCTCTATCCCTCCCTCTCTGTATCCCCTCTCACTCTGTGCCCCTCTCTTTCTGTTCCCCCTCTCTCTCTGTCCCCCTCTCTCTCTGTACCCCCTCTCTCTGTCCCCCCTCTCTGTCTCCCCATCTTTCTGTCCCCCTCTGTCTCTGTCACCCTCTCTCTCTGATCTCCTCTCTCTCTGACCCCCTCTCTCTCTGACCCTCTGTCTCTGTCCCCCTTTCTCTGTCCCCCTCTCTCTGTCCCTTCTCTCTCGTCGCCCTCTCTCTCTCTCCTCCTCTCTCTGTCCCCCTCTCTCTATGTCCCCCTCTCTCTGTCACCCCTCTCTCTGTCCCCTTCTGTCTCTCCCCTCTCTCTCTGACCCCATCTATCTCCCCCACTGCCTGTCCCCCTCTCTCTGTCGGCCTTTCTCTGAACCCCACTCTTTGCAAAACTCCTCTCTCTGTGCCCCCTCTCTGTTCCCCCCTCTCTGTCCCCCCTCTCTGTTACCCCCCTCTCTGTATCCCCTGTCTCTGTCCCCTCTCTCTGGCCCCCCTCTCTGTTCCCCCTCTCTGACTCCCTCTATCTCCCCCACTCTTTGTCCCCTCTCTCTGTCACCCCTCTCTCTTCCCCCCCCGCTCAATTTCCCCCCACTCACTGTCCCCCCTCTCTCTGTCACCCTATCTCTAACCCTTTCTCACTCAGCCTCGCTCACTCTGCCCCTCTTACTCTGCCCCCTCTCTCTCTGTCCCCCTCTCTCTGTCCCCTCTCTCTCTGTCCCCCCCTCTCTGTGTTCCCCCTTTCTCTGTCCCCCTCTCTCTCTCGCCCTCTCTCTGCCCACTCTCTGTCGCCCTCTCTATGCCACCTCCCTGTCACCGTCTCTCCGTCCCCCCTCTCACTGACGCCCTCTTTCTGCCCCCTCTCTCTCCCCCGCTCTCAGCCCCCCTCTCTCTCTGTCCCTCCTATCTCTGCCCCCATCTCTCTCTGTCCCCCTGTCTCTCTGTCCTCCTCTCTCTGCCCCTTCTCTCTGACCCCATCTATCTCCACCACTCTCTTTCCTCTCTCTCTGTCACCCTCTCTCTGCCCTCCTCTCTCTGTCCCCCCTCTCTGTCCCGCCTCTCTGTCCCGCCTCTATCTGTCCAACCTCTCCGTCGCTCTCTCTCTGTCCCCCTCTCTCTCTGTCCCCCTTTCTCTGTCCCCTGTCTCTCTATCCCCCTCTCTCTGACCCCATCTATCTCACCCACTATCTGTCCCCTCTCTCTCTGTCACCCTCTCTCTCTGTCCCCTCTCTCTGTCCCCCTCTCTCTGTCCCCCTCTCTCTGTCCCCCCCTCTGTCCCACTCTCTCTGTCCTGGCTCTCTCTGACCCCTCTCTGTCACCATCTCTCTGTCCCCCCACTGCCTGTCGCCCTCTCTCTGTCCCCCACTCTCTCTGTCCCCCCCGCTCTCTCTGTCCCCATCTCTCTGTCTCACCTGTCTCTGCCCCCTCTCTGCCCCCTCTCACCCTGCTCTCTGCCCCCCTCTCTCTGTACCTCCTCTCTTTGTCTCCCCTCTTTCTGTCTCCCCTCTCTCTATCTCCACTCTCTCTGACCTTCTCTCTCTGCCCTCTCTCTCTGTACGCTCTCTCTGTCGCCCTCTCTCTCAGCCCTCTCTCTCTGTCCCTCTCTCTATGACCCGCATTATCTTCCCCACTCTCTGCTCCCCTCTCTCTCTCCCACCCGTGTCTCTCTCTCTACCCTGCTCTCTGCCCCCTCTCTCTGTCGCCCTCTCCCTGTCCCCTCTCTCACTGTCCTCCTCACTCTGTCCCCCTCTCTGTCTCCCCTCTCTCTAACTCCCTCTATCTGCCCCACTCTCTGCCTGCCTCTCTCTGTCCCCCACTCTCTGTCGCACTCTCTCTGCCCTCCTCTCTCTGTCCCCCCCTCTGTCCCACCTCTTTCTGTCCACCCTCTCTGTCTCCTCTCTTTCTGTGCCACTCTCTCTGACCCCCTCTATCTCCCCCTCTCTCTGCCCCCTCTCTCTGTCCCCCCTCTCGCAGTCCCCCCTCTCTCTGTCCCCCTCTCTCTACCCCCTCTCAGTCTACCCTAGCTCTGTCCCCCTCTCTCTGTCCCCCCTCTCTCTGTCACCTCTCTCTCTCCCGCTGTCTCTCTCATCCCTCTCTCTGTTCCCCCTTTCTCTGCCCCCCTCTCTCTGTCACCCTCTCTCTGCCCCCTCTCTTTCCCCCTCTCTCTGTCCCCCCTCTCTATTCTGCCTCTATCTGTCCATCCTCTCTGCCACCCCCTCTCTGACATCCCTCCTCTCTCTGTCCCCCTCCCCCTCTGTCCGGTTCTGTCTCTGTTCCCCTTCTCTATGTCCCCCCTCTGTCGGTCCCCTCCTCTCTCTGTCCCACCCCTCTCTCTGTCCCCCCTCTCTCTGTACCCCTCTCTCTCTGTCCCCTTCTCTCTCTGTGTCACTCTCTCTCTGTCCCCCACTGTCTGTCCCCAATCTCTGTCCCCACTCCCTCTGACCAGCTCTCTCTGTCGCCCTCTCTCTGTCCCCCTCTCTCTGTCCACCTCTATGTTCCTCTCTCTCTGTCCCCTCTCTCTGTCCCCCTTTCACTGTCACCCCACTCTCTGTCCCCCTCTCTCTGTCCCCCTTTCTCTTTCCCCCCTCTCTCTGTCCCCCCACTCTCTGTCCCCCTCTCTCTGTGCCCCTCTCTCTGTAGCCCTCTCTCTGTCCCCCCTCCCTCTGTCCCCCTCTCTCTGTTCCCCCTCTCTCTGTCCCCATCTCTCTCTGTCCCCTCTCTCTGTCCCCTCTCTCTGTGCCCCCTCTCTCTGTCCCCTCTCTCTGTCCCCCTTCTCTCTGTCCCCCTTCTCTCTGTCCCTCCCTCTATGTCCCCCTTCTCTCTCTCTGTCCCCTCTCTCTGTCCCCTCTCTCTGTACCCCCTCTCTCTATGTCCCCCCTCTCTCTGTCCCCCTCTCTCTGACCCCCTTCTCTCTGTCCCCATTCTCTCTGTCCCACTTCTCTCTGACCCCCTTCTCTCTGCCTCCTCTCTGTCAACATCTCTCTGTCCCCCCTCGCTCTGTCCCCCTCTCTCTCTGTCCCGCTCTCTCTGTTACCCCTCTCTCTGTTCCCCTCTCCCTGTTCCTCCTCTCTCTGTCCCCCTCTCTCTGCTCCCTCTCTCTCTGCCCCTCTCTCTCTGCCCCTTCTCTCTCTGCCCTCTCTCTCTCTCTGCCCCACTCTCTCTGCCCCCCTCTCTCTGCCCCCCTCTCTCTCCCACCCGCCTCTCTCTGACCCCCTCTCTCTCGGTCCCCCACTCTCTCCATCCCCTTACTCTCTGTCCCCCTCTCTCTCCCCCACTCTGTACCCCTCTCTCTGTCCCCCACTCTCTGTCCCCCACTCGCTGTCGCCCACTCTCTGTCCCCCACTCTCTGTAACCCTCTATATCCCCCTCTCTCTGACCCCCTCTATCTCCCCACTCTCTGTGCCCCTCTCTCTCCCCCCCTGTCCCACTCTCTCTGCCCCCCTCTCTCTGTCACCCTCTCTCTGTCCCCCTCTCTCTGTAACCCTCTATATCCCCCTCTCTCTGACCCCCTCTATCTCCCCACTCTCTGTGCCCCTCTCTCTCCCCCCCGTCCCACTCTCTCTGCCCCCCTCTCTCTGTCACCCTCTCTCTGCCCCTCTCTGTTGCCCTCTCTCTGCCCCGTATCTGTCACCGTCTGTCTGTCCCCCATACCTCTGCCAACCTCTCTCTGTCCCCCCTCTCTCTTCCCCCCTCTCTCTGTCGCCAACTCTCTGCCTCCTCTCTGTCACCGTCTCTCAGTCGCTCTCTCTCTCTGTACCCCCCTCTATCTGTTCCCCCTCTCTCTGTCCCCCTTTTAATGACCCCACCTCCTCTCTCTGTACCCCTCTCTCTATGGCCCTCTCTCTGTTCCCCCCTCTCTCTATCGGTCCCCCTCTCTCTCTGTTCCCCTCTCTTTCTGTCCGCCCTCTCTCTGTCCCCTCGTCTCTCTCTCCCCCGCCTCTCTGTCCCCCTCAATCTCACCCTTGCTCTGTTGCACTCTCTTTGTCCCCCTCTCTCTCTGCCCCCTCACTCTGTCTCTCTCTCTCTTTCCCCCCTCCCTCTGTCCCCTCTCTCTCTCCCCCGGTCTCTGCTCCCCCTCTCTGTCACAGTTTCTCTGCCCATTCTCTCTCTGTCCCCCACTCTTTCTGTCCCTCTCTCTCTGTCCCCCACTCTCTCCATCCACCTACTCTCTGAACTCCGCTCTGACCCCACTCTGTACCGCGCTCTCAGTCCCCACTCTCTGTCCCCCTCTAACTCCCCATCTCTCTGTTCCTCTCTCATTGTTCCCCTCTATCTCCCCTTCTCACTGTCCCCCGCTCCCTGACCCCCTCCATCTCCCCCACTCTCTGTGCACTTCTCTCTGTCGCCCTCTCTCAGCCTCCTTCTCCCTCCCACCACCTCTCTCTTTCCCCCACGCTCTGTTGCCCCTTCTCTCTACCCCCTCTCTCTGCCCACCCTCTCTCTGACCCCCTCACTCTGTCCCACTCTCTCTGCCCCATCTCTCTCTGTCCCCCTCTATTTTCCCCACTCTCTGTGCCCCTCTCTCTATGCCCCTCTCTCTCTGTCCCCCTCTCTCTCTGTCGCCCTCTCTCTCTGTCCCCAACTCTCTCTGTCGCCCTGTCTCTCTGTCCCCATCTCTCTTTGTCTCTCTCTTTCTGACACCCTCTATCTCCCCCACTCTCTGTCCCCCTCTCTCTGTCACCCTGTCTCTGACCCCCACTCTCTCCCAAACCCCTCTCTCTCTCCCCCCCGCTCTCTGCCCCCTCTCTCTGTCGCCCTCTTTCTGTTCCCATCCCTCTGTCCCCTCTCTCTCTCCCCCGGTCTCAGCACCCCCTCTCTGTCACCCTCTCTCTGCCCCTCTCTCTCTGTCCCCCACTCTCTCTGTCCCCCACTCTCTCTGTCCCCCTCTCACTCTGTCCCCCACTCTCTCTGCCGCCATTTCTCTCTGCCCCTCTCTGTCCCCTGTCTCTCTGTCCCCCACTCTCTGTCTCCCTCTCTCTGACCCCCTCTATCTCCCCCACTCTCTGTGCCCCTCTCTCTTTCCACCTCTCTCTGTTCCCCCCTCACTCTGTCCCACTCTCTCTGCCGCCATTTCTCTCTGCCCCTCTCTGTCCCCTGTCTCTCTGTCCTCCTCTATCTCCCCCGCTCTCTGTGCCCCTCTCTCTGACCCCCTCTACCTCCCACTTTTTCTGTCGCCCTCTCTCTGCCCCCTCTCCTTCCCACCCGCCTGTCTCTTCCCCCCTCACTGTTCCCCCCTCTCTCTGTCCCCCTCTATCTCTGACACCCTCACTCTGTCCCACTCTCTCTGCCCCATCACTCTCTGCCCCTCTCTCTGTCCCCACTCTCTGTGCTCCTCTTTCTGTGCCCCGCTCTCTGTCCCCCTCTCTCTGACCCCCTCTACCTCCCGCTCTTTCTGTCCCCCTCTCGCTGACCTGCTCTATCTCCCCCACTCTCTGTGCTCCTCGCTCTGTCGCCCTCCCTCTGACCCCCTCTATCTCCGCTTGTCTCTGTCCTCATCTCTCTCTGACCCCCTGTACCTCCCTCTCTTTTTGTTTCCCTCTCTCTGTCCCCCTCTTTGTCCCCCTCTCACTGTCCTCCTCTCTCTCTACTCCCCCTCTCTCTGTTCCCCTATCTCTGTCCCACTCTCTCTGGCCACCTCTCTCTCCCGCACTCTGTACCCCTCTCTCTGATCCCCACTCTCTGTCCGCTCGCTCTCTGCCCCCCCACTCTCTGCCCCCCTCTCTCTGCCCCCTCTCTCTCTCTGTCTCTCGCTCTCTGTCCCCCTCTTTTTCTGACCACCTCTATCTCCCCCACTCTCTCCCCTCTCTCTCTGTCCCCCTCTGTCTGAACCCCTCTATCTCCCCTACTCACTGTCCCCCTCTCTGTCCCACTGTCTCTCACCCCGTCTCTCTGCCCCCTCTCTCTGTCCCCCACTCTCTGTCGCCCTCTCTCTGCCCCTATCTGTCACCATCTCTCTTTCCCCCCTCCCTCTGTCCCCCTCCCTCTGTCCCCCCACACTCTGTTCCCCCTCTCTCTGTCCCCCTTTCTCTCTGTCACCATCGCGATGCTCCCCTCCCTCTCTCCCCCTCTCTCTGTACCCCCTCCCTCTGTCACCCCTCTCTCTCTCCCCCCTCTCCCCCCTTTCTCTGTCCCCAATTTCTGACCCCCTCTTTCTCCCCCACTCTCTCTCCCTCCTCTCTCCCCTCTCTCTCTGTCCCCCCTCTCTCTGCCTCCTCTCTCTGTCCCTTCTCTCTCTGTCCCGCTCTCTCTCTGTCCCCCCTCTCTCTGTCCCTTCCCTCTCTGTCCCCCTCTCTCTCGGTCCCCCCTCTCTCTTTCCCTCTCTCTCTATCCCTCTCTCTCTGTCCCCCTCTCTCTCTGTCCCCCTCTCTCTCTGCCCCCCCTCTGTCGCCCTCTCTCTCTGACCCCCCTATGTCCCCCTCTCTCTCTGTCCCCTCTCTCTCTGTTCCCCCTCTCTCTCTGTCCCCTCTCTCTTTATGTCCTCCCCTATTTCTCTCTCTCTCCCTCCCTCTCCTTATCTCTCCCTTCCCCCCCTCTCTCTCTGTCTCTCCCTGCTCCTTCACCCTTTCTCCATCTTCTCTCACTCTCGATCCCCCTACCTTGATCTCTCTCTCCCCACCTCCCCCCGTTTCTCTCTGACTGAATCTCTCTCCCTCCTATCCTGCCCTTCCTCTCTCTCTGACACACACTGTCTCCCTGGTCCTTCCCTCTCCCTCTGACCCAGAGACGGGGGGTTGGTGGTGAGGCTGAATGTGGGGGGGGTGGGGGTGAGATGATCGAGAGATGTGGGAAGTGGGAGGTGGGGAAAATGGGGTAGAGACGGAATTGCGGGAGGGAGATAGAGACGGCAGGAGAGAGAGAGTAAGGGTGAGGGTGAGGTGGAGAGAGGACAATGGAGGCAGGTGGAGAAACTCATGTTGGGGGTGTGAGACAGAGAGGGGGAGAGTGAGGCAGAAAGAATAGTGGAGGCAGGTGGAGAAACTGGGGTTGGACGCTGTCTGAGAGGGGACGAGAGAGAGTGAAAGGGAGAGGTGGTGAGAAAGAGAGAGAGTGCAGAAAGAGACAGAGGGAGAGATTTGAGGAGGAAAAGTGGGGGTGAGGAAATGGAGAGGCCAGGTTGGAGTGGGGGGGGGGGTCAGAGGGAGTTATACCCAGCTCCTGAGCTCAGGACGCGGTGCCCTCCCCTTCCCTGAGGACCAGGACTTGGGGCTGAGTCTATCTCTCTCCAGCTCAGCTTCTCCAACACAAAGACACACAACAACATCGGTCACTCTGCTGCTCGGCACGCTTTAATCAACATTTTTATTGGTTACAAATGGAAGTGATGGATACAATCAGCGGGATGGTGCCTTTTCTCACTGGCCCCTGAGTTGTGAGAAACATTGAAATGTTTCCCTGTAACCGAACTGTGGGATAAGGATGGACAAACCAGCGCTACCCTCAGTCTGTTACCATAGCGACAGGCTGCTCCATCACTGAAACACTGAACTGAAATGAGAAAATCCCGGATGGTGTGATTAATGAGGGAATTTGATGGATGGATGGATTTGGGTGAAGGGATATTTCAGCACATTCTTCAGCTGCTGCCTGAACTTAGTCTGGGTCACGGCATAAATCGCGGTGTTTGTGCAGCAACTGAGGAGCTGCAGCATGAAGCCCAATTCCTGCGCAAAGGAATCGAGATACACAGGGGTATACACAATCCAATCCATCCGGTTCCATATAGAATACAGCATTAACGTTGACCATAGCAGGATGAAATTGGCCGAGATCACAAACAGTAAAATGATGGATTTTTTTCGGTTTCTCATTTCAGTGTCAGACTGAGCGTCCCCATTGGTGTGAGCGCGGAGTCTCCTGCGGGCTCTGCTGGTCACTAAAATGTGTCTGACGGTGAGAGCATTGAGCAGCAGAATCAGGAGAAATGGGACACACGGGGTTAGAATGTGGTGGAGGGACTCGATTGTGCCCCAGACACTGGAGACTCGAACAGCGAGTGTTAGATTACAAAACCAGGGGGTGTTCATCAGCCGATACCGAGCCTTGAGCATAAAATACCAGGAAATGTTCTTTAAACAGCTCAGCACAGTCACTGCTCCCAGAACCACAGCCGCCGTTTTCTCACTGCAATATTTACTTTTCAGCTTCTGGCAACAAATGGCCACAAACCGATCAAAGGTGAAAGTGACGGTGAACCAGACAGAGCAGTCAGTGGCTGCATAAAGCAGGACGGCGTGGATATTACACACGTGGACGGAGTCCAGGAAATAAAACTGTTCCACATAAACAATGGGAATGTGTCTCAGGATCAGGTCGAAGATAATGACCAGGAGATCTGCCGCTGCCATGGCCCCCAGGTAACGTCTGACACAAGGAGACAATCCACAATCTTTATAAAGCAGGACGTAGATGGTCACTACGTTAACTGTGAGGAAGGAAAACAAACCCATTATCCATCAGCCTGGAGGCAAAGGGACCAGTTTGATCAGGGACCCAGTGAGATTTTCAAATGTGTCCCTGTATTCAGGGATTTATTAAAATAATTGGAGCTGGAATAACAAATGGGAAGGTCGGAATTACTGACAAAAATGTGACATAAACCACAAGAAACCCTCCCTCCCCAAACACACAGAGACACATCCATAAGGACAGATGGTTTCTAGAACATTCCCACACACTTGATTGCTCGAGAGCAGACACTGGTCACTCCTTCCCAGTTCCTAATACGGAGGGTGGAACCGTTGCTGTCCTGAAGGATTCTCTCCCAGTTTCCTGAAGACAAACGGAGTTTAGGAATTCCTGTATTTTGGTCTAAATTGTGGTCGATCCTGTGTCGGAAAGAAATGTAAACACAGGGAAAACGTATTCACCCCTTTAATTGCCTGAGGGGCCTTCAGAACAGTGTCTCCTTCTCCCTGGAACGGGATCTCTTCCCTCGGGATCTTATCGTTTGTTTGTGAACGGCCGGACGTGAGTGAATTGAATTGTCAGTTATAGAATGTCGGGCTCAGAACGTTCCGGGGAATGTCAGTTATAGAATGTCGGGGACAGAACGTTCCGGGGAATGTCAGTTATAGAATGTCAGGGACAGAACGTTCCGGGGAATGTCAATTATAGAATGTTGGGAACAGAACGTTCCGGGAAATGTCAGTTATAGAATGTTGGGAACAGAATGTTCCGGGAAATGTCAGTTATAGAATGTTGGGAACAGAATGTTCCAGGTAACCCATTGGCCTGTCCATCACCTTTCCCCCTACCCACCCCACCAACATGATGTCCTGTGCCTGGACACACTGTAACATTAATGGGGTGAGAGGACAGAGGGTCCAATCACACGAATGGGAACTAAAGGCATCGCCAGATCAGCTGAAATGGTTCGATATACCACATTCTCAATCCACCTCACAGAACCAGCCCAGACACCATACACCCAGAGGAGATATCTGTCCACCGTGGTTCACTGTACAGACCAGGCCAGTGTACTGCTCAGTACAACTCAGCAATCTGTCCAGATTCATCCATTACACTGGGACAGTACAACCTAGCAATCTGTCCAGATTCATCCATTACACTGGGACAGTACAACCCAGCAATCTGGCCAGATTCATCCATTACCCTGGGACAGTACAACCTAGCAATCTGTCCAGATTCATCCATTACACTGGGACAGTACAACCCAGCAATCTGGCCAGATTCATCCATTACACTGGGCCAGTACAACCCAGCAATCTGTCCAGATTCATCCATTACACTGGGACAATACAACCCAGCAATCTGGCCAGATTCATCCATTACACTGGGACAATACAACCCAGCAATCTGTCCAGATTCATCCATTACACTGGGACAATACAACCCAGCAATCTGTCCAGATTCATCCATTGCTCTGGGACAATAAAACCCAGCAATCTGTCCAGATTCATCCATTACACTGGGACAGTACAACCCAGCAATCTGTCCAGATTCATCCATTACACTGGGACAGTACAACCCAGCAATCTGTCCAGATTCATCCATTACACTGGTCAATACAACCCAGCAATCTGGCCAGAGTGGAACACTGTGCAGATCAGATCAGGGCATTGATCTATAATGCCACATCAGATGTCTGTCCAGCGCGGTGAGAAATGCAGACCACAGCAGTTCATTGATCTATAAACCCAGATTAGATATTTGTCCAGCACCGGGAGCTGTGCAGACCACAACAGGGCATTATCTATAAACTTCAACCAGATAGTCTGACCAGCACAGCGACCTGAGCAGTGGTCACATCTGAATTAATCTGTAAACCAGGATAATCTGTAATTCTGTAAAATGCAGGACTGAGTACCCCACCCCAGTGTAATGATCTGTAACCCAAGAGCAGTTACCCTCCCAGCATGTAGGAATGTGTACCCCACCCCAGTACATTGATATGTAACCCAGGAGCAGTTACCCCCCCCACCCCCCAAGCATGTAGGACTGTGTACCCCACCCCAGTGCATTGATCTGTAAACCAGGAGCAGTTACCCTCCCAGAATGTAGGACTGTGTACCCCACCCCAGTGCATTGATCTGCAACCCAGGAGCAGTCACACTCCCAGCATGTAGGACTGTGTAAACCCACCCCAGTGCATTGATCTGTAAACCAGGAGCAAATACCCTCCCAGCATGTAGGACTGTGTACCCCACCCCAGTGCATTGATCTGTAACCCAGGAGCAATTACCCTCCCAGCATGTAGGACTGTGTACCCCACCCCAGTGCATTGATCTGTAACCCAGGAGCAGTTACCCTCCCAGCATGTAGGACTGTGCACCCCACCCCAGTACATTGATCTTTAACCCAGGAGCAGTTACCCTCCCAGCATGTAGGACTGTGTACCCCACCCCAGTACATTGATCTGTAACCCAGGAGCAGTTACCCTCCCAGCATGTAGGACTGTGTACCCCACCCCAGTACATTGATCTGTAACCCAGGAGCAGTTACCCTCCCAGCATGTAGGACGGTGTACCCCACCCCAGTGCATTGATCTGTAACCCAGGAGCAGTTACCCTCCCAGCATGTAGGACTGTGTACCCCACCCCAGTACATTCATCTGTAACCCAGGAGCAGTTACCCTCCCAGCATGTAGGACTGTGTACCCCACCCCAGTGCATTGATCTGTAAACCAGGAGCAAATACCCTCCCAGCATGTAGGACTGTGTACCCCACCCCAGTGCATTCATCTGCAACCCAGGAGCAGTCACCCTCCCAGCATGTAGCACTGTGTACACCACCCTAGTGCATTGATCTGTAACCCAGGAGCAGTTACCCTCCCAGCATGTAGGACTGTGTACCCCACCCCAGTACATTGATCTGTAACCCAGGAGCAGTTACCCTCCCAGCATGTAGGACTGTGTACCCCACCTCAGTGCATTGATCTGCAACCCAGGAGCAGTCACCCTCCCAGCATGTAGCACTGTGTACCTCGCCCCAGTGCATTGATCTGTAACCCTGGAGCAGTTACCCTCCCAGCATGTAGGACTGTGTACCCCACCCCAGTACATTGATCTGTAAACCAGGAGCAGTTACCCTCGCAGCATGTAGGACTGTGTACCCCACCCCAGTGCATTGATCTGTAAACCAGGAGCAGTCACCCTCCCAGCATGTAGGACTGTGTACCCCACCCCAGTATTGATGTGTAAACCAGGGGCATTCACCCTCCCAGCATGTAGGACTGTGTACCCCACCCCAGTATTGATGTGTAAACCAGGAGCAGTCACCCTCCCAGCATGTAGCACTGTGTACCCCACCCTAGTGCATTGATCTGTAACCCAGGAGCAGTTACCCTCCCAGCATGTAGGACTGTGTACCCTACCCCAGTACATTGATCTGTAACCCAGGAGCAGTTAGCCCCCAGCATGTAGGACTGGGTACCCCACCACAGTGCATTGATCTGTAACCCAGGAGCAGTTACCCTCCCAGAATGTAGGACTGTGTACCCCACCCCAGTACATTGATCTGTAAACCAGGAGCAGTTACCCTCCCAGCATGTAGGACTGTGTATGCCACCCCAGTACATTGATCTGTAAACCAGGAGCAGTTACCCTCCCAGCATGTAGGACTGTGCACCCCACCCCAGTACATTGCTCAGTAATACTGTGTTAGATCCCTGCCCAGTGTGGGGAAACTTGCAGCCCATGCTGGAAATGACAGGGTGTGCAGCTCACACCCATTTACAGCTCCAACTCTCTTATGTGCCCTGACAAGGGGGTGCTGTGGATGTGAACATCACTGCCAGAGAGATACAGAGATGGAGGGGGAATAAGTTTAAACAATAACAAATTGGAGGGGTATGGGAAATAGGCAGAGTGGGGGAGACTGAGAGACAGTGTTGTGGAAGGATGTGTTCCCATGTTTCAGAATGCAGAAATGAAAACATTTTAACAGCATCATGTAACATCAGCCAATGTTTCCAGGAATGGTAGGTGAACAGCATATTGATGGGAGTTCAGATGATGCAGTTTTGGATGAGAATTTGATCTGCAGCTTTGTATCTGGGCGTAGGGTCAGCAGAGTCTTTGACTCATTGAGCTAAATCTAACAATTATTTGTCTCAGTGCCATTTCCATTGACTGTGACAGAGGGATCATCTACACTTGGCCGAGCTAGTTTCCTGGTGCTATCTTATCGAACTCACCTCATTAACTCCCCACTCTACCCCATGCTGTCCCTCTCATTCAATACCAGCACGATTTTCCAACCCAATATGGCTGGAGGTACTCACCATCGCCCGGGTTCCCCTGGATATTCCATGATCCATGACACTGGCGCCATCTTTAAAAGGCCACTGGGCACACGGTTGAGCTTTCTCTGTTAGTAGCTGCCCTGCACGGTTTACCCTGAGCATGGCAGATAAGGGGTAATTACACCACGATTTGTCGACAGGGGCACGGAGGTCCTGGTGAATGGGCTAGCACAGGGGGACCATTCCCTTCCAGAGGGATCACACCACCAGACCCCCCGAGCATGGTCTGAGCTCCCCACCCAGCTCAGTGCAGTATCTGCGGTCTGAAGAAATGCCCAGCAATACAGGACAAGCATCAATAACCTTCCCCACTCTGTTAGGATAAGGGTCACTATATTCTCTCTGCTCCCTCACACTCACTGTATATCTGCTCTAGCACCGACCCCCGAACAAGGCTCATGGTCCACCACTCTCACTGCCGCATGCAGAACCTTCTCTGTCTCTCCTCTCTCTCTCTCTCTCTGTGTCTCTCTTTCTTTCTCTTTCTCTCCCTCCACTTTAACCCCCCCCCCCCCACACACACATTAACACACTGCATGGATACAACACTGTGGACTGACTCCCTCCGGACACCTCACCATGAACCTGTCCTCCACCGACACTAACACTAACAGCAGGGCCACCCACTCCCATATTCCCTCCCTCCCTCCCTTTATCTCATTACAGGAGAAACAGCCTGGAATAGGACATTAAGGGCCTATCCGGGTGGTGGAGTGGCCGATATCCGTTCCCTCCCCCTCTCCCCCCGCCATGTGGGTTGGACCCTGGTACGAGCCGGAGAGGACCAGGACGCCTCGTGTGGAGATTCTGAAACATCCACGTCCCACCGACCGAGTAAGAAGCAATGTTCAGTGAAGGGTAATTCTCACTTTAAACCCACTGGCAGCTCCGTTTCCCCCCGACACAACTTAGAAGCCGTGGCCCTGATGCCATCTCCCTTTTGTGTTGAGCTGGTACAAATGGAATCCCCATGGTCTCGGTGGGCAGGAGGGTGGGCTCACAACACATCGTCACCACCACCTCCCAGGAAGGGAGCATGGAGGCTCCCTCCTACACCTCCCCCTGTAAACAGCTCAGATACTGAAACTGATCTGTGATAGTAACTGCTCTCCTCACTTGTCCTGACATCTTCAACAATCTGTGCTCATATACACCCAGCGCTCTCTTTTCCTGCAGCCCCTTTACCATGGCACAGCCTGCTTTAAACTGCCGTTCATTGTCATTCCTACCAAAGTGCATCACCTCACACAGCTCTGCATTGATCCCCATCTGCCATAAACCTGAACACTACATCAACGTGTCACTGTCCTGTTACAGTTCCACACTGTCCTCCATAGACTTCAGAGTTCTTCCAGGTTTGGTGCCATCTACAAACATTGAGATTGTTATAGTGTCACAGTCCCCATGAAACAACTGAAATCCTGCCCCACACACACGAGTATGAGCCAGTGAAATACTGATATATTCCCACGGACAGAGTTGACATGCTGTCAATGAGCAACAAAAATCCTACCATATACGAGACAGAGTAGATGAAATATTGACAAACTACAGAACAAAAGAAATGCGGATAGGTCCCACTTATCGATATTCATCAGGGTATAATGTGATGAAGGACTGATGTGTACTGTACCTTCAAGAGAGAGGGAATGCTGTTCTAAACTGAGAGCTGCCAAGCACCTGTGATATGAGACGATGGCAGACCCAGAAACAGTATATTGCTATAGAGCTGGAGTCGGGTAATAAGCAGTTAAGAGAAAGAGAGTCCCAGAGTTGTGCATAGTTGATGTAAAATGTTCACTTTCAGAGTGAAAAGAATTAAATTGATGTTTTTATTTAAACAGTGGAATTTGGATGTTCTCTGTCCCTCATATTTTTACAGTTTACGAGGTGAATTGAGCATTTTTTATGTTTCATCTAAGTTACCAGATGAGCTTCACGCCGTGCCCTCACCATCCCGTGTGTATATCTGTGTGTCTCTGTGTGGGGCATGTCTGGCAGTCTCTGTGGTGCTTAAAGTGCTACAATGCCACCCTTTGCTGGCCTCCACAAGCCACTGCACAGGCATTGGCAGAGGGTGACAACCAACAGGAATTCATTCAGTGATGGGGAGGGAGAGGGCAGCTGCTCACAGCACGATCCAAACTGATGTCTTATCCATGTACTGATCTAAATGTCCTATAAACGTTGTAACTGTCCCTGCTTTCACCACTTCCTCTGGAAGTTCATTCCACACACAAGCCAGCTTCTGTCGAACATAATTACCTCTCATGACTTTCGTAAAACTTTTTTCCTCGTACCTTAACATTCCCTCAGTTTTGAATCCTCAACTCTAGAGAAAAGACATCAGTCCTTCAGCATCTCTGTAACCCTCATTATTTTATAAATCTCTGTAAAGTTACTGCTTAATCTCATATCCTTCAGTGAAAAAAGTCCCAGCCGATCCAGCCTCTCCTTATAGCTCACTCCCTCCTTTCCCAGCAACATTCAGGTTAATCTCTTCTCAATCCTCTCCAGTTTAATAATTTCAACGTCAGTAATATCAAAGTGAATAGTCAAGGTATTTTCTAAGGGTATGGGGAATCCAAAACTAGAGAACATAGGCTTAAGGTGAGAGGGGAAACATTTAAAAGTGACCTAAGGGGCAGCTATTTCACCCTGAGGGTGGTGTGCCTATGGAATGAGCGGGCAGGATGACCAGACTGGACACAGATGTCACAGCAATGTCCTGTACAACCACAACATGACATCCCAATTCCGATACTCAAAGGTCTGTCCTATGAAGACAAGTGTGTTAAACACCTTCTTAACCACACTATCTAGACGAGATGCAAATTTTAAAAAAATTAAACCTGACGGCCTTAGTTTCTGTACTACAGCACTGCCAAAGACCCTACTTTTAATTGTATAGGTCCTGCTGTTGTTTGATTTACCAACTCCAATACCTCGCATTAATCCAAACTAAACTCCATCTGCGACCCCTCAGCCCAGTGAGTGATATTACTGTCACCTCACCCTCCTCCTTCAATTTTAAAATGCCCATCCCTCTGCAGGAGGCCTGCACACTCCGGCCTTGATTTTCACAAAGACCCTGAGTTTGGTTTGCCTTGTGTGGTTAGGGGGAGGGGGGACAGATTGCAGACACAGTCAGTGGGGAGGAGAGGCTGGACAGTAATCAGCGGCCAGGAAGAGGGGAGTCGCACGTTTGAGATGGGTAAGTGTGATCGGTGTTTTGGGGTCAAAAATTAAGCTCTTCCTTCGTCGCTGGTGTTCAGTAATAAATATCTATTTGAGACCCTTCATTGGGCAGAGTGTGTCTGCAGGATTTCTTTCTTTTAATATTGCAGACTATAGATAATAGCACTTAAAGATGTTTATAGTTAATTTTGATGGCGCAGTATGTACACTCAATATCCTACAGTTGAGTCAAATATCTTGCATTTGTTTAATAATACAAAGTGTTGTTTGTAATTCATTAATGGTAACCTGGTTGTAGTAAATCCACACCAAGCTGAAAGTGGGCACTGAAATATGACCCAAGTCTGGGTATGGTAGTGTAGTGGGTAGTGTCCCTGTCTCTGATCCAGAGCTCTGGATTTGATTCCAATTCCTGAACTTGTGTGGTAGTGTTCCTAACTCTGGACTCGAAGGACTGGATTCAAGTTCTGCCTGTTGCAGAGATATATCCCAGCATGTCAGGACAGTCTGATGAACAAACACACAGGAGAATACTGTGACAGCTTTATGGGTATTGCTGAGTGATGCTAGTGTCCCTACCTCCGGGCACAAAGGTCTAGGTGTAAAGCCCACAGAGGTGTCTCAGGATACATCTGAACAAACTGATTAAAATGGATTTAGAATTGGGACTTGATGGAGAAGGAAGAGGTGTCAGTATTGCATTTCAGAATTTAGGCCCAGGATTACTGAAAGTACAGCCATTCGTGTTGATTGGGGTCACATTTTGCATCAGTAAAGGTTTATAAAATCAAAATGGCCATAGATAGGGTGAGTAGTCCGGGGTTTTTCCCCAGGTTAGGGGCATCCAAAACTAGAGGGAAAGTGAAAGGGGAAAGGATTTGAGGAGGCCTAAAGAGCACCATTTCACACAGAGGGTGGTGTGCGTATGGAATGAGCTGCCAGAGGAAGTGGTGGAGGCTGGTACAACTACAGCATCTGGGTACTGAGAGACCTGGCAAGCTTTTCCAGCAATTTCTGTATTTCTTTTAAAAATGCATTCAGTTTAACACAGGTATTCTGAATAAATTAAACATTTTTATTTTTTAATGACGCAGGGACATATAACCATATCTTCAAATTGACCGAGACCATTTTCTGCGAAGTATGGCTCTGTGTATGACAGCAGCAATGATGCACCTACATGGAACAGGGAATGTGATGGAAACATAGTTTGGACAATGTACAAGGAGACCTCACATGGTCCAGTTTGGGAGAGGATGACATTACTGTGTGATTCAACTCAGAGAGGGAGAAAATTTAATCCTGCTGAGAAGGAATGGCCTATTGCACTCTCTCTCCTTCATTGTTCCTCATCACAGCAATGTGTGCGAGCTAAAAAAAAACCTCTCCAGTCATCATTACCATTCTTATTTTTATGGAATCCCTGCAGTGTTGAAATAGGCCCTTCGACCCAACAAGTCCATACCAACCTTCCCAACCAATTTCCCTATATTTACCCCTGAATATTGCACATAAACTCGAAATCCCTGAACACTACAGACAATTTAGCATGACCAATCCACCGAACCTACACAGTTTGTGGTAGGAAACTGGATCACCCATTTGAAGCTCATACAGACAAGGGGAGAATGTGAAAACTCCACACAGACGGTCACCCAAGGCGGGAATCGACCCCAAGTCCCTGGTGCTGTGAGGCAGCAGCGCTAACCACCGTACTACCCTTTGGGTGATCTCTAACCAGAATTCACTGGAATTTACTCACTGCCGAAAGCAAAGGGAATTCAGCCAAATCCAAACTCTACCAGGATGAAATCCCATTGCTAGCAGCATGTGTGAGTACAATATCTTCAGAAGCAGAATAATGTTTTGGACAATCTCACAATTTTTCCTTTTGTCATGAGTTCCAACAATGTTAAAATTGCAGAGTGTGTGTGTCAGTGTTTTTATAAAGGGAAATATTGGTTATATACTTGCAATAAACAGTTTGCCATTCATCTTTTCATCATAGTTTGAGTAACATTGCTCTGGATCATAAACATGTTGTTTTAGCAGATTAAAGAAACTAGTCTGACTTGTTCCTAAAACTGACCCTGACCCAGTCTGAGACCAATATCATCGGCCATATCACCAACCTGGTTACATTTAACATTTGTTGTGAGCAGTGGAGGAGTGGGACTAGAAAAGAAAACAGTGACCCAAAAAGCCAGGGAACTATAGACCGGTGAGCCTGATGTCAGTGGTGGGTAAGTTGTTGGAGGGGATTCTGAGTGATAGCATTTACATACATTTGGGAAGGCAAAGGGCTGATTGGGTAGACAATGTGGTTTTCTGCATGGGAAATCATGTCTCAGTGATTTGGTTGAGTTTTTTGAAGAGTTGACAAAGAAGATTGATGAAGGCAGTTTGGTAGACATTGTCTATATATACTTCAGCAAGGTGTTCATTTAAAGAACAAAGACCAAAGAAAATTTACAGCCCAGGAACTGGCCCTTCGCCCCCAAAGCCTGAGCCGATCCAAGTGTACTGTCTAAATCTGTAGGTCAATTCCTAAGCATCTGTATCCCTCTGCTCCCCACCTACTCATGCATCTGTCCAGACATATCTTAAATGAATCTGCCGTGCCTGCCTCTACCACCTCTGTTGGCAACACGTTCCAAATGCCCACCACTCTCTGTGTGAAGTACTTACCACGTGTATCCCCTTTAAACATTCCACCTCTCACCTTGAAAGCACAACCTCTCGTTATTCATTCCTTCAACCTAGGAAAAGGCTTGTCTCTTCTCCACCCTGTCTATACCCTTCGTGATTTTGCAAACATTAATCAGGTCCCCGCTCAATCCTCTTTTATCTAGTGAAAATAAACCTAACCTACTCAGCCTATCTTCATAGCTAGTATTTCATTCTGATTAGTAGACAGATTAGTAAGTTTCAGTCACATAAGATACAGTAGAAGTTAGTCACAAATGGCTTGAATGAAGAGGGATATTTTTCAGCCTGGAGGCTTGTGAGCAGCAGTGTGCTGTAAGAATCAGTACTGAGTTCACTGCATTTCATCATTTATGTAAAGGATTTAGATGTGAATATTGGGGCAATAGTTAGTAAGGTTACAGGTGACATCAGAAAGATGGTGTAGTAGATTATCTCAGAGTACAACAAGACCGCAATTAAATGGGACAAAGGGGCAAGGAGTAACAAATGAAGTTTAATTTAGATAAATATGAAGCTTTGCATTTTGGGAAGGCAAATCAGGGCAGACATTATATACTTCATGGTCAGGTCCTGGGGCATGTTGTGAAACAAAGGGGCATAGGGCCGCAGATGCATTGTTCCTTGAAAGTCGAGTCGCAGGTAGACAGTGTGGTGCAGAACACATTTGGCACATTTGCCTTAATCAGTCAGAGCATTGAGTATAGGAGTTGTGGTGGCATGTTGCATCTGTACAGGATGTTGGTGAGGCCACTTTTAAAATCTGCGTACAACTCGGTTTTCTGCAGAAATGACTGACACGGATGTTCCAGGACTGGTAGTTTGAGCTTTAGGGAGAGGTTGATTAGTTTGAGGTGTTTCCCCCTGAAGTGTCAGAGGGTGAGAGGTGACATTATAGAGGTTTATAAAACCATCAGGGGCATGGGTATTCTGAACAGCCACGTTCTGCGCCCCAGGACAGGAGAGTCCAGAACAAGAGAGCATAGGTTGAAGGTGAGGGGGAATTGATTTAGAAGGTTTATGAAGGTAAATGTTTCATACACAGAGTGGTGTGTACAGAAAGTGCTGTCAGAGGAAGTGGTGAAGGCGGTTACAATTGCACATTTAAAAAGTATCTGAAAGAGGAGGAATATTGGCCAAATGCTGGCAAATGTGACTAGATCAGATTTGATATCTGATCGGTGTGAACAGATTGGACGAACGGGTCTGTTTCCATTCTGCATGACTGTCTGATTCTATGAGGGATGATGAAAAATTCTATCAGGTCCTATCAAGTCGTACTTCTCTTCTCTGGAAGTTTATCATGCCTCTATGTTTACATTGATTGAAAGCTGCATGAGTTAAATATTTGACAGGGAAGTGAGTCACGGATAATGGGATACAGACAGGAAATTGGGGCTGAGACCCCAACCTGATCAGCCACAATCTTACTGCCTGGCGGAGAAGGCTCAAAGTATCTAATGACCCACTTCTGTTCCTCAGTCCCATGTTCCTGTGTTCCATTCAGCCCCTCATACCTGCTAGACAGGGACAGTTGGAGGCCGCTTACTCCTATAACCTGGTGCACAGAAACAGAGGAGACTATTCAGTCCCTCAAGACTGTCCCACACGCTTTGAGGTGATTTGGGAAACGTAATTGGAAAACCCAGACTAGGCATGAAAGAGGCCCCTCATCTCTCTTTAGAAAGCTTCCCCTATCTGCAGCTTGTGCTCCATTTGTTGGTAATGTTGTAGACCCAGCTTCACTGAGAATACAGCCCACATACCTCATCCAGATATGGCTCACAAAATCATCTGGTCGCCCTGATTGCAATATACAATACCAGAGCATTCATAAAAATAACACTCATTAACTTTCCAATAACAGAATGTGAAAACATCAGAAACAGGGGCATGTCGTTCATTCCCCAATCCTGCCTTGCCCTTCACTTAGATCATGACTGATCTGCTTCTAGCCTCAAATCCTCTTTCATACCCAACTCTTCATAGCCCTCACCTCTCTGACAGGTCAATATCCATCTATTTACTCTTCAAATACTTTCAGTCATCTAGCTCCCCGAACACTCTTGAGAAGAGAAATCCTGACATTCAATACCACCTGTTTGAAGAAAACACTTGCTGCTCCTATATCATGGCTTATTGATGCGAACAAAAGAGGTTGAGACAAGGGTTTAGATAAAAATTACTGTCCCCGATATCAAGGCAGTGGGTGAATTCTGTTGACACCAAGGAGCTGGACTTAATGGGAATCAGAGTAAACTCTCCAGTGTTTGGTGTCAAACATGGCACAAAGGAAGATGTTCATCATCTCTGTCCTGGGTTACCTCTGTGGGAGATCCTCAGAGTAGCTTCCTCTTCACAAACATCTTTAGCTGCTTCATCAATGTCTCCCCACCCTCACCCTCCCCACCATAAGAACAGAATTGGGGATGGTCACTGAAGATTCCACAATGTTCTGAATAATTTGACTCCCCCGTTAGCTCCTGAACTGGTCTGTGTCCATGTGCAGCAAGACCCAGGCTCCATTCAGGCTTGTGCTGTTAAAGTATCAGTAACATTCATCTACCAGCACTGCCTGACACTGCGCATTGCCACAATAAAATAAGAGTTCATTCAGCTCCTAACGCTGGTTTCACAGGAATATGAGGAAGTCATTCAGCCCATCGACATGATTGGAGAAGAACAGGGATAGCCTATTCAGTGCCTCCAGCCTATTACTCAGGAAGAGAAGGAGTCTAGTGTGATGGACCACAACAGAACCCCTCGAAAATATTTGACGGCAATAGCCTAGACTTTTTTGTTTTCTTATTTTAAAGGAAATGTAAAGTGTCTGTTCCAGATGCAATATGACTGGTCAAACTACTCGGTGGTAAGCAAAATACCATCTATTTCAACACGAAAGAAAAAATATCTCCACAGAAATTGGAATTTAGAATAACGTAATTCTATTGGACAGCTTAACAGAATAATAGATCTAGGAACTATTGCTAATGAACTGTTCCAATATAGTAAAATCCCATAAACACAGCCCTTGGCAAAAAGGAATATTCAGACACAGAATGTCACAAATATTTCTCCAATCCAGGAATTAAAAACAGAATTAAGACAAAATTCAGAGAGAGTAGCAACCAGGAGACATCCACTGAAGCTTCCAACTCTGTGGAGACCCCAATAGTTTCTGATGTTACTGAGAAACAAAAACCCAGAGATCCTAATCTGTGAGAGCTGGCCACACCCATTCAGGCTGCATTAAAATAAACACAAGGTCTCCCTAGCTGTTACTCAAGTAGTCTTAACTAGCCAGCTTGGTGATGACCATACAATCTCTCTCTTAAAAGAAACCTGGACAAAATAACCTCTTAAAGCTGCAGCACCATCACACTTGACAGTACATCGAGTTGTCAAACAGGAACCAGGGGTAACCCAGTCAGGCCCTTGGTTCTGTCCAATTGGACGAGGAAGAAGCCAATCACTCCCTTGAGTCACTTATACAGGAACAGCAGGAGGCCATTCCCATCTCAATGCACTTACACGGGGGCAGAATGTGGTAAATGATGCTGATTCCTGATGAATGTCTTATGCCCAATACGTCGATTCTCCTGGTCCTCGGATGCTGCCTGACCTGCTGTGCTTTTCCAGCAATCGAAAATCTATTCTGATCTCCAGCATCGGCAGTCTTAAGTGTCTCCTAAATGATGCTCTAACATGATGAACAAGTGGAGCAGAAGCTGCACAGACAGACTGTTCCACGTTGTTCCTCCTGACTCCGTTGCTCATGATACACATGTGGGACTTTAACGTGATTTTCTAGTGGTGAGCAGGGAAGACATATGTCTTGTGTGAAGTCTCAAGAAGGCATCTTTAATCTCTGCGAAGACAGCCTGGTGTTCTCTATGTAGGGTGGAAGCTGGTGGGAATGGCTACCTGTTTCAGACGGAAGGTATTGTGGCTGCTGTTGGGGATTGTGAGCAACATGACGTTCAGTACAGGGTTCACACGCCGACTGCACAATAAAGAGGCGAGAGTTAATTTAGGCAAATAAACTATTAGGAAGGCCATGTTAGACTGATGAATGGATGCTCTAATTTCAAATAATGCTGGTCTTGTTCATGTTGATCTTGTCTAGTGCACGTCCTATTCAGGGTAACTTGTATGCCTTTTCTGTCCAAATCTATTTCCACCCTATGATCTGTCTGGCCATGCTTATTATGATCTGTCTCCACTGCTCATAAATAAAGTGTTTCCCTGTACTGAGATACACGTGACAATAAATCAAACCAATAAATCCTGGTTAAAGTAAAGAATTTCTCTCCCTGTCAATGTCTCTTTTGGAAATAAGTGATCGCTGCCACTCCTCGTGTTTCAGCATCACAATTTCTTCATCTCTCACAGCTCCACAGATTAAACACTCAGCTTATTCACTCTATCCTCATGTTACCATCACCCTTATCTGTGGTACGGAGATCATTCCTTACAAAGGAGATCAAATCTGTACAGAGTGCCCCAAATGCTCTCTCAGGAAGGCTGTACAACAGCAGGAAGATGGCTTTACTTATGTACTCGGATCATCTTACAATAAAGGACAGCATGCCATTGACTGCACCCATTACTTACACAGGGTTTGATTCAGACTGGTCAGCATAAAATTGTGATTGGGAGATCATGCTTCCCAAATTTCTTAGAGTCCTCTGGTGAAGTGACCAAGAATGTTGATGAGGGCAGAATGATTAACGTAGTCTCTATGGATTTCAGTAAGGCCTTTTGACAAGGTTCACATGGCAGGCTGCTCTGGAAGGTTCCATCACGTAGACTACTGGGGGAACTGGCCAATTGGATACACAGTTGGCTTGTTGATAGGAAGCAGAGGGTTTAGTGGAAGGATGCCTGTCAGACTGGAGGTTGGGTCCATAGCTTTTTGTTATCTATTATTTGGTTGAGAATGTACAAGGCATGATTAGTAAGTTTGCAGATGACACTAAAGTAAGAGGGAGCTTGATCAGTGAGGAGGTTTATCAGAAATTGCAGTAGGGCCTTAATCAGGTGGGCAAGTGGGCCGTGAAATGGCAAATGGAATTTAATATAGATGTGTGAGGTCTTGCAGTTTTGAATCTCAAATCAAGGTAGGAGTTTCACAGTGAATGGGAGGGTCTTAAGGGGTGCAGTGGGCAGAGGGACTTTGGTGTTCAGGTGCACGGTTCCCTGAGAGTGGAGTCACAGGTAGGCAGGGCAGCAAAGAAGGCTTTTGGCACACTGGCCTTCGTCAGGCAGGACATTGAGTCCAGAAATTGGGAATTTATGTTGCAGTTACACAGGACTTTGGTAAGGCCACAATTGGAGTATTGTGTTCAGTTTTGTCACCTTGTTATAGGGAGGATGTTATTAAATTAGAAAGAGTGCAGAAGAAATTTACAAAGACATTGCCAGGACCCAATGGTCTGAGTTATAGGGAGAGGTTGGACAAGCTAGGACCTTTTCTTTAGAGTGTAGGAGACTGAGGAAGGTCCTTATAGAGCTGTATAAGATCATGAGGGATATGGATAGGGTGAATGCTCTCAGTCTTTTCCACAGTTGAGAGAATCAAGGACGAGAGGGGACCAGTTTAAGGTTAAAGGGGAAGGAATAAAAGGGAACCTGATGGACCACATAAATGGCTGGTATGTGGATGAGCTGCCAGAAGATGTGGCTGAGGGGGGTGTATTAACAACATTACAAAAGCATTTGGATAAATATGTAGATAGGAAAGCACGAGAAGGATATGGGCCAACTGCAGGGAAATGGGGTTAGTGTGAATGGACATTTACAAGGTGGAGTCAAACCCCTTTGTTAATTAAAACCAAACACCCAGAAAAGCTCGCCACACATCCTAATCTGTTAACATATGAGTGACACAGATCTCCTGAATTCCACTATTTAAACAAAAATTAGCAAGTTAATTTCTTAACTTTAATAGTGAATACTAAACAAAAACTATTCGCAAATACAAGCCCCTCTTTTCTTAGCTACTTACTATCTGACTCCAACTCTGTAAAATGTATGCTGTTCCAACAGCCCACATATTAAACGTTACAATCTCAAGACCATACAGTCTCTATCTTCCCTGCTGTGTTCACTCTTTCAGCTTGTATCTCCCTGGGTCATGTTTTTTTTCATGCAAGTATGTTTTACATGAACATGTGACATTGATAGAGAGTGTTTGAGATGGCCCGTTAGCACTCCTGCTCTACAGCAGTTACTCTGCTGTTGGATGGCAGTAGCTCTCCCTCCAGTGTTCAAAATGCTGGGTTTATTTATTTCCCATGATACAATAATTCTCATAATTTGATTGATTTCTAGATGTATGAACAATAATATTCAAATTCCATTGGCTTCTGATATTCTGAGCTTTATTTAAAGTCTTTGTTTGCATTTGAATTGCTGTCAAAACAGCAAGCAAAACTCAGACTTCCATTTCCCAGCTAATTGTTACATTTGGAACAGTCTGACCTTTAGCTGGCATCTGTGGCTGTACTTTCGATTCAGCAAAACCCGTCCTATCTTAAAGTGAACAGACATTGATTAGATTCCAGACAGTAACACACACCAGGCTATCTGTTATTCTGCATATTAACCTCCTTGAACCCCTCGATTAGATTCCAGGCCGTAACTTAATCTGGGCTATCTGTTGTTCTGTATATAACCCACCCTGAACTCCTCGATTTGATTCCAGGCCGTAACTCACTCTGGACTATCTGTTATTCTGTATATAACCCACCCTGAACACCTCGATTCGATTCCAGGCTGTACCTCAGTCCGGGGTATCTGTTATACTGTATATAAACCACCCTGAACCACTCGATTAGATTCCAGTCTGTAACACACCCCAGAATATCTGTTATTCTGTATACAAACCACCCTGAACCCCTCGATTAGATAGCAGGCTGTAACTCACTCCGGGGTGTCTGCTGTTCTGTATACAAACCACCCTGAACCCCTTGATTCGATTCCAGGCAGTAACTTCCTGTCAGGATTGAAAGGGAAGGCTGGTAGTTATTGGGAATGCTGGCTGACTAAAGAAATTAAGGGTTTCGTTCAGAAAAAGAAGGAAGCATATGTCAGGTATAGACAGGATAGATCGAGTGAATCTTTAGAAGAGTATAAAGGAAGTTGGAGCACACTTAAGAGGGAAATCAGGAGGGCAAAACGCGGACATGAGATAGCTTTGGCAAATAGAATTAAGGAGAATCCAAACTGCTTTTAAAATATATTAAGGACAAAGGGTAACTAGGGAGAGAATAGGGCCCCTCTAAGATCAGTAAGGCGGCCTTTGTGTGGAGCCACAGAAAATGGGGAAGATGTTAAATGAATATTTTGCATCAGTATTTACTGTGGAAAAGGATATGGAACATATAGAATGCAGGGAAATCGATGGTGACATCTTGCAAAATGTTGCAGATATACAGAGGAGGAAGGGCTGGATGTCTTGAAATGGTTAAAGGTGGATAAATCCCCACGACCTGATTAGGTGTACCTGAGAACTCTGTGGGAAGGTAGAGAAGTGATTGCTGGGCCTCTTGCATCGATATTTGTATTATCGATAGTCACAGGTGAGATGCTGGAAGACGGGAGGTTGGCAAACGTGGTGCCAATGTTTAAGAAGGGCGGTAAAGACAAGCCAGGGAGCTAAAGACCAGTGAGCCTGACCTCGGTGGTGGCCAAGTTGTTGGAGGGAATCCTGAGGGACAGAATGTACATGAAGTTGGAAAGGCAAGGACTGATTCAGGATAGTCAACATGGCTTTGTGCGTGGGAAATCATGTATCACAAACTTGATTGAGTTTTTTGAAGAAGTAACAAAGAAGATTGATGAGGGCAGAGCAGTAGATGTGATCCATATGGAGTTCAGTAAGGCGTTCGACAAGGTTCCCCATGGGAGAATGGTTAGCAACGTTAGATCTCATGGAATACAGGGAGAAGTAGCCATTTGGATACCGAATTGGCTCAAAAGTAGAAGACAGAGAGTGGTGGTGGAGGGTTGTTTTTCAGACTGGAGGCCTGTGACCAGTGGAGTGCCACAAGGATCAGTGTTGGGCCCTCTACTTTTTGTCATTTATGTAAATGATTTGGATGCAAGCATAAGAGGTACAGTTAGCAAGTTTACAGATGACACCAAAATTGCAGGTGTAGTGGACAGAGAAGAGGGTTTCCTCAGATTACAACAGGATCTGGACCAGATGGGCCAATGGGCTGAGAAGTGACAGATGGAGTTTAATTCAGATAAATGCGAGGTGCTGCATTTTGGGAAAGCAAATCTTAGCAGGACTTCTACATTTAATGTTAAGTTCCTAGGGTGTGTTGCTGAACAAAGAGACCTTGAAGTGCAGGTTCATAGCTCCTTGAAAGTGGAGTCGCAGGTAGACAGGATAGTGAAGAAGGTATTTGGTATGCTTTCCTTTATGGATCAGAGTACCGATTACAGGTTTTTGGGAGGTCATGTTGCGCCAATACAGGACATTGGTTAGGTCAGTCTTGGAATATTGCGTGCAATTCCGGTCTCCTTCCTATCGGAAAGATGTTGTGAAACTTGAAAGGGTTCAGAAAAGATTTACAAGAATGTTGCCAGGGTTGGAGTATTTGAGCTACAGGGAGAGGCTGGACAGTCTGGGGCTGTTTTCCCTGGAGTGTCGGAGGCTGAGGGATTAACTTATCGAGGTTTCCCCTGGGGTAAGGGAGACCAGAACTAGAGGGCATACGTTTAGTTTGAGAGGGGAAAGATATGAAAGAGACCTAAGGGACAACTTTTTCACGCAGAAGGTGGTACATGTATGGAGTGATCTGCCAGAGGAAGTGGTGAAGGCTGGTACAATTGCAACATTTAAGAGGAATTTGGATGAGTATATGAATAGGAAGGGTTTGGAGGGACATGTCCCAGGTAATGGCAGGTGGAACTAGATTGGGTTGGGATATCTGGTAGGCATTGACAGGTTGGACTGAAGGGTCTGTTTCCATACTGTGCATCTCTATGATTCTATGACTGTATAACTCACTCCGGGCAACCTGTTATTCTGCATATAAACCACCCTGAAACCCTCGATGAGATTCCAGTCTGCAACTCACTCTGGGGTATCTGTTATTGTACACATAATCATCCCGAATCCTCTTGATAAAATTCCAATCTGTAACTGACTTCCAATTTTAAGGGGCTCTGTACATTAGCCACTTCAATACTTTGATTATATTCCAGTTTGTATCACACTCCTGGGTATCTGTTAGTCTGTATATTAGCCATCCAATCCAAACCCTGTTAAAATTGCCCATGGTATACAGGGATGTGTGCGTGAGGTGCATTAGTCAGGGGTAAATGTGGGGAAATGGGTCTGGACGGGTTATTCTTCTGAGGGTCAGTGTGGTCTTGTTGGGCTGATGGGCTTGTTTCCCCACTGTCGGGATTATATGAATCACCCGGAACCCTCTCGATTAGATTCCAACGTGTAACTCACTTCCATCTATGTGTGACTGGCATGTTTCAAAAACACCCCAAAACCTTCAATTCCATTCCACTTCGATAAACACGAGGCGCTGCATTTTGAGAAAGCAAATTTGAGCAGGACTTATACACTTAATGGTCAGGTCCGAGGGAGAGTTGCTGAACAAAGAGACTTTGAAGTGCAGGTTCGTAGCTCCGTGAGAGTAGAGTGGCAGGTGGATGAGATAATGAAGGCAGCGTTTGGTATGCTTTCCTTTATTGGTCAAAGTTTTGAGTATAGACATTGAGAGGTCATGTTGCGGCTGGACTGGACATGGGTTAGGCCACTGTTGGAATATGGCATGCAATTCTGGTCTCCTTCCTATCGGAATGATGTTGTGAAACATGGAAAGGTTGAGAAAAGATTTTCAAGATGGATGCCAGGGTTAGAGGATTTGAGCTACAGGGAGAGGCTGAATAGTATGGGGCCGTTTTCCCTGGAACGTCAGAGGCTGAGGGGTGACCTTATCGAGGTTTATAAAATCATGACGGGCATGGATAGGATAAATAGACAAAGTCTTTTCTTTGGGGGTGGGGAGTCCAGAACTAGAAGGCATAGGTTTAATGTGAGAGGTAATATGAAAGAGACCTAAAGGGCAACTTGTTCACTCAGAGGGTGGTACATGAATGTAATGAACTGTCATAGGAAGTGGTGGAGGCTGGTACAATTGCAACATTTAAAATGCAGCTCAATTGGTATATGAATGGGAAGGTCTGGAGGGAGATGAGCCAAGTGCTTGAAAAAGAGACTAGAGTAGATTAGGATACGTGGTCGGCATGGTCAGATTGGACCAAAGGGTCTGTTTCCATGCTGTACATCTCTATGACTGTATGACTCCGTGATTTTGTGACACACTACTTGTTATCTGTTATTCTGTATGTAAACCACCTCAAACCTCTCGATTAGATTCCACTCTGTCCCTCACTCCTGGGTATCTCTTATGCTGTATGTAAACCCTAAACCCCTCAATTAGATTCCAGTCTGGAACTCAGTCCTTGGGATCTGTTATTGGATCTGTGAAGTGATCCTTGTTGAATGTTAGACTGAAGACAAGTTAAACTAAATGGTCAAATGTTACATGGGTAGCAAGAACACAGAAAGCTGCTGGTTCATTTCTGTCCTGTTACATATCTCCAAGTTTCAGACTGGGGCTGAATTTCTGTCACAATGGGGAAAGTCTCAAAAGCTGTTTACTGTCCTGCATGAATGCATCATCATAATATGAATTCACTTGCAAGATAGGAAATGGAGATAGCTTCTGGAAGGTGTCTGTAGCTCTGTGTGTGTGATTCTGTGTGTCTGTGTATGTCTGTTTGTGTATGATTCTGTGTGCGTGTTCAATGTTTCATATATTTTCGAACTGTATTGATGTTGCCAGTCTCTCTTGCTTTTCCTTATCTATAAACTCAATGTCATAATTTTGCTGATATAAAATGGTGGCTGTGGACAAATCTAAAATGTCTGCCTGACTGATTTGTGTCAGGAATACTTACAGCAAGGGAGAGGGGGCAATGTGTCAAAAGCCATTTTCATTCATTGATGCTAGCAGAGATAGGAAATGGAGACAGGTGATTAAAATGTAAATCCCAGAATCTGTTTACAGTGAATGCGGAGAGACAATGTGACATTCCAGTAAGGTCTGCCTTACTTTCCAAGCTCCTAATATATAACAGAAACATAATATACAAAACTTGATAGAGCTCAGCCACTGAATTGTAGATTTGCAGCGTTGGATCAGAATCCTGACTGGCTTGGGCTCCTCCCAAATTGAAGGGTTTCTCATATCCCACACTGACTTTCTGTGGGTTCAAAATGTGTGTTGACTACAAATAAAAGAAAATAATGCACCTGCAATTAAACAAAACTCTTTCTGTAACTTTGTGCATCTATTGGTTTAAGTATCTTTCAACAGGATTGAAGATAAATGAGGCAGTGAGAGATAGGTAGCACTATAACCAGAATGTCAGTGCAGTATAAAAGGTATATTAATATCTTCAGTGAAAGGGGAAAACAGAGGAGGATAGTCCTCAACTGAGGATCGTGGGGAGTCAGTAAAGTTGTGTAGTTTGTGGCTGCATTATGTTTATGTGAGTCAAGATTTAAAACCAGTTGGCCAATAGTACACTTTGTGACACACTCCCAATTACAAGTTATTTCACATAAAAAGGTTAACATATCCCTCGATTAGATTACAGGCTGTAACTCACACGGGGCTATCTGTTATTCTGTATATAAACGACCCTGAACTACTCGATTAGATTCCAGACTGTAACTCAATCCATGGCATCTGTTATTCTGTACATAAACCATCCTAAATCCCTCGATTAGGTTCCAACCTGTAACACATTCCAGTCTACCTGTTATTCTGTATCTAAAACTCTTTGAACCCCTCGATTAGATTCCAGGCTGTAACTAACTCCAGGGTATCTGTTATTCTGTATATAAACCACCTTGAACCCTGCAATTAGATTCCATACGGTAACTCACTCTGGGCTATCTGTTATTCTGTATATAAACCACCCTGAACCCTGCAATTAGATTCCAGGTTGTAACTCACTGCGGGCTACCTGTTATTCTGTATATAAACTACCCTGAAAGTCTCGATTAGATTATTGGCTGTAACTCACTCCGGGGTACCTGTTATTCCTATATAAACCACCCTGAACCTCTTGATTAGATTCCAGATTGTAACTCACTCCGGGGTATCTGGTATTCTGTATATTAACCACCCGAACCCCTCGATTAGATTCCAGTCTGTAACTCACTCTGGGCTATGTTATTTTGTATATTAACCATCCTGAACCCATTGATTTGATTTCACTTCCTGACGTGTTAAGCTCATGTTTCCAACACAATCTACTCTCAATAATGATTAATGTATCACTGGTCCTCCTATCTGCTGGCACTACCATCATGTTTACTTTCTGATGTTTACATACATGATTACCTGTAGCAGTGAGTCGCAGGTAGACAGAGTGGTGCTGAACACATTTGGCACATTTGCCTTAATCAGTCAGAGCATTGAGTATAGGGGTTGTGGTGGTATGGTGCATCTGTACAAGATGTTGGTGAGGCCACTTTAAGAATACTGCGTACAACTCGGTTTTCTGCAGAAATGACTTACACGAATGTTCCAGGACTGGAGGCTTGAGCTATAGGGAGAGGCTGGTTAGGTTGAGGTGTTTCCCCCTGGAGTGTCAGAGGTTGAGAGGCAACATTATATTGGTGTATAAAATCATCAGGGGCATGGATATTCTGAACAGCCATGTTCTGTTCCCAAGGATAGGGGAGTCCAGAACAAGACAGTATAGGTTGGAGGTGAGAGGGCGAATGATTTAGAAGGGACCTGAATGTAAATATTTCACACAGAGAGTGGTGTGTGTACAGAAAGTGCAGTCCGAGGAAGTGGTCAAGGCGGGTACAATCACACGAGAAATATTGGCCAAATGCTGGTAAATGGGACTAAATCAGATTTGAAATCTGACCGGAGTGAACAGATTGGACTTATGGGTCTGGTTCCATTCTGCATGACTCTCTGATTCTATAAGAGGGATGATGAATAATTCTGAAAGGACCTTTCAAGTCGGAATTCTCTTCAGTGGTAGGTTGTCGTGTCTCTATGTTCACATTAATTGAAAGCTGTGTTATTTAAATATTTGACAAAGAAGTGAGTCTTGCACAATGGGACGCAGACAGGAAAGTGGGGCTGAGACCACAATCTGATCAGCTACAATTTTAGTGCCTGGTGGAGAAGGCTCAAAGTATCTAATGACCCACTCCTGCTCCTCAGTCCCATGTTCCTGTGTTCCATTCAGCCCCTCAAACCTGCTAGACAGGAGCAGTTGGAGGCTACTTACTCCTATAACCTGATGCACAGAAACAGAGGAGACCATTCAGCCCCTCAGTACTGTCCCACACGGTTTGAAGTGAATTGGGAAATGTAATTGGAAAACCCAGGCTGGGTATGAAAGAGGCCCCTCATCTCTCTTCACACAGCTTCCCCTCTCTGCAACTTGTGCTTCATTTGTTGGTCATGTTGTACACCCAGATTCAGTGTGAATACAGCCCCCATATCTCACCCAGAGATGGCTCACAAAATCCTCTGGTCTCCCTGTCTGCAACATTCAATAACAGAACATTCATGAAAATAACACCCACTAACTTTCCAATAACAGAATGTGAGAACATCAGAAACAGGGGCATGTTGTTTACTCCCCAAGCCTGCCTTGCCCTTCTTTAAGATCATGACTGATCTGCTCCTGGTCTCAAATCCTCTTTCATATCCAATTCTTCATCGCCCTCAACTCTCTGACAGGTCAATTTCCATCTACCTCCTCTTCAAATACGTTCAGTCATCTAGCTCCCCGAACACCCTTGAGGAGAGAAATCCTGACATTCAATACTACCTGTTGGAAGAAAACACATGCTGTTCCTATATCATTGGCCTGTTGATGTGAACAAAAGAGGTTATCACAAGGGTTCAGATAAAAATGACAGGCCCCGATATCAAGGCAGTGGTTGACTTCTGTTGACATAAAGGAGCTTAACAAAACTGAACTTAATAGGAATCAGAGTAACCTCTCCAGTGTTTGGGGTCAAACATGGCACAAAGGAAGACGTTCATCATCTCTGTCCTGGGTCACCTTTGTGCGAGATCCTCAGGGTAGCTTCCCCTTCACAAACATATTCAGCTGCTTCATCAATGTCTCCCCACCTCCACCCTCCCCACCATAAGATCAGAAGTGGGGATGGTCGCTGAAGATTCCACAATATTCAGAACATTTTGTCCCCCGTCAGCTCCTGAACTGGTCTTTGTCCGTGTGTAGCAGGATCCAGACTCCATTGAGACTTGTGCTGTTAAACTGTCCGTAACATTCATGTAACAGCACTGGCGGGCACTGCTCCAGTAAAACAAGAGTTCATTCAGCAGCCCACGCCGGTTTCACAGGAATATGAGGAAGCCATTCACCCCATTGACACTGTTGGAGAAGAACAGTAACAGCCCATTCAGTGCCTCCAGCCTATTACTCAGGAAGAGAAGGAGTCTAGTGTGATGGGCAAAACCAGAGCCCTTCGAAAATATTTGAAGGCAGTAGCCTAGATTCTAATGTTTTCTTATTTTAAAGGAAATGTGAAGTGTCTGTTCCAGATGCAATGTGACTGGTCAAACTACTCGGTGTGAAGCAAAACATCATCTACTTAAACACGAAAGAAAAAATGAAACCAAAGAAAGAGAAATTTAGAATAACGTAATTCTATTGGACAAGTTAACAGAATAATAGATCTAGAAAGTATTACTAATGAACTGTTCCAATATAGGAAAATCCCATACACAGCCCTTGGAAAAAAGAAATATTTAGACACACATTGTCACAAACATTTCTCCAATCCAGGAATTAAAAACAACATCAAGAGAAACTTCAGAGAGGGTTGTAACCAGGAAACATTCACTGAAGCTTCAAACTCTGTGGAGACCCCAATAGTTCCTGATGTTGCCGAGAAACCAAAACCCTGAGATCCTAATCTGTGAGAGCTGGCCACACCCATTCAGGCTGCACTAAAATAAACACAAGGCCTCCCTAGCTCTTACCCAAGTGGTCTTTACTAACCAGCTTGGTAACGATCATTCAATCTCTCTCTTAAAAGAAACCAAGACAAAATAACCTCTTATAGCTGCAGCATTGTCACACTCGTCAGTACAATGAGCTGTCAAACAAGAACCAGGGGTAACCAGTCAGGACCTTGGCCCTGTCCAATTGGACGAGGTTGAAGCCAATCACTCCCGTGAGTCACTTACACAGGAACAGTAGGAGGCCATTCCAACCTCAATGCACTTACACGGGGGCAGAATGAGAAAATTGATGCTGAATCCTGATGAATGCCTTATGCCCAAAACTTCGATTCTCCTGGTCCTCGGATGCTGCCTGATCCGCTGTGCTTTTCCAGCAATTGATGCTCTCCTCTGATCTCCAGCATCGGCAGTCTTAAGTGTCTCCTAATTGATGCTCTACCATGATGAACAAGTGGGGCAGAGGCTGCACAGACAGATTATTCCACGTTGTTCCTCTCGGCTCCGTTGTTTATGATACACATGTGGGACTTTAACGTGGTTTTCTAGTGGTGAGCAGGGAAGCCATATGTCTTGTGCGAAGTCTCAAGACGGCATCTTCCATCTCCAAGAAGATAGCGTGGTGTTCTCTATGTAGGGAGGAAGCTGTTGGGAATTGCTACCTGTTTCAGATGGAAGGTATTGTGGCTGCTGTTGGGGATTGTGAACAAACTGACGTTCAGTCCATGGTTCACTTGCCGACTGCACAATAACGTGGGGAGAGTTAATTTAGCCATATAAACTATTAGGAAAGTCATGTTAGACTGATGAATGGACTCTCTAAGTTCAAATAATGCTGATCTTGTTCATGTTGACCTTGTCTAGTGCATGTCCTGTTTAGTGTATCCCGTGTGCCTTACTCTGTCCAAGTCTATTTCCACCCTATGATCTGTCTGGCCATGCTTACTATGATCTTCCTCCACTGCTCATAAACAAAGTGTTTCCCTGTACTGAGGTACATGTAGTCTCTATGGATTTCAGTAAGGCCTTTGATAAGGTTCCACATGGCAGGCTGCTCAGGAAGGTTTCATCTCGTGGAATACTGGGGGAACTGGCCAATTGGATACACAGTTGGGTTGATGGTAGGAAGCAGAGGGTTGAGTGGAAGGATGTTTGTCAGACCAGAGGCTTGGTTCATTGCTGTTTGTTACCTATGATTTGGTTGAGAATGTACAAGGTATGATTAGTAAGTTTGCAGATGACACTAAAGTAATTGGGAGCATGACCAGTGAGAATGTTTATCAAAAATTGCAGCAGGACCTTAATCAGGTGGGAAATGGGCCGAGAAATGGTAAATCGAATTTAATACAGAAGCGTGAGGTCTTGCATTTTGGAAATTCAGATCAAAGTAGGAATTTCATGGTGAGTGGGAGGGTATTCAAGGGTGTAGTGGGCAGAGGGACCTTGGCATTCAGGTGCACCATTCTCTAAGAGTGGAGACACAGGGCAGTGAAGAAGGCTTTTGGCACATTGGCCTTCATCAGGCAGGATATTGAGTATAGAAGTTGGGACGTTATGTTGCAGTTACACAGGACTTTGGTAAGGCCGCAATTGGAGTATTGTGTTCAGCTTTGTCACTTTGTTATGGGGAGGATGTTGTTAAATTAGAAAGAGTGCAAAAGAAATTTACAAGGACATTGCCAGGATCCAATGGTCTGAGTTATAGGGAGTGTGGACAAGCTAGGACCTTTTCTTTAGCATGTAGGAGACTGAGGAAATCCTTAAAGAGCTGTATAAAATCACGAGGGGTATGGATAGGGTTAACGCTCTCAGTCTTTTTCCAAGGTGTAGAGAATCGAGGATTAGAGGGGATCAGTTTAAGGTTAAAGGGGAAGGAATAAAAGGGAACCTGAGGGGCCACTTCTTTATACGGAGGGCTGGTACGTGGATGAGTTGCCAGCAGATATGGTTGAGGGGGGTAAATTAACAACAATTCCAAAACATTTGGATGAATATGTGGATCGGAAAGGACTGGAAGCATATGGGGCAACTGCAGGGAAATGGGGCTAACGTGGATGGACATTTACAAGTTGGACTCGAACCCCTCTGTTAATTAAACCCAAACACCCAGAAAAGCTCGTCTCACCTCGTAATCTGTTAAAATATGAGTGACACAGATCTCCTACATTCCACCATTTAAACAAAAATTATCAAGTTAGTTTCTTAACTTTAATAGTGAACACTAAGCAACAACTATTCACAAATGCAAGCCCCTCTTTTCTTAGCTACTTACTATCTGACTCCAACTCTGTAAAAATATTCTGTTCCAACAACCCACATATGAAACTTTACAATCTCAAAACCACACAGTCTCTATCTTCACCGCTATGTTCACTCTTCCAGCTGATGATCTCCTTGGGTCGTTTTTTTTTTATTGCAGATAGGTTTGACATGAACATGTGTCTTTGACAGAGAGTGTTTGAGTTGGCCAGTTAGCACACCTGCTCTACAGCAGTTACTCTGATGTTGGATGGCAGCAGCTCTCCCTCCAGTGTTCAAAATGCTGGGTATGTATACTCCCCATGATATAATAATTCTCATAATTTGATTGCTGTCCAGGTGTCCAAACAATAATATTCAAATTCTGTTGGCATATGGTGTCCTGAGCGTTATTTAAACTATTTGTTTACATTTGAATGGCTGTCAAATCAGCAACCAGAACTCAGGAATCCATTTCTCACCTTATGGTGACATGTGGAACAGTGTGACCTTTAGAACATAGAACATAGAACATAGAACAATACAGCACAAAACAGGCCCTTCGGCCCACGATGTTGTGCCGAACGTCTAACCTAGATTAAGCAACCATCCATGTACCTATCCAAATGCTGCTTAAAGGTCGCCAATGATTCTGACTCTACCACTCCCACGGGCAGCGCATTCCATGCCCCCACCACTCTCTGGGTAAAGAACCTACCCCTGACATCTCCCCTATACCTTCCACCCTTCACCTTAAATTTATGTCCCCTTGTAACACTCTGTTGTACCCGGGGGAAAAGTTTCTGACTGTCTACTCTATCTATTCCTCTGATCATCTTATAAACCTCAATCAAGTCACCCCTCATCCTTCGCCGTTCCAACGAGAAAAGGCCGAGAACTCTCAACCTATCCTCATACGACCTTCTCTCCATTCCAGGCAACATCCTGGTAAATCTTCTCTGCACCCTCTCCAAAGCTTCCACATCTTTCCTAAAGTGAGACGACCAGAACTGCACACAGTACTCCAACTGTGGCCTAACCAAAGTCCTGTACAGCTGCAACATCACTTCACGACTCTTGAATTCAATCCCTCTGCTAATGAACGATAATACTCCATAGGCCTTCTTAAAAACTCTATCTACCTGAGTGGCAACCTTCATAGATCTATGTACATAGACCCCAAGATCCCTCTGTTCCTCCACCTGACTAAGAACCCTACCATTAACCCTGTATTCCGCATACTTATTTGTTCTTCCAAAATGGACAACCTCACACTTGGCAGGGTTGAACTCCATCTGCCACTCCTCAGCCCAGCTCTGCATCATATCTAAGTCCCTCTGCAGCCGACAACAGCCCTCCTCACTGGCATCAGTGGCTTTAATTTCGATTCAACAAAACCCATTCTGTCTTAAAGTGCCCATACATGTTTTTGGCTTCATAACATCTTCCTGCTTCATAAAATAAAATGAACCAGCAGAATGAAAAGTTGGCTACATTTCTTTTCCTCTAATTCTTAATCCCAATTATAGGAAATACAAAAGTATTAATCTCAGTTATATCATTCATATTAATTCTGCACACCAATACAACACTGGAATAAGTCAAATCTTATCTGCACTGTTTTCCTTTTAGTCCGCGAAAACCCATCTGCTATCACATTGTAGGAGCCACAGCATGAACATTTTGTGAGTTTAAAGTCGGTAAGGTAAGACTCCAATTAAATAGTCTGATATTCTGGTCTTCAAATATTCCAAAAAATGCGAGAGATTTGTCGTTGTCCACAAACATATCTGACAATTTGTTTGTCATTTAAACATTAAAATATTGTCAGGCCAGTGTGGAACATAATCCTTCTTGTTCAATCATGGAGATTTTGTTGTTTTTTTTTCTGGTGGATATTGAGTTTTTTCGAAAAGTAGCCAATTAGCCATTCAATTCCATCATCCTCTTTCTGTATCAATACATCTCCGACCCCTATATCCCGAGCATCAAACACAATTTTCAAAGGGTTTCAGAATATTTGGTGTAGCTAAAACTGGCGTGGTGATTAATCCTGCTTTAAAATTCTCAAATGCCTCCTGGCATTGTTCTGTCCACCACAATTCTGTGTTCTTCTTCAGTAAATCCATCAGTGGTGCCAAGACACTGCTGAAGTTTTGAACAAACATTCAATAGAATCCACTCAGTTCCATAAACCAAAGCACCTCTTTCTTCGAGCATAGTCGTGGAAATTCCTCAAAGCCCTTCGTTTTTATGTTCCATGGAGTCAACCTTCCATGTCCAATGTAATGTCCCAAGAACGTCACCTCTGCCTTCACGAATTATGTTTTCTTTAAGTTTATTACCAAGTTTGCTTCTTGTAATCGTTCAAAATGCTCTGCTAACTGTAACATGTGAGCTTTCAATCATTTGCTAAAGATCACTACATCATAAAGATAAGCTGCACAATTTGTTCATATGGCCACACCTCTGTTCTTGAGTCTTAAATGTGGCTGGTGCATTATTCATCCATATGAAATACTCCATAAAGTTTTTTTGTCATCTCCTGTATCTTTACCAGGTAGTTTAACGGACTCCACACTTTTTTTTAATTTGAAAGGGGCCACTAGACCTGGCTTTGAAGGGATTTCCTACCACTGGTGGCGATACTGATACGTCATCCCCACGGGAAATCGTCAAAGTTTCAGAGATTTTTATCTGCCACCAGCATCAATCTATACTGTGCACCCTTCAGGTGCTGTTTAGCTAACTCACCTACTCCATCCAATCTCTCCCTCAACTCACTTACATAATCCAAGTGTGAGATATCCGACTTCGGTTCTGTAAGTTTATACTTAACTACTTTCAAAGGACCGCTCACTTCATGTACTAATATTAACTCAAATGAAGTAAAGTGAGTAGATTTATTTGGGGCATCTCTAATGGCAAACAATTTAATGTGACACCTTTATCCCAACCATTCGGGTAATCCTGACAGTACACTGTTAACATGGTCCTCAGTGTCTGATGCTAACTTTCCAAGTCTCCCTGGGATTCAGGATGGGATGCCTTTGATTTGAAGTGCTGCATGCCTAAGCCATCCATGACTTCCTTTAACAGCTGAGCGGTAAAATGCGACCCTTGGTCTGACTGAATCTCTCTGGGCAGTCCACAGCGAGTAAAGAAAGCGACCAACTCCTCCACCTCCCTTTTTGCCTTGACACTCCAATAATGGAATTGCCTCTGGAAATCTGGTGGACACATCCATTATGGTCAGCAAATATTGGTTTCAACTTTTACTTTAGAAAGGGAAGCTACACAATTAATCATAACCCACATGCAAGGTTCTTCGAATGCAGGAATTGGCAAGAAAGGTGCTGGTTTTATTACTGCCTGTTACTTACTTACCATTTGGTATGTATGTCACGTGAAACAAACATTAACAGCGTCCTTGTGCATTCCAGGCCGCTAGAAATGCTTCCGTACCTTAGCCTGAGTCTTCTGTACACCTCGGTGACCCCCTGCAGTTAGTTTATGAGCTACCCGTAACACTGTACATTACTGCTAACACAATCTGGTACACTTCGGCCCATTTCCCTTCTGCAGTAACCTATCGGGGTCTCCATTTTAATTTTATGATTCTATCTTTAAGTTAATAACGTTCAACAATATATTCTGATTCCTTTTCTCTGTGTGTGCATATGTATGTGTGTGTGAATGTGCGTATATATATCTGTTGTAAGTCCATTCGCCTTTCAGGACTAAACACCTCTGCCTGATCCTCTGCCTGTTCAGGTTATTCCTGCACCGTTACATCAAAAAGGGTGTCAGTTCACTGAGCATCAATTCATTTGTCTTTTTCGTTCGTTTTTCATTCCTGCTGTAACTTATGACAGTGGGATCTTATTACTACACACTCTGGAAAAAATCCTGGGTAATTTTCTTTTAACTCACCAATTCCCGACCCTTCCTTTGGCTTCTCCACCACAAGGGGTGCCTATCCCACCTTGCCTCCTGCTAAATCGTTCCCAAGAACAAACTGTATTCCTGGAACTGACACTCTGTTACTCACTGTCACTGTTACTTCCCTAATCTTGATTTGGCATTCCATCCTGATGCTACACAAGGGAATGCTTAATTTCTGTCCCCATTCCACAAATTAAAACGCTCTTGATTAACATGCCAGAAAGTGTGAAAAAATCTTTCATCTCTTCCTATTAGAGGGTAAGAGAAAGTGAGGGCTGCAGATGCTGGAGATGAGAGTTGAAAAGTGTGGGGCTGGAAATGAACAGCATTTCGGCAGCATCCGAGGGGCAGGAGCATTGACGTTTCAGGCATAAATCCTTCATCAGGAAAGGGGGAGGGAAGGGAGGGGGAAGGAGGTTGAGAAATAAATGGGAGAATGGGGGTGGAGCTGGGTGGAAGGGAGCTTGGAAGGCGATAGGTAGATGCAAGTGGGGTGTGATGGTGATAGGTCAAACAGGAGGGTGATAGGACTCCTATCGGTGGTAGGAAAGCTGGAACCCTCAAACTGTATAGCATCAACGTTGACTTCATCAAATTCCAAATCTCCCCTCCACCAACCTCTCCCAGATCCAACCGTTCAATCTAGCACTGCCCTTTTGGACTGCCCTAACTAGCCAACTTCCTTTCCACCTATCGACTCCACCTTACCCTCCAACATATCACTATGACTCCCACCTACATCTTCTTATTGCCTTCCCAGTGACCCTCCCACCAGCCCAGCTATTACCGTGGTATTTATCTCTCAGCCCCCTTGTCCTCCCGCCATGTTCCTGACGATGGGTTTCTGCCTGATATTCGATTGTTCTGCTGTTCGGATGTTGCCTGATCTGTTGTGCTTTTCCAGCGCCTCACTTCTCAACTATTAGAGACTGAGCAGATCCCATATCTCACAAAATTCTAACTTCTTGTCCTTCTCCGCCCTGTTCTTACTGAGTAAACTTTATCTACAGAGGTGAATTCTTTAGAGAGATCAGGTACTGACTCCATACCCAGTCCTTGCCTAGGTTGTGCAATTTCCTGCAGCTCCTCGGCTCCACTTGCGGTCTCCTTAACCAGTTTCACTAATGCCACTGGGCTTAGCCTCTTCTACCACATCTTTCCCCAAAGTGTCTTCCTTTAACGCCCAGCATGGTGTGTCCCAGCTTACTGCAGTGAAAACAATTTTTTCCCTGAGCCCTTCTTAAACCACCAACACTGTAATTTTATGTGTTCCACTCCCTTACAACGAGAGCACCTGAGGCCTTTCACCACCTTTCAACCCCCTTGGGCTTCTTTCTTCACCTGTGGTAAACTATTGTGAACTACTGTTCGCTTTGTAATGTGTGATCGTCCCTTCTCCCAATTTCTATCCCTCACAGGATGAAATTCCTGCCAGAAGCTAAATTTCATCACATGCCACAATGCATATTTATCTGTCATTTCTGCCGCGCTTCTCACTTCTTGAACTTTCTATTCATTCACTTGAATTCTTACAATCTCTGGAAGTAAGTCTTTTAACTTCTCCAGCAGATTAATTTCCCTTCAAGCCTCACAGGTCTTATCCATTTTTAAGGCCAGCACCCACCTGTCAAAATGACTGTGGTTAATTCTTTCAAACACAATATAAGTCTGACCTGGTTCCGTCTCTATTTTTCTGAACTTCTGTCTATATGCTTCTAGTACCAATTCATAACCAATCAAAATAGCCACTTTAACATCTTGATAATCTCTTGATCCCTCATCTGACAGCGCTGCACATACCTCACCAGCTGTGCTCACCAGCTTAGTCTGAACTAGCATTACCCACAAGTTCACTGGACACGTCATCTGCCAAGCCATTTTTTCAAATGAAATAAAAAAGGGTTTGACAACTTTCTCACCGAAATATGGCATGTTACTAACCTAGTTGTATACATCCCTACATTCTCCCTTAATTTCCATCCTGCTAATTTAAATTTCTTGTCTAATTCCCAACTTTTGAGTTTCAAATCCCCTCTCTCTTTCTTTTTCCTGTCTTTCTCTTTCGTCTCTCTCTGTTTCCGTCCCTTTATTTATCTTCTAACTCCAGTTGCCACATTTGCAATTTATGTTTTTATAACTCTACTGCAGTTGCCTATTTCTCTGATCCATCAAAGTGCTTAACCGACTCCATTACAATTTCAGCTTCCCTTTTCTCCCTGGTTAAACCCAATTCAAACCTATTTGCTAATTAAAAAAATGTCCTCCTTCTGTCTTTCTAAACTTCCTCGGAAAATTTGGGAACCTCTTTAATAATGTTAAAAGCTATTTCCCTCACTTTTCATTTAACCAACCACAAGTAACAAAATTAAACGAATTTTCCCACTGGTTTTATTTGAAGATCAAAGTCGCTAAGTGCAATGAGTTGGAATTTGCTGGGACCTGTTGTATCTCAAATCTGTTCAAGTCGGTCCAAGTGCCACACGGCAAGGCCCCAAAATTGTTATGACATCAATATCGAACCCCTCTGTTAATTAAAACCACACACCCAGAAAAGCTCACCTCACATCATAATCTGTCAAAATGTGAGCGACAGAGAACTCCTAAATTCCACTAATAAACAAAAATTAACAATTCATATGTGTGCAAGTTAGCTCGCTGAGCTTGAAGGTATGTTTTCAGAAGTTTCGTCACCATGACTTGGTGACATCATCAGTGAGAGTATCTGCTGAAGTGCTGGTGGTACGTCCCGCCTCTCTATTTATAGGTCTTGGTTTCTTAAAATGGGTGATGTCATTTCCTGTTATTTTAACAAGAGAATGTAGACAGGATCTAAATTGATGCATTTATTGATGGACTTCTGGTTAGAATACCATTCCTCTAAGGAGGTCCTTGCGTGTCTTCGTATGTGTGTGTGCATTGTCCCAGTCAAAGTGGTGCCCTTCTTTGTCTGTATCTATGGAACATAGTGATAGTGCGTCATGTCTTTTGGTGGCTAGTTGGTGTTCATGTATCCTCGTAACACAACAACAGGACAGTTTCAATAGTGGAAAAATGATTTTATATACACTGTTTAATCAATGTGTGTGTGCAGATAAGTCGCATTTTTCATATGTGTGCAACACATTGTAAATGAACAACAGAGACACAGTTAACGAAAAATGATGCATATGATGTATAAAATTGATAAAACATTAAAACATGTTTTGATCCTCTCAACGTTCCCTCCTTTTCTGGGATTCACAACTCTAATCTCTCATTCTCACCAGGATGTGTGCTCCAAATGCTTGATTCTGGTATCCCAACTTATTTCAGTTAATCCCCTTTCTACCAGGACTTCAATATGTTGGCCTGCTGGGTTCTTTCCAAAACTAGTGTCTGTCATATTATTGGAGATAAATATTCTGGCATCAGACTCAGTATTTGAACATATTACTCTGTTGTACATGCACTGTACAAAGGACCACAGCACACAGGCATTGCCAAAACATTGGGGATGTTCACCTAATTCTTTCGATAATGTCGTTGCCTCATTTTCCACATCACCATGTCTATATCCTCTCTCTCATTCTCCCGTTGTATTTAGTTAAGAAATCCACCAATTATTCTTCGTGTTCCATCTCCCAAAACTCCTTCTTTCAGTTTATATCTTGCGCTCTCTTCAAGATGTAATGTGGTTATAATTAAGCAATGTAACTACAAAGACATACGGGCGTAGCTGGCCAGAGTTAATTGGAAGGGGAGCTGAGCAGGAAAGACCATAGAGCAGCAATGGGAGGAGGTTCTGGGGATAATTCGAAAGATAACACCAGAAATGCAACCCCAAGAACTTGAAACATAATTCATAGGAGAACAAGGCAGCCATGAGTGATAATGCATCAAACCAAAAGAGAAAATATACAATGTGGTGAAGATGATTGGGAATCCAGAGAATTCATTGGCTCTGAAACTACATAACGCTGGCATCACTGACATTGCAAAACTCTTAATCATGGTCAGGGAAAGAAACAGAGGAAACACATTGACTTGAAACACAGAAGATGGTATTTCTCAAGGAAAAAGATTCAGGTGAATTAAACATTTGCATTAAGATCAGTTAAATGCTTTTGCGGAATGTGTCAGGTTGGAAGCAAGACCAGGGGAGAGAGACCCTCAGCAGGATGAGAGTATGAAAATGGAAGCATTTCCACATCAGAAACCAGGTTAGGTCACTGAATGCAGGGCTGATGGGTGAATGGGTCTCAGTGAGAATTGGGGAACAGACAGCAGAATTGCATTGCAGATATTACAGCTCAAAACTGCGTATTCACGTAGTGCTGTAGACCACAGCAGCAGGAGAAGCAGACCTGCATTCAACCACAACCTGTAACTTTTTACCAGGGAAACACCTCAGTCTGTCATTACCATCAACACCATCGATGGCTCAGTGACGAGTGTGGGTGAATATGTCAGAGTCAGAATCACATGAATTTTAACCTGATGCTAACTCGTTAAAGCTACTGGTCTTGACCAACAGATCTGATGGAAGATCTGCAGTCCTATCACATTCAGTTATAAATGGTGATGGACGATTGAACAAATGACTGGAGGAGGGGGTACCACAAACATTCCCATCCGAAATAATGGAACAGACCTGCACATCAGTGTAAAAGAGAAAGATGTTTTATCTGCACCATCTTCTGTTGAGTCGATGATACACCTCACCCTCTTCATGATGCCCACAAAATCACAGATGCCAGTCTTCAACCAATTTGATTCACTTCACGTGACATGAAGAAACAGCTGAACACAGTAGATACAACACAGACAATGGACCCTGACACCATTCCTGCAACAGGACTGAAGACTTGTGCTGCACAACAAGCCGTGTCCCTGGGGAAGCTGTTTCATTCCAGATCCAACTCTGACATCTCCCTGGCAATGTGGAAAATTACTCCCCTATGTCCCGTCCCCTAAAACGGGAATAATTACAATCTGACCAATTACCATCTCCTCAGTCCCATCATGACACTCAAATTGGTGGGAGTTCTTTTTGACAGAGCTTTCAAGCAGCACAGAAATAACCTGCTCAGTATGGTTTCCGATAGGTCCCCATGTGGAGATGGTGCTGTTGTGGAAATGTCACTGGATTACTAATCCAGACCAGGCTGATGCTCTGGCAGTGGGTGGAAGTTAAAGACAATTAATAAAATATCGAGATCTCAAATCTGGAGTCAGTAACAGTGACCTTGAAGCCAATATCGATTGTAAACAGAATTTCCTTCTCCAATGGACTTTTAGGAAGTGAATCTCCCATGATTTCCTGGGCTGGCCTAAAAGTGACTCCAAAGACCCTGACATGTGATAAACATTTCAATGGTCTCTGAACCCCAAGCAAGGGCACTCATTTGTATCAAACTACTCCGAGGTCTGAAAGGATGAAACCTGACAGAACACCCGGCCTCTGCATCAGTGTCGGAAAAGGGAATGGGAACACAGTCCTGTCGACCCTGCAGAAACCTCCTTCCTAACATCCTTGTGACAGCATTTACAGAGCTTTCCCACAGACTGCACAGAAACATCGGGAATGGAAATCACATTTAGCCTCCTCATTCTAGTTCATGGAAAAAATCTCCTCAATGCACTTACCCCACACGATATACATATCCATTAATGTGAGTAAACTTGGGAAGCTATAAAATAGGCGGTGCAGTACTACGTTTGGCCCATCGAGTTTGCTACCCAATTCAATAGAATAATGCTTGGCCCTTCATTTCCACACTGTACTCCTGCTCTCCCACCATCCCTTTACTGTCTCTAAATCCTTATTTATAAGCACTGTCTCGGTTTCCAGGTGCGAGCGAATTCCCCAAGTTCCCCAGTCGGCGAGAGCAGACATTTATTATCATTTCAATGCAGAGTGACTGCCTGTACCTAACACTGTGGCCCCTTGTTTTACAAGTCCCAGCCAGAGGAATTATCACCCCTGCTTCCAATCTGTCTCACCCTGTCAGAGTTTTGTATATTTCAATGAGATCTCCACTCATTTTCCTAAACCCCATGAAATACTGGCCCAGTCACCCCAAACTCTGCTCCCACAACAAGCCCGTCACTCCAGAGATCAGTCTGGTCATCCTTCACTGCTCTCCATCAATGTCAGGTTTCTCCTTTATTAGGTAAGGAGACCAAAACTGCACACAATACAGAACAATGTTTGAGATGATGTCTCACCAAGGCCATGCACAGCTGCAGTAAGACACATTTTCTCCTGGACTCACATCCCCCTGAAATGAAGGTCAACACTCCATTTATCTTCCTCACTGCTTTCTGTTTCTGCAATATTGCTTTCAGCGACTGGTGTACAAGGAGATGCAGATCCTTTTCAGTGTTACAGCTCCCCACTTGAAGGGTCTGTATACACTGGTCAGTTTGCCAATGCCATGCCCAGTATTGACTTCTGGTTACAGAACACACTGAGCTGCAGGGGCCTCAGAGGTTTATGCAGAAGGAAACAACAGAAAGGAACATACGTCCCTTTGTAGATCAACATGTTTCAACCTATCCTTTCCAAATGGTAGGCTGCCAATTTATCGTTTCCACCAAAGAGCACACCGTCAACTCTATCCACATTGTTCTCCATCTGTCACGTATTTACCCATTCACTCCATTTGTCTTAGTCTTCTCGGTGCTTTTCTTTTACCTCCTCGCCCACTCACAATCCCACACCCATTAGTGCTGTCAGCAGGCTGGGATATATTGTATCTGATTCCAGCAACCAAATGTATAAAGGGCATTGTGAACAGCTGGGCCCCAAGCACCGATCCCTGTGACACCTCAGCAAACTTCCTCTGTTAATTTCTATTTATTTATTTCATGAATCTGGGTGTGACTGGCTGGGCCAGCATTTATTGCCCGTCCCTAGTTGCCCTTGAGAAGGTGTTGGTGAGCTGCCTTGTTGAACGCTGCAGTCCACCTGCTGTGGTTGACCTCCAATGCCATTAGGGAGGGAATCCCAGGATTCTGACCCAGTGACTGTGAAGGAGCAGTGATAAATTTCCAAGTCAGGATGGTGAATGGCTTGGAGGGAACCTGAAGATGATGGTATTCCCATACATCTGCAGCCCTTGTCCTTCTAGATCGACATTATCGTGAGTTGGGAAGATGTTCTCTGAGGATCTTCGTTGAATCATTTCATTGCAGCATGTAGATAGTCAAACACTGCTGCTGCTGAGCGTTGATGGCGGAGCATTGTGGATGAAGGGACAGTCACATTGGCTGCTTTGTCCTGGATGTTATAAAGGTTCTTGAGTGTTGTTGGGGCTGCACTCATCTAGGCAAATTGGCAGTCTCCTATTACACTTCTGACTTATGCATTGAAGACGATGAATAGACTTTTGGAATTCAGGATGTGAGTTACTCGCCGCAGTATTCCTAGCTTCTGACCTGCTCTTGTAGTTACTGTGTTTATGTGGCGAGACCAGTGAGTTTCTGAGCAATGATTACCCACCAGGAATTTGATACTGGGGATTCAGTGATAGTAACACCATTGAATGCCAAAGGGCAGGTTAGATTGTATTTTATTGGTGATGGTCACGGTCTGGCATTCATGTGGGCTGAATATTACTTGCCACTTGTCTGCCTGGATACTTTCCAGATCTTGTCGCATTTGACCATGGACTGCTTCAGTATCTGAGGAGCCACAAATGTTGCAGAACATTTTACAATCATTGGCGAACATCCCCAATTCTGACCTTAAAATGGAAGGAAGGTCATTGATGAAGCAGCCCTGAGGAAGTTTTCGGTCACTGCTCGAGGGACTCCGACAGACTTGGAGCTGAGTTGACTGACCTTTATCAACCATGACCATCTTCCTACGTGTCAGGTATGATCCTAACCAGCAGGGAGTTTGCCCCTGATACCCATTGGTCCCAGTGTTGCTAAGGCCCCTTGATACCACACTTGGTCGAATGCAGCCTTGATTTAAAGGGCTATCGCTCTCACCCTACCTCTGGAATTCAGCTCTTTTGTCCATATTTGAACCACGGTAATGAGGTCAGGAGCTGAGTGCCCCTGGTGGAGCCCAAACTGGGCGTCATTGACCAGGGTATTGCTGAGCAGGTGCTGCTTTAAAACACTGAGACCTTCCACCACTTTACTGATGATCGAGAGTAGACTGATGGGGTGGCAATTGGCCGGATTGGATTTGCACTGCTTTTTTATATACAGGAGATACTTGGGGTAATTTTCCACATAATGAGAAAAAGCCATTGTTGCAACTGTATTGAAACAGTTTGGCGAGGGGAGTGGCAAGTTATGGAGCACAACTTTTCAGTACTATTGCCAGAATGTTGTCAGATTACGTACCCTATGGAGTATCCAGTTTCTCCAATCGTTTCTGGATATCGCGTGGACTGAATCGAATTGACTGATGACTGGTAACTGAATTGCTGAGGACCACTGGAGGAGGCTGAAATGGATCATCCACTCAGCATTTCTGACTGAAGATTGTTGTGAATGCATCAGCCTTATCTTATACACTGAAGTGCTGGGCTCCTCCATCATGGAGGAAGGGGTTATTTGTGGAATCGCTTCCTCCAGTGAATTGTTTAAATGTCCCCAACGTTGCTCGACAAGATGTGGAAGGACTGCAGAACTTAGATCTGAACCGTTGCTTGTGGGATCACTTAGCTCTGTCTATCACTTACTGCTTATGCCCTTTGGCACACAAGTAATCCTGATTGGTGACTTCAGCAGCAGACACCCCATTATCAGGTATGCCTGATGCTGCTCCTGCCATCCTGCACATTCCATTGAACCAAGGTTGATCGTCTCGATTGATGGCAATTGTTGCGAGGGGGATATACCAGTCCATGAGGTTATGCGGGAGTACAATTCCACTGCTATTGATGACCCATAGCACCTTATGGAAATCCAGATTTGAGCTGCTAGATCTGTTCGAAGTCTGCCCTATTAAGCACCGTGATAGTACCACCCAAAATGGTGGAGGTTATTCTCAATATGCAGGTGTGACTTTGTCTCCACAATGACTATGCGGTGATCGCTCTTACCGATACTGTCATGGACAGATACTTCTGCAACTGGCAGATTAGTAAGGCTGTGGTCAAGTATTTATTTTCCTCTTGTAGGTTCCTTCATCACCTGCCGCCAGTTATATCCTTTAGGACCTGGCCAGCTCGATCAGTAATGCTGTAGCTGAGATACTGTTGGTGGTGAACATTGAAATCCCCCACCCAGAGTACATCTTGCGTACGTGCTACCCTCAGTGCTTCCTCCAAGTGTTGGTCAGCATGGAAGAGTACTGATTCATCAGTTGAGAGAGGCTGGTACATGGTAATCAGCAGGAAGTTTCCTTTCCCATGTGCAAACTAATGCCATGAGACTTCATGGGATACAGAATCACTGTTGAGGACTCCAAGGGCAATGCCCTTCCAACTGTCTCCCACTGTGCCGCCACTTCTGCTGTGTCCATCCTGCTGATGAGAGAGGAGATATCTGGGGAAGGTAATGGGGAGTCTGGGACATAGTCATACTCACAGAATCATACCTTTCAGAAAATGTCAGGCTGTTGCTTGATGAGTCTGTTTATTTCTATTCACTGTTTCCTGCCAGCTGTCCCATTCTAGAAACATGGCCATATATTCACCCCAATCCACTTAGATTTGATTTTGCAAATTGAGCTTGGAGCTTTCCCAACATTTTTCTAAAAATCATAATGTTTTACATCATTGCTTCTCTTTCATTTGTCTCCCAGTTTGTTTCTCAAACATCATTCCCATTCCATAAATCTATGTTAGTGTTGTCTATGACCATTACTTTCAGCCCCAATAATTTCCCCTAAACCATTTCCTTACTATGTTCTATGTTCCATGTACTCTATCATTTTCCCACACCAGACATGGTTTTCCTTGTATTGTTAGAAAGTTTTGTGAAGACAGAACGGAAGTAGTGGCTTCATAGTTCTGCCATTTCCCTGTTCCCCATTTTCCATTCTCTGGTTTCAAACAGTAAGGAAACTGCACTTATTTTCTCATATTTCTCACATTGATGTAATTTAACAAGCTATTAAAGTTCACTCTTATAACCCTTATGAATATAACTCTTCAGAAATCCATCAATTCCTGCCATAAACTGCTCAATAATTGACCTTCCACACCATACGCTCAAGGGGCATAGACTCTGTGCCGACGGAAATACAGCACTATCTATACTAGTCCCGCTTTCCTACACCAAGCCCATAGCCTGGAATGTTATGACACTTCCAATTACTCGTCCAAGTGCTTTTTTACGATTGTGAGGTTATCATTCCCCTCTCAGGAAGTAATCCCAGAACCCCACACCTCGAGGTGAAAAACTGTTTAAATTATCTCTGAACCTCAAACTCTTCACTTTAAAAGTGTCCTCCTTTGTTCTTGGCCCTCTGACTAAAAGGAACAGCTGCTGTCTATCCACCCTGTCCATGTCCCTCATAATCTTATCCTTCTGAATCACTGACTCCTCAGCTTTCTCTGATCCAAAGTAAACAACCTGAGCTTATCCAGCCTCTCTCCATAGCTGATATGCTCCATCCCAGGGAACATCCTGGTGAATCACCTCTGCACCCTCTCCAGTACAATCACATCCTTCCTGGAATGTGGTTCCCGGAGCTACATACAGTATTCCATTTTGTCCGAACCAAAGCCCTGTATTGGTTTTATAATCTACAAGGAGAAAGTGAGGACTGCAAATGCTGGAGATTAGAGCTTAAAAAATGTGTTGCTGGAAAAGCGCAGCGGGTCAGGCAGCATCAAAGGAGCAGCAGAATCAACGTTTCGGGCATAAGTCTTTTCAGGAATCTGCCCGAAATATCGATTCTCACGCTCCTTTGATGTTGCCTGACCTGCTGCGCTCTTCCTGCAACACATTTTTAAGCATTAACCTTATCCAGTCACATTCAGGGATGTGTGGAGAAGCACAATCTGACCTTCCCAGTGAGCTGCCATTCACTGAGTCCTTCCCTGCCTGTTTTCCTTCTCCCAAAGTGCATCACCTCATATTTATCAGTGTTACATTCCATCTGCCATTGATCTGCCCATCTGAGCATTCCATCTGTATCTTCCTGTAACTTAAGGCGTTCCTTCGCACTGCTTACCACCCAGCCAATCTTTATGTCAAACATACACTTACTTATCACACCTCCCCCACTCTCCACCTAGCCCCCTCCACATTCACATCTATATTTTGTTATGAATAACACAAACAATAAGATACACAGCACTGATCCCTGTGGTACACCAGGTGACACTGGTCTCCAGTCACACAAACAGCCTTCTCCCACCCCCCTCTGCCTCCTGCCACTAAGACAATTTTCGTTGTTACTTATCAAGTTATCCACCATATTGTGTGATTTTACTTTATTTTTCAGTTTCCCAGGTGGAAATTTGTCAAAGGCCTTCCTACAAAACTAAATAATCGACCTCCTCAAACGAATTCAATCAAATCCATTGGATGTGACTTCCTTCAGATAAAGCCATGATAATTATCCCTGATCAAACCTTGTGACTCTGATTGGAGTTCAATTATATCCTTCCCTATTTTATCCAGTAGTTTCCTTCACAGTGATCTAATACTCACTCGTCTATAGTCACCTTATGTATCTCTCCCACCCTTACTGTGAAGTGGAATCGTATTAGCAGTTCTCCAGTTCTCTGGCACCTCCCCTCTGTTCAGATTCCAATTAAAATATTCAGTCAGGGTCTTTCCTCCCTTGACCCCAACAGCCGCCTGTGATACAACTCATTCAGGCATGGAGATTGGTCCAAATCTACACAGAACAAAGCCTCAAATCCTTTCTCATGTTTTACATCAATCTGTTCAAGAGTTGTCCAGTCCATCTTCTTGAATTCTGTACCTGCATCCTCCTTCTCCCAAGTAAAATAAATGTGAAGGTCTCATGTAACACTCCATCAATGTTCTCCAGCTTGACACACAGATTGTCACTTGGTTTCTAATGGACACTAACTGTTTGCTGATTATTCTGTTCTACTTGTCCGTGTGGAATATCGTGGGATTCTCCCTTATCTCGCCGACTTGAACTTCTCCATGTCCCTCTGTTATTCAGTCCTTTCGATGTTTCTAAGATTCACCACAATCTACTCTCTTGTTTTGAAACTCGAGATTACAGACTGAGGTTCCCCATCAGACAATCTTGCCATTTTACGGATTAATCTGGATAATACCTTTTGCAGTTCCTCTGTAGTCAGTATATCCTTTCTTAGATTGGGACTCCGAACGAGACACAATATTCTACGTTTAGTCTCACCAATGCTCGATGCAACTGGTGCACCGACATGCTCTATCTTCCAATTACATTCACATGAATGTAAACCTAATTTTTACTTTTCCATTTGCATATGCTCTTCCCAATACCTCTCGCTTTAATTTTTCTTATGAACTTGCTGTGTGAGTTCTTTTAAAAAAGCTCATGAATATCCAACTATACGTTATCCAATGGTCCATCATTGCCTACGTCCACAAGAATCATCTTCAAACCACTCCAAATAATGTTTGACACTTCTGGTTTTCTTTCCATCGGTACATTCTCACACTCCCCAGTTATGTTATTAACTTCTAAATATCTAGTAGCATGTTCTTTGTCATCGAGTCCAAGACATACCCGACTGTGGATGACACGATAACTGGTCTGTAGTTTACCATTCTCCAAATCCATCCTTTCTTAAACTATTGGACAATATTTATAACCTTTACCTTATCCAGATTGGCTAAACGCCTTTCGGGAATGTGTCGGAAAATAAAATGAAAATCCTCGATGCAATCAACATGTCTATTGCTGCTTCCTATGAAATTCTTGTATGAAGTACATCAAGTCTGTCAGATTTGTAAATACTCAATCCAGCTTTTGTTGCAAAGATAACCTCAACACTGATAAGAATGGTCTTAGACTTTACTTACACAAGTCCCATGGTCACTTGGTATTTCTGGTAGAATTTCTGGACATTCTCCATGAAGATAGACACAAAGAAACTGTTTCTTTTCCCAGCGATTTCTCTGTTCTTTTGAATAAATTATCCTGAACGCACACCAACTGTTCCACATTTGACCTTGTTTTTATTTTTTTCATACATCGATAGACGCTTTTTAGCAGTCTTTATGTTTTTCTTTCATTTGCACGCTTTTTCTCTTTCTGATTTTATTCTCAGTTTCTTGGTCATCCTTTGCTGGGTCCTACATTTCTCTGGATCCACTGGCTTACTGCAAAACTTGGCATTTTTCTAAGCTGCCTCCTTTCATCCAATAGGTAGATGAAGGTGGGGTTGAAAGTGATAGTCAGAGAAGAAGGAGGGTGGAACAGACTGATAGGGAGGAAGGTGGACACATAGGAATGTTCAAAAGGGCGGTGCTGATTTGGAAGTTTGGAGTAGGTTAAGGTGGGATTAAGGGAAATGGGGAAATGGGGAAATCCATTATGATCCCCGGTGGTTAGAGGGTCCCATGGCAGAAGAGGAGGCTTTCTTCCTCCAGGCTTCTGGTGGCTTGGATTTGGCGATGGAGCAGGCCCAGGATCCTCATGTACTTGGCAGAGTGGGAAGGGGAGTTAAAGGGCTCAGCCACAAGATGATGGATATATTCAATGTGGCTGCCCTAGAGATATTCTCTGAAATGATCCACAAGTTGACCTCCTGCCTCACCAATGTAGAGAAGACCACATTGGATTTAATGGATGCAGTAGATGAGGCATTCTGTCTCCCTTCGTCACCTATCACTTTCAACCCCACCTTCATCTACCTATCACAATCCCAGCTACCTCCCCCCTGCCGCACCCCCTTCCCATTTATCTCTCAGCCCCCTTGGCCAAGAAGCTTCATTCCTGATGAAGGGCTTATGCCCGAAACATCGATATATCTACTCTTAGTATGCTGCCTGACTGTGCTTTTCCAGCACCACACTCTTTGACTCTGATCTCCAGGCGTCTGTAGTCCCCACTTTCTCCTCACACCTTCATGGCTTGCATGACTCGGATTTATAACGGTTACTTCAAATAAAACAAAAACTGTCATGTACTCAAACAGCATAAAAGAAAAACAATACATTGTGGTCATTGTTCCCAAAAGGTCCTTGACAGCAAAATCTTCAATTAGCATTTCTGATCACTCAACACCAATTCCTAAATAACCTGATCTCGAGCTCAGTGCTCGACATAATGTTAATGTAAACCATCTCACACGTGGTTATGAAATCCAGTTTTCCCAGCATTAGCATTCAATTGCGTTAACATAGTTTAGATATAATTTAACAGTACATTATAACTGAAGTACCCACAAATGTGTATATCATTTCCTGTTTTATAACATGTCCAACATTTGTATTGCAGCTTTCACTTTGATATATAACTCCCATCAATGTTTGCTCCTCCTTGCTGTTTTTGCGCTACACCTTACTAGATTCTGTGGAATCTGAGCGACGTGGGCTCTTGGGAGATTAATGGTAGAGATCATCTCACCACATCATTTATGATCTTCTCAAACTTTAATTTCTCCAGAGCTCCCATTGTGCTGATGGAGTAGAGAAGGACAATGATAGTCTAACAATGCTCTGTTTCCCCGAGAGAGCTGAGACAGCTCTAAGCTGGGTGGTAAAGTGTTGCTGCTGCTGTACAGGTTCTTAGTGAGATGACATCTGGAGTAGTGTGTTCAGATTTAATTTCTTCAATGAAGAAAAGATGTTGTTATATTGGAAGCAACACAGAGATGGTTCCCTCAACTGATTCCTGCAATGAAGGTGCTAGCTTATACCGAAAAGATGATCAGGTTGACCCAGTAGCCATTGGAGTTTACAAAAATTAAAGATGATCTTATTTGAACATAGATGACAGAAGGAGTCAACAAATGAAGCGAATTATGCAGATAGTGGAGGAATCCATTCCGTTCTCCAGCCTGTTACACAGGAACAACATGAGGATACTCAGGCATTCGAGCCTGTTACATCAAAACAGGACGAGGCTATTCAGCCCCTGGAGCCTGATATACATTTACAGAAGGAGGTCAATCAGCCACTCAAGCCTGTAACAGTCGGCCATGCTGAACCAGTATCCTGTGAAACAGCAACAGGATCAGTCCATTCAGCCTCCTCAAGTCTGTAACATAGGAACTGGAAGAGGTCACACAGTGACTGGGGATTGTTACACTGGGATAACAGGAGGCCATTCAGACCTACCTAGCCTATTGCAAGGGAATTGGATAAGGATAAAAAACTATCTGCGTGTTCTTTCATGAGAAAGGAAGAGGCAAGTTAGACAAGTGTCTGTTGTATGGGAACAAGAGAAGACCAATCAATCCCTCGGTCCCATCTCTGGGATACATGAGGAGACTGTTCAGTATAACCACCTGTTATGGAGAAGTATGAGAAGACCCATCAGCCTCTCAAAATGTTACACAGCAACAGGAAGATTCCATAGTCTCCCAATCTTCTTAAGCATCAACTTGAGGAGGTCATTCTGGCCTTGGAGATGACAAAATGGGAACTCCAGAAAGATGTCAGTCCATCGCGTTTGTACACCAGCAGGATGATGAGTCCATTCAGCCACACATGGATCTTCCACAGCAATTGGAGCAGACCTGTTAAAGCCTTGTGCCTGTTAAACAGGAATTCAAAGAAAACGTAAAGGCTGTCGAAAGGGAAGAATTATAATAATGGTATACATTAGGGACTAAAGTGTAACAATAAACTATTATAATTTAAGGCTAATTGTTAGAGTCCATTGTTCAGGACATTTGCAAAGTTAAACTACAATCCGTCAGAGTCAACATGGTTTTACAAAGGACAAATCAAGTTTGAATTGTTTGCTTGAAGTTATTTGAAGATATCACAAACAAGGTGGATCGTGGGAGATGGAACATATCTGGTCTTCCTGAAGGCATCAGATATGTCGCTTCTCCAAAGAGTAAATGGTAAGATCAGACAACATGGATTTAGGGGTAATTTATTAGCTCGGATGGAGGATTGGTTAACCAATAAAATGCAGTCACATAGAATAAATGTGTCATTTTATTTTGCCAAATGCAATTTGTGGGCTGCCATTGATTTCAGTACTCATGTCTCAACCATTTGCTATCGATTACTGTACTCGGTTGATGGGATAAAAAATACGATGCCACATTTTCAGTTGATACTAACATCAGTGGGAAATTACTTCGGAATGATAATGCAAGAGATTTTAAAACTACATGGATAGGTTGGGTGAATGGGCCAACATTTGGCAAGGACACTTTAAGTGAATAAATATGGGGCTATTCAAGTTGGCCAGTATAATAGAAAAACACATTATTATCTAAATGGAGAGAAAGTTCAAAGTGCTTAGGTGCAGAGGGGTCTGGGTGTCTGCCTTTATATCACAGAAAACCTGCCTGCGGGTACTGCAAGTAATGAGAATTGCAAGCATAATTTCAGTGTTTACTTATAAAAGGGTAGAGTACAAAGGTAGGGAGTGTTGTTGCAACTATGCAAGGCATTAGTGAGGCTGCAACTGGAGTACAGTTTGGAAGTCCTGCAGAATGAGGTATTTGCATTGGAGGCAATTCAGAAGAGCTTCATTAGATTGATTCCATATTTGAAATGTTTGCTTTATGAAGAGAAATTGAGCAGTTTAGGCCTATATTCTCGAGTTTATAAGAATGAAAGACGATCTCATTGAGGTCTGTCAAATGCTAAAAGTAATTGAACGTGTAGCTGTGGAGTGGATGTTTTTCATGTGGCGCAATCTACAACAAGAGACTAGAGTTTTAGGATGGAGAGAAGGCAGGAAAGTGGAACAGAGGCCGCGTTGACATCAGCCTCATCAAGGGGTTGGATTCCTCACAGATGCTCCTTGTTCTTATTCAACCCTTTCTGTTTTGCACAGGAATGGGGGAGGACTGGGCATCATACAGGAGCAGGCACTCAGGATAAATCAGTCTCAATCAGTTAGAGGGAATGTAACCGGTGTAGTCACAAAGTGACCAGCGCAGGGTTCTCAACTATTTACAATCTATATTAATGATCAGGAGGATGGAACAGATATACAGATGCTGAGTTTGGTGATATCGCTGTGGCAAGCAAAAGATTAAATTATCAAGACAGGGCGGAAAGTCTGCAAATAGATTCAGAGAGGTAAAGGCTATAGATAATAGTTTGGCAGGTGGAATTTAACATGATATAACCTGTCATTCCATGTACAGAAATAATGGAAGTTAATATGATACTGAAGTGGAGAGGAATTAGAGGACATAATGATATTGAGTACTGGGGGTTTCCCACAGACCCGTTCAGACATGGGAGGTTTTGCTACATCCCTGATCGTCTGCTCCCAGACACTCCAAGTGACCCCATTGCTCTCTGTACACATGGAATACTTTGATGTGGTTGATTGGTGGTGGGGATAATGTTTTGAAACGTGTATCAAGGTGACAGCCTTTATGCAAGATATATTCATTTCTTTCTACATGGAGACATGATGTTGATGGGAATGGCTGACTGCTTCTGAATGAAGAGGCCATGACTGCTGCCAGGACCAGGGGATGTATTCACCAATACTATATCCTGTGATGGGCACACTGTAACATTAATAGAGAGAGAGAGCTCCTTCGGTTCTTCTACCTCTCTCTATTGACATGGGTACTCTGCAGATGCCATGTACACCATCGGGAATCCCACTATACTGGAAACACCCGGCAGTTCCCTGCTGTGGGAGAAACAATCTATTTACCTCATACACCATATATATCCTCCATCACCGAATGGTGACATTGATGTTGAGATACTGGGAAATGATTGATACGTCACCTAGTACTGCCTGGAATGTTATGGATCATCGAAGCTGAATGAAAGTGTGACCCGAACAGCCACTGGCAGCACCATTCTCCCCCTGGTGTGAAGCTGCAGGTCGAGTTGAAGGAGGTGACACCGCTCTATGTACAATCAGTGTCCCCTTACTCACTGCTCCTTGGTTAAGTGGAGCTCGGGAAGCTGTTACTGGAAAACCCCGTTTGGATACTGAACATTCACTCTGTGGTTTCAGAGCTTCCCCTCTCTGCAGCCTCTGCTCCATTTGGTATTCATGTTGCAGACCCAGATGCTGTATATACAGTCTCCATGCTCCATCCAGAGTTGGGGCACCAAATCCTCAGGTCTCCCTAAATGTCTGAGGCAGCTCACAGCACAACCTCCAGCAAACCATCCCCAGCTCCTCCACAAAATTTTCAATTACAGGAGCCAGTCAGAAACCCCTTGGTAGAAATGTTGTGGACCAGATAGATCCCCGCAAAATATTTTAAGAAGGCGGTTTGGACCCAAACCTTTCCTTATTTTGAATATAGATGTGAAGTGTACGTTCCAGATACATTGCGACTGGTCAAACCACTCAACATTAAGCAAAATATAATCTATTCAAACGCTTCAGTTAAAATACAATCAAAGAAAAGAACGTTTTGGGATAGCTTATATGTTGGAACTCTTACACAAACAATAGATACTGTACCTTCTTGGTTTACACTGCTTGGCACAAAGATATATTCAAATACAGATCCTTCCAACAGTTTTCCAATCCAGGAGGAAACAACATCAAAGAGATCTCAGAGAAAAGCAGCTGGGGATCATGTATTGAAACTTCCAACCCTTTTGGGATCCCCAGCAGCTTCTGAATGCGACAGCTAAAAACAAAATGAGAAACCCTGGTCTGGGAGAGCTGGCCACTGCCCTTCCATTGTTACCACCGTTTTAATGAAACCTAAAATCTCAATTATTTACTTAAACTGATTTCGGACAACAGTTCTACACCTCTGCCTTTAAAACCTCTCTCAACAACAAAAAGATCCAAGAGAAAATAACCTTTTTACAGTGATGGTATTCTCACAACTCCATCTTTAATAGAATCATCCATCAATATACAAAGGTGGATTCATTTTAGACCACCTAATTTCCCTCTATTTGCAGACTGGAATGAATATGCTTTACACTGACTCTGAGCTTACAAATGTTGACAACTAGTTTCGATTTCAGTCATTTTACTCCTGCCACACAATGCCTTTGTCTTTCTTCATCCAAGTCTCCACAACGTGTCAAAACTTAGGTTTTCTCGCACTGTCACCTGTATAATTTCAAACTGAATGGCAGCAATAATAAGCTCAATCGAAACAGACTGGTATTTTTCTCCCTAAACTTCTCCAAAAAGTTTAAGGGGTCACAATCAGTGATAAAGATTTGTCACATGTATGTTATTTACAATTTAAATGCTGAAATGTTGTAACGCCAACACCAAGCTCAAGACCTCCTTCCTCATAGTGGAATAAATCTGTTGATGTTTCCACTGGACACTCCAATCACACGTTACATAATGGAGCACTTCTCATCTCTCCAATAGTCCTTCTGAATGGCATAGCTCCTCATGTCTCAGCATAAAAGGATTACATACTCTGTACATCTTAATGCTCTAACCTCTTTACCTGCTACTCCTGGCCTATGTCAGTAAACCTTACTCTCACAGGTATATGTTTTAAAAAGATCTCGCACATTCTTCTCAATCTCTCACAGAAACCAAACTTTGATTTCTGAACTCAATTATCATCATCAGCCATTTCAGCTTCTAATCTTGCCATTGTTACTCTCTGCTCTTCCTCACGAGTTCTCAAGACTGCAGGAAGTGAATTGTTGAACTTCTCCAAAATAAAAATCTCTCTAAGATTTGTTCTGTTTTTCACACCCTTACCCACCTTTCAAAATGACTTTCAAAAACTCAATGTCCGTTTAACCAGGGACCCTTTTTTAGATGCTGTCTATTGGCTTCTGGCCCAAGCTCATATGGATTTCAGATGGCTTTCTTCGCCACCCCATACTGGCCAGATACCTCCTCTGATAGGGATGCAAATACCTAGCAACTTTGTTTGGATCAATTAAATCCACATGGTCACTGGGCACTGCATTTGTTTAGCCACTTTCTCAAATGAAATTCAAAAGGCTTCCCCATCCTTCTCATCGAATTTAGATAATGCCTGGATGTATTTAAACAGAACCCCATTAGGCCATTGGTTACAATAGGGTTGCTCAACCTCACTATCCTCCTCATCATGCCGACCTCCTACCTTCATCACCGCCCTCTATATCAACTTTCCACTCTAATTGCTAACATTTTAAGTTAAAACTCTCTGCTTTTCTTCTGTCCTTTCCTCTCTTTCTTCTTCATTTCCTTTTCTTTTATTTCTACTTTTCATCAGAATTCAAACTGTTTCAATTCCTTCTCATGTTCAAAGTGCCTCATTTGAAATTGAATTCCAGCCGTTTCCAAAGAGTCCGATGGCGGTTCTACCAAATGCAATTGCCGAGCTATAGCTGTAATTATCTCTCATTATCTCACAGACAAAAGCAAACCCAACTCCCGTTTGTATATCAATTCCTACAGCTTTGCCTTGATTACCTTTTGTAAAACCCCCAACTTTACTTCTTCCACACCCAGAGAACTCTTAATGACTGAAAGAATCTTTATACACAAAACACTGTTTAACCCAACCGAATTCAACATCCACAACAAAAGACACTGACAACTACCATACACGACCTTTGAACCCAATAGTCTCCCGGTGCATACTCTCCAGTGTCTGCATGAGCTTATTCTGGATTCTCTGGTTTCCTCCCACAATACAAAGATGTGCATGTCAGGTAAGTTGGCCATGCTAAATTGCTCATAGTTTTCAGGGATGTGTGGGTTAGGAGCCTTTGTCGGGGTAAACGTGTAATAATAGGGTAAAGGAATGGGTCTAGCTGGATTACTCCTCGGTGAGACGGTGTGGACTTGTTGGGTCGAATGGCCTAATTGCCACTGAAGGGATTGTAATTCTAAACCCAATATGGTATTATCGATTTAGAACCAGAAAAGAGTTCCCAGTTTGCTATAGACCAACCAGACTGCCTCAAACTATTTCAAGAGGGTTGCTTGGATGCCAAACCTTTCTTATTTTAAAGGTAGATGTGAAATGGGTGTTCCAAATGTGATGCTACTAGTCAAACCACTCACCATTAAGCAAAACACAACATATTTAAACATTCTAATGAAAATCCATTCAAAATGAAGAGGAATTTAGAATAATTTAACTATTGGAAACCTTAACCGAATAATGGTTACCGTATCTTCTATAAATGAACTGTTCCAATATACCAGCATCCCTTAAACACACCCCTTTGCAAAAAGGAATATTCAGACATACATTCTTGCATACAGTTCTCCAATCCAGGAGGAATCAGCATCAAGTCATGTATCAGACAGAGTAGCAGCTTGGGATAAGTTACGAGACCGTTGTTTCTACTATTTATTAAAAACCCTAAAAGCGTCGTAAGTTATTTACTTGAGTCGTTTTCAGCAGGCAGGTTGGTCTTTAAGACCTCTTATTTAAAAAAGGAGAAAATAACTCTTTTTAAAAAGTAACAGCATTGTCGCACAATTTAGATGCCTGGTCTTTTACTCTTGGGGCTTCCTCGTGCTACTGATCACAAGGTCACCTGAGAGGGACAAATTCAGGTACAGACCAAGTTACCAGGTTGTATCTCATAACTTCTGAAACACCCCTGTCCGTGGACCATCACGTGGGCCATACAGGGAGTGAACAACAGCCTGACACACACCATTTCACTGTTTCTAAGCTTCACAATGCCAGCACCCCATACACTAGGGAGCCAAAAGCAAAGGCCAGGGAAAGATACAGAGGGACAGAAAGATTCACATTTAAGACAGAAACAGGCAGTTAATTAACTGAAAAATGTTGTGGAAATATGGAGAAAAAGACAGGGCAGTGGGACTAACTGGAGAAGTGAGATCTTCGAGAGAAATCTTACAAGAATGACAACATTGAATAAAGGCATTGTCAAATCAGCTGAAATGGTTTGTTACATCAAATTCTGAATTTACATCACAGAAAACCACAAACAACATAAACTGGGACAAGATGACAGCCCAGCATGGAGAGCTGTGCAGAGCATGCTAGTGTGTTGCTCAGTAAACTGCACTAAATGCTCAGCGTAGAGAGTATTGCAAACTTTGTTATCATATGCGAACCATACTCGCATCAGATTACTGCCGACAATGGGAAGATTTGCTGTGTGTGTGTGTTCATCAGAAACTGAGGGAGAGTGCGTGTGTTTGCGCGATTGGCGTGGTTGAATGCGAAACTCATTGTTTGAGAAGGAACGCACACGGAGGAAATTATTTTAAATAAGAACAACTGGCAGACGTTCTGTTAATCGACAGAGAGAGAACGAGAGAAGTTTCATGGACAGATGAGGTAAAGTGTTTGAGAATGTTAAAATAAAGGCATTGCCAGACACAATAGCAATATACATCGGCGTGCACATGAATGACAGATGGATGGTGAGTTTGATGTGAGGTCGAATCAGATTTGCTTCAGCAGGTTTGAAGCCGGGAGTGTCAGCAGCAGATTATTAACTTTATTAAGACGGTATTTCATAGCTCAAGGTTCAAACAGCAGATGGAATAAACCGGTGAGATATATTCTGGGCTGGTGAGTATTTCAAGTTCGAAATGGTCAGGGAATGGTGTCAAGAATCAGCTCATGGTCAAAGGGATCTCCTACAGTTGTGACTTATCTGCTTCAGCAGCAGATATTGGCCAGGGATGGGATGGAAACAGTGGAAGGAAGTGAAGTTTGTAACTAGAACAGTAGAGAGTGACCTCCATGCTCTTAATATGTAAATAACAAAGGCAATGATACAATAAATTGTAGTTCGCAGCTGGAACTGAGTAGGTCAACATAGGGACCCATGTGTAACATTGCCAGAGCAGAGAGGGAGACAGTAAGTGAACACATTCATTGATGTAGTTATTAGTGGTCTGTGAAGTGAATTTATGGATTGAAAGTTTCAACAGGAAAATAATAGTGACAAGAAGTGTAGACTATATGAAAGAAGAGGTGTACAGAAAAAAAATCTGGTCAGTGATACTTACCAGGAACACCAACGATATCCAGGAAAGGATAATAAAAATATCGAATAATGAGAAGAGCGAATAGATCCGCAATGATAATGACAAGCAATAAAATGCAGAAAGATACCAAACATAATGTGATAAACGCCTGTCTATCAGATTCTGATACATTTTTGGAACATTCCAGTCTAATGTTCTCAGATTCTGATCTCTCCTTCCCCTCTGTCCAAATCTGCTGATCCCTATCAGTGCTGTGATGCTCCGATCATGTTATGGGATAACACATTGAACGGCGCATATTTATCATTTAAATATGGAAACCTTCCACTGGAATAATTAGAATCCATGGAGATTTGCATTAATCACAGTCACTGAACAAACTCTGGGAAACGGAGCAAAGGCTACGACAACGGATGAATGGGCACCACACAACAATCAACAGACAGGAGTGTCCCCTCCCAGTTGGGGAACACTTCAGTGGTCCAGGACCTTCAACCTCGCACTTTCTGGTTACCATCCTCCAAGGCGGACTTCAGCACAGGCAGCAGCGAAAGGTGGTCGAGCAGAGGCAGATAGCTAATTTTGATGCACATAGGGAGGGCCTCAACCGGGACCTTGGGTTCATGTCACATTAGAGGTGACCACCATTGCACTATACACACACACACACACACAGGCACTCCTATACGCACACATACTTACGGACACACATGTACTCAGACATGCATACAGACACTCACACGCACCCTTACAGACACAGGCACTCCTATACACACACATACATATGGACACACATATACACAGACACTCACACACACCCTTACAGACACACACACTGCCACACTCACACAGTCATCCTCTCAGAGACTTAGACCATTCTACACTCATGCACACACATATACACTCTCTCTCACAGACACTTACAATCCCCCACCCCAGACACGCACACACACTGCACACTCACACATGCACCCCTCACAGACTTAAGACACTCTACATCACTACACACACATATACATTCTCTCTCACACTCACAAACCCCCCAATCCAGACAGACACAGACACACACACACAAACCGACAAAGACCCACATGCACACATATATTTTGTGGGATGAATTTGTACTTGCAGAGTTACATTGTAATTTGTTCAAAAACTTCGTGAATTCGTGTAACACCCTGAGCTCACAAACTGCATGGAGTCATGCAAAATTCTGTTATCTCACTTTTCAGATTAGAATCAATCTACACATCATCGCATAGACAGAGAACACAGGGGGCTAACACCTTCAACATATTGTCTGCCTAACACTCACTGTTACAGCTAATCCGAGAATGCAAAATTTTATTTTTAAAAATAGGTTTTGTGATTTACACAAATGAAAGAAGTGAAACTATCATGGTATTCAAACAAGTGAAAAACTCAACAGACAATCAAGGTATTTTTCAATGAATAATTTCAGTTACATCACACTGTACATTTTTGCTATAAATTCTGTTCCTTAGAAGTGTGTCCTCCACTATCACCTGCTGAACGACCGGCGCTCCGAAAGCTAGTGTGCTTCCAATTAAACCTGGTGGTCTATAACCTGGGGTTGTGTGATGTTAACTTTGTACATCCAGGTCCAACACCGGCATTTCTAAATCATGACTGAGCAAACAGGTTCAATTAACCAGTTCCACACATCACTTTTCATATAACTACAAAAGAGAATATTTTCTGTGTTTGGATGGAATGGATGAGGGTTGCTGAGGGATGGATCATAAATCTTCAAATCTTTTTTTAAACTTGGATATGAGAGTATTAACAGAACACTGCAGGGGTCTATATATGTTCCACACTGTTTATGAAATGGGCTGTTATAAAATAACAGATCGGCTGCATAAAGAAAAGTCGGGTGGGCAAGTTTCTAGATTCCTTATTGACCAGTGTGAGGCTACTCCTGGTTTTAAGTGCCTTGCTACTATATCCTTTCATAACCTTGAGACAGAGCATTGAGACTGCTGCTCAACAACAGGCCGAAGCAATTCTGTCCCTCTGGGCCTCTTACAGAGGGAGAATAGAAGGCCATTCAGCCCATATTAGCCTGTTGCTACTTCAAAAGGTGGTAATCTAGAATATTGGCCCATTTTGCCAACAAGGAGAAAGTGAGGACTGCAGATGCAGGAGATCAGATCTGAAAAATGCGTTCCTGGAAAAGCGCAACAGGTCAGGCAGCATCCAAGGAGTAGGAAAATCGACGTTTTATGCTTTTCCAGCAACACCTTTTTTAGCACATTTTGCCAACAGAATCATTCAAAACAAAGAGATGTGTTGCTGCAGCTGTATGAGGTGTCAGTGAGAGGGCACCTGGAGTACATTGTGTTGGTTGTGTTTCTGCAACTGAGAAGGGATGGACATCCATCAGATACAGTTTAAGAACTGCTCGTAATCCACGGGTTGCTGTGTCATTTAATGTCTCGGGTATGTTACACAAGGACAGGAGAGGAGGCCATTCAGCCTTTCCAGTCTATTACAGAGGGCCACGAGGAGCCCATTCAGCCTCTCGAGCCTGTTACAGAGGTGCAGGATGTGTTTCTTTAACTTTCTGTTACACATAAATATTAGTTTTAAATTAGTTGTGGAATAGGAAAAACCTGATCTAAACGTTAAAGATCTAACTTTGAACAAGGCCAATTTTGAATGTGTTAGGCAAGCCCTGTGAAAGGCAGATTGGAATACCCTATTCACAGGTAAATGGATGGTTCGAAAACGCAAGGCCATCAAAACCTGGTTTCAGAGAGTTCAGAGCCAACGTGTTCCTTTTAGTGAGAGGGGCAAGGCTGGTGGGTTTTGGGAGTGCTGGATGGTTAGTTATATTGATGCTCTGGTCAAGGTAAGGAAGGAGGCATATGTCATGTAAACAGAGCTGATATCAAGTAAATCCCGAGAGGTGTATAAGGGCAGCAAGTGCATAGTCAATGGGGAAATCGGGCCAGAAAAAATGTGGACATGAGATGGCTTTAGAAATAGCGTTAACGAGGCATTGAAGAAATTCTACAAATCCTTTAATGGCAAAAGATTAACTAGGGAGAGAACAGGGCCCCTTAAAGATCAGTAAGGCTACCTATGTGTGGAACCACAGGAGATTTGAGAAATACGAAACAAAACCTTCTCCTCAGTATTTAATGTGGAGGAGATTACAAGGGCGAGAGAATGAATAAATATATCGTGAATACATTGAAAAGTGTCTATATTACAAGGAGGTGTTTGACATTTCAAAACAGATAAAGGTGGGACCTGCTCAGTTGTATCCCAAATGTTTGTGGGAAGCTAGGAAAGAAATTTGTCAGCATTTTGCTGATGTATTTATATCATTGATTTTCACAGGTGAGGTGTCAAAAGACTGGAGGGCTGCTAACATAGTGTCATTATTTAAGGAAGTAAGGGAAAAAAGAAACAGGTAACCATAGATCGGTGAGCCTGATGTCAAAAGTGACTAAAGTGTTGGAGGGAATTTTGTGGGAAAGGATGTGTATACATTTGAAAAGACAAGGACTGAAGAGGGCTTTGTACATTGGAGATCACGTCTCACTGACTCGGTGTAATCTTTTGAGGAAGTGATGAAGATGATTGATGAAGGTAGGAGAGTGGATGTTGACTTTATGGAATTCAGTAAGAAAACCAAAATGGTCTACATGGTAGACTGGTTAGCAAGGTTAGACTGGCTGGGATCCAGGTAGAACTCGCCATTTAGATCCAAAATTTTCTTGAATATTGGAGACAGGGCGTGACAGTGGAAATTTGATCATTAGACTTGGAGACATGCGACCAGTGGCGTGCCACAAAGATCAGTAGTGAGTCCACTGCATTTTGTCACTGATACAAATCATTTGCATTTGAGTATATGAAGTATGGTAAGTAAGGTTGTAGATAATTACAAATTTGTTGGTGTAGTCGACAGTGAAGAATGATCTCTCAGACTATAATGGGACCTTGTTTAGGTGAACCGAGTGCCAGATAGAGTTTATTTTATTTAAATGTGAGGTGTTGCATTTTGGCAAGACAAATCAAGGCAAGACATATAGGTAGGTTCCTGTGGAAAGCTGAAATCAAGGAGAACTCCATAGAAATGATCGAATCCCTACAGTGAGGAAACAGGCTTTTCGGCCCATCGAGGCCACACCGACCCTCTAAACAGTATCCCACTGGACAAACACCTGCCCTATCCCTCTCAGCCTGCAATTCCCATGGGTAATCCACGTCCCCTACATATCCCTGGGTACGGTGCGCAATTTAGCATTGCCAATCTACCCTTACCTATATATCCTTACACTGTCGGAGTAAAACATAGCACCCGGAGGAAACTCACGCAAACACGGGGAGAATGTACAAACTCCACACAGCCAGTCATTCAAGGATGGAATTAAACCCAGGTCGCTGCCCTGTGAGGCAGCAAAGCTAGCCTCGTGGTGCAGGTTCTCCGTTCCTTGAAAGTGCCGTCACAGGTCGACAGCGCAGTGATGAAGGCATTTGGTGATCTTCCCTTTATTGGTGCGTGCTTTGAGTCGACGCATTTGCATGACATGTTAAATCTGTACAGGACATTGGTTTGGCCACTTTTGTAATATTGCCTTTAATTCTGGTCTCCCTTTTGTCAGAAAGGCGTTGTCAAAGTTGAAAGGGTAGAGAAGAGTTTTAAAAGAATGTTTGCAGGTTTTGGAGGATCAGAGTGACAGGGAGAGTTTGATTAGGCTGGGGCTATTTTCAAGTGTTGAGGCTGAGGGGGGACCTTATAAAATCATGAGCGGCATAGATAAGGTAAACAGTCAACGTCTTTTCCCAGGATAGACGAGTCCAAAATTAGAAGACAAAGGTTTAAGGTGAGAGGAGAAATATTTTAAAAAGGGACATGAGGGACAACATTTTCACACAGAGTCTGCTGTGTGTATGGATTGAACCGCCAAAAGAGGTGGTGGAGGCAGGTACAGTTATACCATTTAAAAGGCATTTGGATGGATGTATGGGAAGTGTTTAGAGGGAGATGGGCCACCTGCTGGCAAGGGGACGAGGTTAATTTAGGATATTTAGTGGTATGGATGACCAGACGGAACGATCTTTTTCCGTGCTGTACATCTCTGAGAGTCTATTGACTCTTCAGTGTGTAACACGGGAACAGGAGGAGGCTATTCAACATCTGAATTCTGCCAGTCGGCTTGTTTGCTCCATTACTGAGAGTCAAATACAATAATACATCATTCAGATTTTGATGAAGTTTTACAGAAACAGTAGAATGGCCTTTCATCAAGAAAAGCTGTAAAGAATGTGAAGAGGCCATTCAGTCCCTCACCTCCATTCCACAGGAGCAGCAGGTGAGCACAGAGCTATTGGAGCCTGTTACTCAGGAGCACGAGGAGGACATATATTTTTACAAACTTGGGATCAGGAGGCAGTCATTCAACTGCTTGGAACTGGGGCACAGGGACAGGAGACAGTCACTCAACTGTTCGAGACTGGGACACAGGAACAGAAGCCGGTCATGAAACTGCTCAAAACTGGGGCACAGGGAAATCTGGAGGCTAGTGAGGCCCGAGGATCCTGTTACGCAGGAATAGGAGGAGGTGACTCAGTCCCCACCAGTATGGGACACTGGGAGAGAAGGGGAGTTTGCTTGGAACAAACAGAAATATATGAATAAATTGCATTAGTGGTCCATTCAATCCTGCCACACCATTCACTATGACCACGGCTGATCTGATGGTGATTCCCTCATTCCATTTTATGGAGACAGTCCTCTCTGCAGCGTCTGCTCCATTTGTTGGTCATGTTGCAGACAGAGATGCTGTAACAACAATCACCATGACTCATCCAGAGGGATGGTTCTAACCGGATGAGTCAGGACTTGAAGAGTCCAATCACAAGAATTAAAACATAAAATAAAGGCATTACCAGATGTTTAGTTCTCTCATATTCGCAATCCAAATCACATAACCAGCCCATCCATTACATATTCAGGATGGAGCACTGTGTAGATCCGGCTAGTGTCTGCTGATTGCAACCCAGCTATGTGCAGAGTGAAACTCTGTGCAGCCCACACCAATGCTGGATCTATAATCCTGGGCTAAATGTCCAGCGTGGGGGGCTGTGCAGACCGCACTGGTTCATTCATATATAAACCCAGGCTGTTGCATTGTTCGGCAACACTGTGTTAGATCACTGCCCATTGTGGGAAACATGCTGAATGTGACAGAATGTGCAGTTCCCATCCACTTACAGCTCCATATCTCCACTGTGCCTTGTCAAGGGATGCTGCGAATGTGAAAATCACTGCGAGGAAGAGATGTAAACGGAAACAATTTAAATACCAATAGTTCTGATAAAGGCGTATATCACTCTAGTATTTAAAGATGAAATAGCTGAGATAATAACCAATGAGATTTTGTAAATGATGCAAACAATTAAGAGGGGGTGGTAATGTTATAGTGGTTGCACTATAAGCCTTCAAATAATCAATGGGAATTAGAAGAACAAATATGCAGGAAGACTGGCAAGACTTCCAGGAGCAATAGGGTTGTCATAATAGGTGATTTTAATTATCCTAACAAAGACTGGGACTTCCAGAGGGTTAAGAACTTAGATGGAACATAATTTGTTAAGTGTGTTCAGAAAAGCTTCCACAAGCAGCATGTAGAGGGTACTACAGGGGAAGGGACAACTCGACCTCCTGTTGGGAAACAGGGCAGGATAGGTGACGGAGGGAAAGTGGGGGAGCATTTTGGGAAAAGTGACCAGAGATGTATTAATGTTAAAATAGGTATGGTAGGGACAAAATTGGTCCACAGATTAAAGTTCTAAATTGGGGCAAGGTGAATATTGTTAGAATTAGACAGGGGATTGCAGGGCTTGATTGGAGTCGTGTATTTCCAGGTAAAAGGATCCCGGGCAAGTGGGAGGGCTTCAAAAGTGAGATAGCTCGAGTTCAAGGTCTGCATGTTCCTGTGATGGTGAAGGGAAAGTGAGGCTGCAAGAGAGAACCCTGGATGACAAGTGATATTGAGGCTCTGACCAGAAAAAAAGGAGGCGTCGCTCAGGTACAGGTAGCTGGGACCAAGGGAATCCCCGGAGGTACACAGGTGATACAGGAGTTTACTGAAGAAGGAAATCAGCAGGGCTAAAGTGGGGTATGAGATAACCTTGTCTGAGCAGATTAGGGTGAATCCAAATTCAGTATAGTAAAGAAAAAGAACAACTAGAGAGAGATAGGACGCCTTAAAATCAAAAATGGGCATACATGTGTAAAACCTCAAGAAATGGGTGAGGTCCTCAATTTCCCCTCTGTGTTTATCATGAAGAAAGACATGAAGACTTGCGACCTTTGAGAGGTTAGTTGCGATATCTTGGCACAGTCCATATCACAGTAGAGGTGTTGTTGGACATATTAGAATGCACAAAGTCAGATAAATCTCTTGGTCCTGACCAGATATATCTAAGAGCACTGCATGAGGCGAGAGAAGATAGTTCAGGGGGAAGGTCCCAGAAGACTGGGCAGTAGCAAATGTTGTGCCCTTATTCAGAAGGGCTGCAAAGAAAAACCTGGGAAATAAAGATCAGAAAGCTTTACATCTGTTTCGGAAACCACTAGAGAAGGTTCGGAGATATAAGATATGTATGCATTTGCAAAGACAGAGTTTGCCTTAGAGCAGTCAGCATAGCTTTGTGCGTGGCAGATCATGCCTGACAAATTTTGATAGAGTTTTTTGAGGAAGTGACCAGGAAGGTTGACGAGGGAAGGGTGGTAGACATATTCAATATGGATTTCAGTAAGGCCTTTGATAAGGTTCCACATGGTAGGACACTCTGAAAGGTTAGATCACATGGACTCCAATGTAAACTGGCAAATTGGCGACACAGTTGGCTTGACGTTATGAAGCAAATGGCTATGGTGGAGGGATGCCTGTCGGACGGAGGCCTGTGACTAGTGGAGTGCCTCAGTGGTCGGTGCTGGGCCCATTGCTGTTTGTTATCTATATCAATGATTTGGACCAGAGTGCACAACGCAACGTTAGTAAGTTTGCAGATGACACTAGATTAGGAGACATCATTTACAGTGAGGAACGTTATCAGAAATTGCAACAGTACCTTGATCAGCTGGGGAAGTGGGCTGAGAAATAGCAAATGGAGTTTAATATAGATAAGTGTGATGTCTTGCATTTTGGAAAGTCAAATCCAGGTAGGAGTTTAAAACGAATGATAGTGCCTTAAGGCGTGTAGTGGAACAAAAGGTCGTTGGAGATCAGGGGCACGGTTGTCTGAAATTTGAATCACAGATACACAGGACAGTGAAGTAGGATGTTGGCACATTGGCCTTCATCAGCGCATTGAGTAAAGAAGTTGGGACATTATGTTGCAGTTGTACAGGATGTTGGGAAGGCTGTATTGGAGTATTGTGTTCAGTTTTGTTCACCTTGCTCTGGAAAGGATATTATTGAACGAGAAAAAGTGTAGAAGAAACTTACAAAGATGTTTCGTGGGCTCAAGGCTCGCAGTTTAAGGCAGAGATTGAACAGGTTAGAACTTATTCTTTACAGCGTTGGGTTCTTATAGAAGTCTAGCTCTTATAAAATCATGAGAGGTGTGCATGTGGCGAATAATTCAATTTTTTTTCCCAGGTTTGGTGAATCGAGTAGTAGAGGACATCCATTAATGTTTGGAAAGGATAAAAAATGTAAAAAGGAAACTGAGGGGCAACTTTTAACATAGAGTGTAGTACGCATATGGACTGAGCTGTCAGTGGAAGTGATTGAGGTGGGTACAATAACAACATTGAAAAGGCATTTGGACAAATACACAGATAGGAAAGGATTAGAGGGATACAGAACAAGGACAGGGGAATGGGGTGAGTCTGGATGGACATTTTGTTTGCCATAGACCAGGTGGGCCAAATGGCCAGTCATACTGGCAGTCTCGTGCAATATGACTGTAAAGCTGTGTGTTTTCGGGAGGAGACAGGGTGGGGGGTGTACCCCGAGATAAAATGTAATGTAAGGATATGTTCACAGTTTCAGAATGCTGAAATGAATTCATTCCGGGATTATCATGCAACACGGGTCAGTATTTCGAAGAATTATGAGTGAAAGGGATATTGCTGTGAGTTCAGGCGATGGAGAGTTTTGGATGAGCATTTGTTCTGCAGCTTTGTAACTGGGAATGAGGACAGCAGAGTCTTCGCCTCACTGGGCTGAATCTAACAAAAACCTGTCTCAGTGACATTTTCATTGAGTGTGACAGAGGGGTTGTCTGCACGAGGCCGAGCTAGTTTCCTGGTGCTATCTAACCAATCTCACCTCATTAACTACCCACCCCACCCCAAGGTGTCCCTTTCATTCAACGCCAGCCCGATTCTCCCAACCATCGTAACTGGAGATACTCACAGTCGCCCGGATGCCCCTGGATATTCCGTGATCCCTGACACTGGTGCCATCTTTAAAAGGCCAATGGGCACACGGTTGCGCTTTCTCAGTTTGGAGCTGCCCTGCACATTTTCCCCAAGCATGGCAGCGAAGGGGAAATTACACCACGGTTTGTCAACAGTAGCACGGAGGTCCTGGTGGATGGGCTAGTACAAAGGGGACCATGCTCTTCTAAGAGGGGGCCACAATACCAGACCCACCCAGCATGGTCTGAGCTCACCACCCAGCTCAGTGCAGTTTCTGGGGTCTGACGAAATGACCAGTAAAACAGGGCAAGCATCAATAAGCTTCCCTATTCTGTCAGGATAAGGGTCACCATATTTTCTCTGCTCCCTCACACTCACTGTATGTCTGTTATAGCTCCGATCCCCGAACAAGGCTCATGCTCCACCACTCACACTACTGCATGCAGCACCTTCCATCTCTTTCTGTTTTGCCTTTCTAATGCCCCCCACATTGTTATAGAATATTCTAGAGAATGTGAATTATGGAATGTTCCAGGTATTGTTCCAACTTATTTCCAGTTTCAGGAAAACGGCTGTGCCCCAGTGTGTAACACGAAAGAGGATGGAGTAGAGATATCCGTCTTTCAAATCACACACAATTAAAATCCATCATGAGGCTATTCAGTACTTCAAATATGCTCCAACATTCAATACGTTTGGGGGTTATCTGATGGTTTTCTCAGCTCCATTTTACAAGAACTTTCAGTCATTCGACCCCCAGGTTCCTGTTATCGAGCAAACGATTCTCAGACACTTCACACCCCGGGTTTCTTCTAGCATGTGTTCAGAAGGCATTTCCCATGGGGACGGACTCTCCTTACAATATATTTCATCTGATTTATAAATTCATACAACAGTCAGCATGCTTTCCACAGACCAATCAAAAACATGCACTTATCTTATCGTTATCGATATCCAATCACAATTAGTCATTCTGGTAATTTCACTGGTCTCATCTTATTGTATTCAGCCAAAGACAACTTTCAAACACTTGTTTCATTATAAAATATAATCTCTAGCAGAGAACATTTTTGTCTCAAATTCACCTTTTTCCTTGTCATTAAAATTTCTCTTGCCCTTTTTCTGCGACTGATTCTGTGTGTAACAGTTACACAGTCTCCCACTCAGTTGGCTGGATGGTTGGTTTGTGATGCAGAGGGAGGCCACCAGCGCAGAATCAATTCCCCACACTGACAGAGGTTACCATGAAGGGGATGCTCTCTCAACCTCACCCCATCACCCGTGTGGGGACCTTCAATGTAAACCACCATGAGTGGTCTCTCTAATCAGAGTTATTTGGGACTCCAATCTATCAATGTTAGCATTATAATTTTTTAACATCTATTTTATTGAAAAAGTTATTTTATTATTTATGTTAAACGAACAACAAAACAACTCAAATAACTGAACAAAATTACAACCATGTGCATGTATATACAAAATAAGTTAAAGTCTCTAAACGGACAGAAGAAAAACAAAAATAAACAATAAATAATACGGCTCAGCATAACAAAGTGATAGCTCTCGTTCTTCGAGAGCATGAACTGATACACATTCATACGTTCATAATTCTTAATATGTGATTCATTAGACAATATCGTCATGGCTGTATAAAAGCCCTTTTTAGAGTGTCAGTATCGGGTTGCCATATCTTATATAAATCACTGCTTTTCGGTGCACTATACTTGTGAGAATGTCCAAAGGGATATTCTCCATGACGAGCTTACAATGACACAACAGACCCGGAGGTTTTTCAGACATCCAACACAACAGAATATTTTTACGAGCACAGGTTATATGTGGCAGATACTAAAGGAGTATTGTGCATTAATATTTACTGTGGAAAAGGATATGGAAGATATAAAATGGAGGGAAATAGATGGTGACACCTTGCAAAATGTCGATATTACAGAGGAGGAAGTGCTGGATGTCTTGAAACGGGTAAAGGTGGATAAATCCCCAGCACCTGATCAGGTGTACACTAGGACTCTGTGGGAAGCTAGATAAGTGATTGCTGGGCCTCCTGCTGAGATATTTGTAGTATGGATAGTCACAAGTGAGGTGCCGGAAGACTGGAGGTTGACTAACGTTGTATGAGAAGGGTGTTAATGACAAGCCAGGGAACTATAGACCAGTGACCCCGACGTTGGTGGTGGGCAAGTTGTTGGAGGCAATCCTGAGGGACAGGATGTGCCTGTATTTGGAAAGGCAAGGACTGATTAAGGATAGTCAACATGGCTTTGTGCGTGAGAAATCATGCTTCACAAACTTGATTGAGTTTTTTGAGAAAGTAACAAAGAGGATTGAAGAGGGTATAGGGGTAGATGTGATCTGTACGGATTTCAGTAAGGGTTTTGATGAGGTTCCCCATGGGAGACTGAATGGCATGGTTTGATCTCATGGAATACAGGGAGAACTAGCCATTTGGATACAGAACTGGCTCAAAGGTAGAAGACAGAGGGTGGTGGTGGAGGGTTGTTTTTCAGACTGGAGGCCTGTGACAAGTGCAGCGCCACAAGGATCAGTGTTTGATTCACTACTTTTTGTCATTGACATAAATGATTCGGATGTGAGCATAAGAGGTACAATTAGTAAGTTTGCAGATGACTGCAAAATTGGAGGTGTTGTGGAGAGCGAAGAGGGTCACCTCAGATTGACCAAATGGCCAATGGGCTGAGAAGTGGCAGATGGAGTTTAATTCAGATAAATGCGAGGTGCTGCATTTTGGGAAAGAAGATCTTAGCAGGACTTATACATTTAATGGTAAGGTCCCAGGGAGTGTTGCTGAACAAAGAGACCTTGGAGTGCAGGTCGAAAGTGGAATCACAGGTAGATAGAATAGTGAAGAAGGCGTTTCCTTTATTGGTCAGAGTATTGAGTACAGGAGTTGTAAGATCATGTTGCGGCTGTACAGGACACTGGTTAGGCCAGTGTTGAAATATTGCGTGCAATTCTGGTCTCCTTCCTATCGGAAATATGTTGTGAAACTTGAAATGGTTCAGAAAGGATTTCAAGGATGTTGCCAGCATTGGAGGATTTGGGCTATAGAGAGAGGCTGAACAGGCTGGGGCTGTTTTCCTTGGAGCATCGGAGGCTGAGGGGTGACATTATCGAGGTTTACAAAATTATGAGGGGCATGCATAGGGTAAATAGGTAAAGTCTTTTCCCTGGGGTCAGGGAGTCAGAACGATAGGGTATAAGTTTAGGGTGAAAGGGGAAAGATATAATAGAGAACTACGAGGCAACGATTTCACACAGAGAGTGGTACGTGTATGGAATGAACTACCAGATGATGTCAGGGAGGCTGATACAAGTGCAACATTTAAGAGGCATTTGGATGGGTAAATGAATAAGAAGGGTTTGGAGTGTTATGGGCTAGGTGCTGGCAGGTGGGAATAGATTGGTTTGGGATATGTGGTCGGCATGGATGGGTTGGACCGAAGGGACTGTTTCCATGCTGTACATCTCCACGACTCGACGATTCTATGACTTATATTAATCTCTGCTTTTGGTGCACCATGCTGGTGAGAAAGTTCAAAGGGATATTCTCCATGATAAGGTTACAAAGTCTCAACAGACCCGGGGAGTTTTCGACATACAACACAACATAATATCTTTACTAGCATAGAAAGTAAGGATATTTTTTTTCCCATGTGCATCTGCGTAAGATACTCTGGCAGGCCCAGGAAAAGAGAAACCGGGTCCATCTCCAATTCGGTCCCCAAGACCCACTCTACCACACCTAACGCAGAGCTCCAATATATACGAAGCCTGCAGCAGGACCACATGCAATGAGTAAGAGTTCCTGCAGTCATTCTGCATTTAGGACATGCTGAAGATAATCCCACTTTGAAATTTGAGAGAAAATCTGGGGTCAGAAAGAACCTATGAAGATTTTTCAACTGCATGGAATGGGTTCTATTACAGATCAAAATCCTTCGAGCATTTTCACAATTATCCTCCCATGTCTCCGAAGAGATCTAAAATCCCAACTCTCTCGCACAGACGTCACGAAGCTGCACAGTCTTGTCTGCGGGGACACTCTCCAACAAATGGTAAAGGGTACTGACAGAGAGTGTATTCATTAATAATCACCTGCTTCTCTGTATCGGATCTATAAATGGTTTTTAAAATTGTGTTTTTTAATCAAATCTCTAATCTGGAAAAACACAGAAGAAGTCTCTACTAGGTAGTCCATACTTACAAGTTATTTGATCAAACGGTATCATTGTTTCTTCTTCAAGTAACATGTCGTGGCTCGGTGGTTTGCACTGCTGACTCACCGCACCAGGGTCACGGGTTTAGTTCCAGCCTTGGGTGACTCGCAGTATGGACTTAGTATAGTCTCAACTGTGTCTGCGTAGGTTTCCTCCCACAGTCACAAACATGTGCATGTTAGATGACTTGGCCATTGCTCAATCGCTCATTGTGTTCCAGGATCTGTAAGTTGGGGCATTAATCAGGGTAAATATAGGATGGTAGGGGAATGGGTGTGGGTGGGTTACTCTTCAGAGGATCGAAGTGGACTTGCTGGGCCCAAGGACCTGTTTCCATACTGTAGGGATACTACTAATTCTAAATCACCCAAGCAAGGTACCCCCCTCGCTGCCCACAGTTTAAACCTGGAATCCATTATCCCCCGGTATACCAATTATAGGAGTAAGAAACATGGTTTCGGCTGTATTGCCTCGATCTGACGCATTGTCCTTGAAGTTTTAACAGTATTGATAATCATTATTTTATCACAATATTCCAAAATGTTGTCATTTTATTTAAGAACAACAGACTAATAAGGATTCACTTTGTCTGAGAGGGCTCAATGTCTAGCCATATCGATGCCGAGACCTCAGCGGCCCAGGCACTAACATACGATGAAAAAAAAAACTTAATCGATTGTTTTTAATCGGGGAGATCTAACCTACACATCCCCGGGTACTATAGGCAATTAAGCATGGCCAATCCGCTCTGAGCTGCATATCTATGGACGATAGGAGGAAACGAGAACACTGGGAAGAAATCCACACAGACATGGAAAGAATGTTCAAAATCCACATAGAGGGTTGCCCGAGGTTGGAACTGAACGCAGCTACTCGGTAACAGGAGGATCAGTGCTAATCACAGATCCACCATGCGCATCTGTTAGTGCTGTTTGTTACTTGTGGCTAACTAAAGAAATCCGCCTGACTTGTTCCTGTCACTGAACCTGACTCAGTCTGAGAACTTTATCATCGGCCATATCACCAACCTGGTTACATTTAAAATTTGGTGTTAGCAGTGGAGGAATGGGACGAGAAAATGAAACAGTGACACCCTCCAACATACTTCAGAGCAGGAATAAGGATAAATCCACAAAGTGGGATTTCAGTCAAGTGTGAATTCTCCTTCTCAGAAGTTTGGGGTGGCTGGACCTTTATATTACATCGAAGCTGGCTTTGTCTGATTTTCCATGGACAGGTGAATCAGGGATAATGTTGCATGGAAAGAAACGTGCAGCTGGGAACACAATGAAATGAGCCATGAACTTATTTACTGGTGGAGTACTGTCAAAGGGCCGAATGACCCACTTGTGTCCCTCAGCCCGATGTTTAGATGTTCCATTCAGCCCTCGGACATGCTAAACAGGGACAGATCGAGGCCACTCCAATGGTTAGGTGTAGTTTTGGAAATGTACTTGGAAAATCCAGGCTGGATCAGGAAGTGACCACCACCCCACCCCCCAGTCCCTGTTTCCAGGCTTCCCCTCTCTGTAACTTCTGCTCCAGATGTGGGTTATGTTGCAGACCCAGATACGCTGGGAATACAGCCACATACCCCACCCAGGGTTAAAATAACAAATCCTCTGCTCTCCCTGAATGCAACATTGTACAACACGATTTCCAGCAAAATAATCCGTTACTTTCCAAAAGCATAACATGTAAAATGAATAAATAGGAACAGGAGTAGGTCAATCGGCCCATCAAGCTAACCCTGTCATTTAATAAGAACATGGCTGATCTACCCCAGGGCTCAACTGCATTCCTTGGCGACTCCTTCGGAGAGAAGACATTACTCTGCATCTCAGATTGAAATCGATGTTCCTTATTCGGTATCTATATCCTCGAGTTCGACACTTTACTCAAGAATGGAAAAACACTTCTCAACATCTCCTTCTCCAACCCCTTCCGTGTCTTGTAGGTTTCAGCATTATCACTCCTCATTCATTTAAACCCCAATGAATTATCGAATCACCATCTTAGATATTCTCAATAACACAACCCTTTCTTCCCAGGAAACCGCCTAATGTACCAACCGAGTTCCTTACTGCATCAGCATGCTGACTTTATGTTTCATACCCAGGAAGACTCCAATGCCTTTACTGTTCCTTTTCTGGAAGTCCTCTCCATTAAGTAACAGCCTGCCTTTTGATTCTCAGTGTCATCCTCAAACTCGGATGTATATTGCACTCAACTCCCTCCTTCAGGCTGTCAGTATAGATTGCAAATAACTGATGCCATCAGACTGATATTTGTGGTACTCCAGCAGATAAACCTTTACCATAAAGATCCATTAATCCTGACTCTCCGATTTCTGTGTTAAACAATCATCATCCCATGTTAATACAGTATCCGACGTCCTGGAGCTTCTGTTTTGTGTAACAACTTTTGTTTTGTAATACCTTGTGGAAAATCTCTGGAAAGCCTCCTGTCCACCAGATCCCCTTACTCAAGTCCGCTTGTGACATTTACAGGCATCTCCAGAAATGCTTTGCATGATTTTACAAGGCGAAATACCATTTTCCTTTCACAAAACCACCCTGACTCTGCGTGAAGCTGTTCTAAATGTCCATGCTGGGCAGATCTTCCAAACTATACTAGTCCCATCTGTTTTCGTTAGGTTCATGTGCCTCTAAATGTTTCCCATTCATAAGTTTGTACAAATGAGTTTTAAATGTTGTAGCTATTCTTGCATCTCCCACTCTTCCTCTGGAAGCTCATTCCATACCCACACCGCCTTCTGTGTAAAAAGGCTGCCCTTTAGTCCCTTTTAAATCTACCCTCTTTCACCTTAAACCTATTCCCTCTATGTTTGGATTCCCCTACCTTTTGGAAAAGAACTTGACTATTCACCCTATCCATACCCCTCATGATCTTATAAGTTTCTACAATGTCACTCCTCAACATCCTACACTCCATCTGATACTAACTTCAAGAACAAGCGTTTAAAGATAAGCACTGCAAAATTAAACAATATTAAAAATGACAGGTAACCAACACTCGGCCCAAAAGTCAAACTGTGATTGTTTTTTCTCCATGTTACAATACTAAGGCAGCATGAAACGCGTACTAGTGCCAATAAGAAGTCAAGCACCTGAATTCCTTTATCTATAGGGGGTGATGATCACGAAAGTGAAAATGTATCTGTGGCCAGATGTATATACCACATGGTCAACATTCTCCCTCCTGGCCTCTGTATAGCTTTGTGTGGTTGTGGCTTTTTTTATCTTGCATTCAATAGAGAGAACCCCTTTCCCCCATTCACACCTTAAATTCGACCCGTTATACAGAATATTTCCTTTCACCACTGCTAAAAGCCCGTTTTTCTTTTGCCGCACCCTCTTTTCCCTGCCACCCATCCTCTACATCTGGCAAGGGACAAAAAGACCATTTTGAAATTGTATTCAGTTTTGAAGAATTGTCACACTGGACTGGAAACGCTAACTCTGTTTCTCTTTCTCTGCAGATGTGACAGACCTGCTGAGTTTCTCCAGAAATGAATAGGCGCAGAACAATTTTTCAATTAAATAAATAATTATGGATACTGGAAATAAAAATAAAAAGTCTTTATAGAATGTTCACTGGACCTGAAAGTTTAACTCTGCATTCACTCCAGAAAATTCTTCAACATCTTTCGCAATTTCTTCAGCAATTTCTGTTTTTGAACACTTTCCAACGACGTATTGTCAAAGATGCCTAAACATCCTGTCCAAAATGGAGTGCCGTACACTGGGAACTGAACAGTAATGCATAGTGACAAGTTCTTTCACTCTGAAACTGCATTAGGCTGGCATCACTGACACTGCAGAGCTCTGAATCATGGTCAGGGAGAAAAACAGAAAGAAACACATTCACTTCAAATACAGAAGATGGCATTACTGAAAGGAAAAGATTCAGATTACTACCTTAAATGGATATTGTTTATGTAACAATTTGGAGGCGTGACACCAAGGAAAGACTTCCAGCAGAAAGAGAATATGAAACTGGAATTATTTCCGCATCAGAAACCAGAGTAGGTCACTGAATACAGGGCTGAAGGGGGAATGGGTCTCTGTGTGAACTGGGGGGCAGTCAGTAGAATTGAATTGTAGATATTGCAGCTAAAACTTGGTTATCATCTGATGCTGTAGATTTCAATGACAATCTGTAACCTTTCCCCCAGGATAATCCATCCATCTACCATTTCCATCAAGCCGATCCATGGGTCAGTGACGAGTGTGGGTGAACATGGTCGGGTCGGAATCACGTGCACCTAAACCTGATGACAATCCATTAAAGCTACCGCACTTGACTGGTTACACTCCGAACAGGAGGACTAACATCTGATATTGAGAGAGAGATGATCCCAAGACTAACAAATCAGATATAAGCTCTGTCGTCCTGTCAAATCCATGCATAAAAGTCGATGGACCATTCAACAACTTACTGGAGGAGAGGACTCCACAAATATCCCCAACCCAAATAATGGAACAGCCCTGTGCATCCATGTAAAAGATGCAGCATCTGCACCATCCTCAGCCAGAAGTGTTGAGTCGATTACCCACCTCACCCTCAATATGATACCCTCAGAATCACAGATGCCCATCTTAACAAATTCAATTCACTGCACGTGATATGAAGCAACAGCTGAACACTGTAGATATGACAAAGGCATTTGGCCCTGACACCATTCCTGCAATAGGACTGAGGACTTTTGCTACACAAGCCGTGTACCTGAGGAAGCTGTTTCATTCCAGCTCCAACTCTGACAACTCCCTGGCAATGTGGGTAATTACTCAACTATGTCCATCCCTAAGAAGGGAATACTTACAATCGGACCAATTACCACGCCCTCAATCCCATCACGATAGTAAAATTGGTTGGGGTTATTTTTGATAGAGCTGTAAAACAGCACAGAAATAATCGGTTCAGTGTGGTTTCAGATAGGCCCACATGTGGAGATGGTGCTGTTGTGGAATTGTCATTGGATTGCTAATCCAGACCAGGATAATTCTCTGGCAACTGGTGCAAGTTAAAAACAATTAGTAAAATATCGAGATCTATTATCTGGTGTCAGTAATAGTGATCTTGTGTTCAATGTCGATTATAGATGTCGATCTCCTTACCAAGTGTACTTTCGGGAAGTGAATTTCCCGTGCTTTCCTGGTCTGGCCTAAAAGTGACTCCAGACACACAGACATGTGATACACTCTTCAATGGTCTCTTAAACAGGCAAGCAAGGCACTCAATTGTATCAATCTGCTCCGAGATCTTAAAGGATAAACCCGGAGAGAACAGCCGGCAACAGCCTCGCTATCAGAAAAGGGAATGGGAAACACAATCCTGTCGACCCTGCAGAGACCTCCTTCCTAACAGCTGAGAGCTTGTGACAACATTTACAGAGCTTTCCCACACACTGCACAGAAGTATCGGGAAAGGAATACGTCATACAACTCATTGAGCTTTCCCTATTCCAGTTAATTTCCGAATATCTCCTCAACGCAGTTTTCCCCATACAATATACATATTCCTTAACATGTTTAAACATTGTGAACCATAAAATGAGAACTGCTGTAGTCCATTCAGCCCACCAGTTTTGCGCCTCCATTCTATGTACCGGCAGTTCACCAATAACACGTGTTGATTAAATACAATTCGGCTGCAATGCAATTCATGAATCTTTTTCTATAAAGTGAACTGGCGTTTACTGTGAGGCGATTCCTTGGCTGACACCAGCTGAACAGCAAACCCAGCCTCAGAAACCTCTATCTACAAAAGTTACAATCAATGTGTCCAGCGAAAACAGGAGTGCAATTGGCTCTTCAGGACTTGAAACTGAGCCTGAAACTGGGAATTGTAGTCTATATTTAGAAAGAACTTTATTTCAAACTGTGGGGAGAATCTTGGGGAAAACTGGAATTCGGCATCGGTATCACATGGTCGGTCAGCCCCCGCGCGCTTTCTGTTGAAGATTGTGGTGAAAGGCACAGTGCACCAGTGAGTGACTGTAGTGTGAAAGCGTTACACTTACAGCACTGTTTCATTACAATATGTAATTTAAAGATTTATTTAGACTATCCTATGGTGTGTTAGACCAAATTTAAATTTTGGTTTTTACTGATATTTTTGGAAGTTCGCCACTTACCCTCTTTTTTCCATCGACCCCATTATTAATATTGCACGATTTTCTACACAACGTGTGTTACAGGAACACAGTTTCGTGTTATTGGAGAACAACCTGGAATAATAGCTGATCTTCTATCTTCACACCATACTCCTGCTCTCTCCCTGTCCCTTTAGTTTCCAGAAATCCTTATTTATATTCAGCCCCTTGATTTCCACAGCCTGATCCTGGAGAGAGTACCCCTGGTTCGCCACTCTCTGATTGCTGTCATTTATTCTCATCTCAATGCAAAGTGGCCTGTCTGTGCCTAATATTGTGGCCCCTTGTTTTAGACGTTCCAACCAGGCGATTTACTGATCTGCTTCTAATCTGTCTCGCCCTGTCAGAGTGTTATATATTTCACTGTGATTTTCACTCATTTTCCTAAAGCCCATGGAACGCAGGTCCAGTCGACCCAAACTCTGGTCCCACAAGAAGTCTGTCATCCCAGAGATCCGTCTGGTCATCCTTTGCTGCTCTCCCCCAATGTCAGGTTTGTCGTCTGTAAGGAAAAGAGACCAAAACTGCACACAATACTGCACAATGTTCAAGATGGGGTCTCACCAAGGCCCTGTACAACTGCAGTGAGATACATTTACTCCTGTACTCAAATCCCCCTGAAATGAAGGTGAATACAGTATTTATCTTCCTTCCTGCTTTCTAATCCTGCAATATTGCTTTCAGTGTCTGGTGTACAGGGAAATCCAGATTCCTTTCAAAGTTACAGTTCCCCACTTGCTGGGCCTATATACAATTGTCAGCGTGGCAATGCCATTCCCAGTATTGACTTCTGGCTTCAGAACTCACTGCCCTACATGCACTCTGAGGGCTACGCAGAAATAAACAAAAATGCAGCTTAAGTTCATTTATAGAGCAACATTTTCCATGCACTCATTTTTGAAATGGGAGGCTGCCATTCTATTGTTCCCATCAAAGTACACAACATCTCATCTCCCCATTACTCTCTATCTGCCACGTATTTTCCCAGTCACTCGATTTGTCTCAATCACCTTGGAATTTTTTTACATCCTCCTCATCCACTCACAAGCTGACATCGTTTAGTGCTGTCAGCAGACTTGGGAATATTGCATTTGCACCCCTCAACCAAAGATATTGGGAATAGCTGGAGCCCAAGACACAATCCTTACAATATCCTCCAAGCCTTCGATATAAAAATAAATCATTGTTTTATTCCTACTCACTGTTTCCTGCCAGCTCTCCCATTCTAAATCTAAGACCATATATTAGCCCGAGTCCCATAGGATTCGAATTTGCACAATAGGCTTGGGGCTTTATCAAAAATCTTTCTGAGATTCCACTCGCATGGTATTGATACCGCCTACATAAATTTCCGAAAAGCCACTTTCTCAAATATGATTCCCATGTCATAAATCTCTGTTGACTTTGTTTATGCCCATTAATTTCAGTCCAATACTTTCTCTAAACTGTTCAGTTGCTACTTTCATTCTATTTCCTTTTTCTCACAAGACTGAAATTCCCTAGTATTGCTAGGAAGTTTTCTTTTTTGTTTTGTTTTCTTCTGTGAAGGCATAACTAAGGTATTTGCTCCATAGTTCTGCTATTTCCCGGTCCTCAATTGTCTGGCATCAGACTGTAAGAAATCTGCAATTTTTTTCTCATAGTTTTGCCATTGGCATATTTCCAGAAAATATTACAAGTTCTGTATGAACAACTTTGTTAAGATATTCTTCAGAAAGCCATCAATTCCTACCTTAAGCTACTCAATGATTGGCCTTCCACAGCCATACAATCACAGAAGCACAGACTCTGTACTACCAGAAATACAGCACGGTCTACGTTAGGCCCACTTTCCGACACAAGACCGTAGCCGTGAATCTTAAAGCATTTGAAGTGCACAACCATTTGGTTTCTAATGGTTTGAGGTTAGCATGACAACTCCACTCTCAAGAAATGCATTCCAGACCCCAACACCCTGTAGTTGAAAAACAATTCTCAAATCTTCACTAAACCACAAATCCTTCACTTTAAAACTGTGGCCCTTTGAGTCAAAGCAACAGCTGCTCTCTGTCCACCCTGTCCATGTACCTCGTAATCCTATCCCTCTGAATCACAGACCTCTCAGCCTTCTCTCCTCCAAACTAAACAACCTGAGGTTATCCAGCCTCTCTCCATAGCTGATATGCTCCATCCCAGGGAACATCCTGGTGAATCTGCTCTGCACCCCCTCCACTACAATCACATCTTTCCTGTAATGTTGTTCCCAGACCCACACACAATATTCCATCTTGCCCTCACCACAGTTCCGCATAGTTCTTATAATCTATGCCTCGATGAATAAAGGCTACGTTTACATTCCACTAGCCTTTCCCTGATTGTGTATTAACCTGTGCAGACACATCAGCAATGTGTGGAGAAGCACCCTCTGAGCTTTCTAGTGTGCTGCCATTCATTGAGTACTCCCCTGTCTGGTTCCTTCTTCCAAAGTTGCATCACCTCATATGTATCAGGGTTACATTGTATCTGCCATTGGTCCACCCATCTGACCATTCCATCAGTATCTACCTGTACCATAAGGCCTTCCTCCTCACTGCCAACCACCCGGCCAATCCTTGTATCAAATCCAAACTTATTTATTACACACCCCACCCCCCGTCCATATTCACAGCTGCATCATTTATGAATACCGCAAATAATAAGGTTAAAAATCTCTCAACATCAGTTATATCACGTGGTTGTGCACGTTGATGAAGAAGCTACGTTTCGAAAGCTAGTGCTGCCGAATAAACCTGTTAGACTATGGTCTGTTGTTATGTTATTTTTTGATTTGTCCACCCCAGCCCAACACTCGCACCTCCGAATCACAAATACTGAGGGACCCAGCACTGATGCCTGTGGTACACCATTGGACACTGGCGTCCAGTCAGACAAACAGCCTTCTACCACTCCCCTCTTTCTCCTACGACTAAAGTTGATTTAGATGCGACTTGGCAAGTCACTAATGAGTCCTACGTGTTCATTGGTTATTCTGTTCCACTTGACACACTTGTAGGTTATCTGGAGATTCTCCGTAATCTCGCCTTGCCTTGCCGCTGTGTGAGTCAGTCCCTTCCACGCACAGAATTTCCTCCTTATTGCAGTTTTAAATGGTTTGCCCCTTATCCTGCCATTATTTGCCTTGAATTTGGATTTGACAGCCAGATAAACATCCAGTTAATTTCCAACTTTTCGTATGTTTTGTGAGTTTTATAAAGTTCACAGTGACCCACCGCTGGATCTTTGAACCTCAAGAGAACATAGGCCGAGTTTCCTCATCACGGAAGCTTGCCACCGGAGGGATTTGTCTGGATAATGTTCATTGCACTACTTCTGTGGTCAGTATATTCTTTCTCAGATTTGGTCACCAAAACTGTGTACAATAGTCCAGGTACAGTCTCACCAACACTCTGTGAAACTGCTGCAACGTGTCTTTACATCTATATTCTGACTCCCTTAATGGAAGGCAAACCAAACTTTAGGTTTCCACTTACATATATTCCTCCAAATACCCTTCACATCATTACAATTTCGAACTCACTGTGTGGGTTTTTATAGAAAGCCTTCTGATAATCTAAAATATGCTAACTCTACTGGATCCCCATGATCTAAGCTATAAGAATCAACTTCAAACAATTACAAAGTTTATAAAGTATGGTTTCCCTTTCAGAAATGCATACTGAGTCTCTCCAACGTTGCTGTTAATGTCTAAGTATCCAATATCACATCGTATATAATAGATTCCAACAGTTTCCCGACAAATGTCAAGTTAATTTGTCAGCGGTTCTCCACACTGTCTCTTCTTCCCTTTGTAGATGCTTGGATTCCCTTCCATTCATCTATAGTGCTTGGGTCACGTTTACGAATGTACATTTATCTACATCAGCTTCTGGACTCTGCAGAATGTACAGGAAAATAGAGTGCAGTCATCGACAATGCAATCAATGCTTCCATTTGTGACTGATTTCTGAAGATTTTGGTATGAAGTACATCTGGACTGTCAAGCTTAGCAATGCTCAATCTAGCTGCATGTTTAATATTGCCTTGTTACTGATATGAATTGACTTTATGTCTGTACTTCCACAAGTCCTATACAATCACTTCGTATTTCTGGGTGATTTTCTGGATCTTACTCCATTAAGACAGATGTATAGTAACTGGTCATTTGCTTTTCCATTTCCCTGTTATCCACCATAAACTCGTCTCTCCCGATTGCAAATTTCCACATTTGTCAATGTTTTTTTTTCTTTTGAAATATAGATCATAGATTTTTGCATTCTTTGTGTTCCTGTTTGTTTGCCTGCATGTTCGCTTTTTGATTTCCTGATCAGTTTCATGGCCCTCCTTTTCTGGATTGCAATTTTCTGAGAATTCTTAGGATTCCACAATGTCTGGAATTCTTCTGAAGTCACTTCCTGTAATTAATATATTCTTTAATTTGTTATGTTAATCATCATTGAATCACTTACTCACTCTTTGGTGTTTTCACCTGAAATAAGTAGACATATCTTTCAGACTATGCAGTATTTCTTAAAATCTCCTGGTCCTGACCAGATATATTCAGGAACACTGCAGGAGGACAGAGAAGTAATAGTGGGGGCCCTGATTGGTAGCCAAAGGGTGAGGTCGCGAAGCTGTTCCCTTATTCAAGAAGAGCTACAAAGAAAAACCTGGGACCTATAGACCAGCAAACCTGATACCTATAGTAGACAAGTTTCTTGAGAAGATTCTGAGAGAGACGATATACATGCATTTGGAAAGGCAGGATGTGATTATGAAGAGTCAGCATGGCTTTGTGCGTGGGGGATCATGGCTCAATAATTTGTTAGAGTGCTTTGGTGAAATGACCAGTAACTTTGACAAGGGTGTGGTGGTATATGTAGTGTATATGGATTTCAGTAAGGCCTTCAGTAAGGTTCCACATAGTAGTCTGCTCTGGAAGTTTAGATCATATGGAATTGAAGGGGAGCTGGCAAATCAGATCATAGTAGGAAAACAGAGGGGAACAGTGGGAGTATGCTTGTCGGGCTGAAGGCCTGTGATGAGTGGAATGCCTCAGGGGTCGGATCTGGGACTATTACTGCTTGTTTTATGCATGTATATTGTATATATATTTACATATTACACACATCTATGATTTAGGCGAGAATATAGAGGCATGAATTATAAGTTTCAAAATGACACTAAAATAGGCGGTATCGTGGACAGCGAGGAAGATTATCAGAAATTTCAGAAATTACAGCAGTGCCTTGATCAGGTGAGAAAGTGGGCCGAGAAATGGCAAATGGAGTTTAATACAGATAAGTGTAAGTTCTTGCATTTTAGAAAGTCAAATCAAGGTAGGAGTTTCATGGTGAATGGAAGGGCCTTAAGGACTGTATTGAGACAAAGGGACCTTGGAATTCAGGTTCAAGGTTCTCTGAAAGTGGAGTCACAGGTAGATATGGTAGTGAAAAAGGCATTTGGCAAACTGGGTTCATCAGTCAGAGTGATGAGTATCGAAATTAGGGAGTTATGTTGCAGTTATACAGGATGGTGGTGAGGCAATACTGGTAGTGTTATGTGAAGTAATGTTCACGTTACTACGGGAAGGATGTTATTATACTGGAAATAGTACAGAAGAAATTTACAAGGATGTTGCCCGGACTCAATGGTCTGAGTTATAGGGAGAGGTTGGGCAAGCAAGGAGTTTTTACTTTAGAGTGTATGAGACAGAGGGGGATCTGATAGAAGTGTATACGATCATGAGAAGCATGAATAGAGTGAATGCAATCAGTCTTTTTTCCCCCAGGATTGAACAACCATAGACGAGAGGGCATAAATTTAAGATCCGAGGGGAAAGAGTAAAAGGGAACCTGAGGGGCAATTTCTTTTACACACAGGGTGGTGTGCACATGGAATGAGATGCCAGCAGAAGTGGTTGAGGCGGGTAGATACACAAATTTTAAAATGCATTTGGACAAATACACGGGTAGGAAAGAATAAGAAGGATATGGGGCAAGGGCAGGGAAATGGGGTTAATGTGAATGGACATTTTGTTCGGAATGGACCAGTTTGGGCTGAAGGGCCTTTCTCCGTGCTGTCGGACTCTATGAATCTCACAATTGTCTTCTCCCATTGAATGTTATATTATACTTGCCCAATTCATTGGAGCGTACTTGACCGTCTAGCCTCCAGGCTTCCATGATGTTTGACCAGAATGATCAAACATTCGATACTATATTCAGACGCCGTGTAAAAATGCAACATATTGATGTCACTATTCCTCCAAAGCTGCTTCATAGCAAGGTTATTAATTAGTCCTCCTGACAACACAACACCAAATCTGAAATAACCTGCTCTCTAATTTGGTTCACAACATACTGTTCAACCTACCTAATACACACTTACGGAAGTTTATCTTCACAGTATTAGGAGTCACTGCAGTTTCGGTGCAACTTGAGACCATCCATTATTACTGCAGGACCCACGATTATTTGTTACTCATTCGCAGGATGAGGGCGTCGCTGGATATCCAGTACTTATTGCCCATGCCAGAGGGCAGTTAAGAGTCAGCTGCGTTGTCTTGAGTCTGGAGTCACATGCAGGCCACACCAGGTAAGGACAGCAGTATCCTTCTCTAAAGGACATCAGTGAACCAGATGAGTTTTCCAACAATCGCCAATGGATTCCTGGTCATCATAAACCCTTGATTCCAGATACATATTGAATTCAAATTCCACCATCTACCATGGCAGGATTTGAATTCATGTCCACAGAATATTACCTGGGTCTTTCAGTTAAGACTCCAGCGATAATATCACTGTGTCATTGCTCCCCCTTGCATATACTTGCATACCTAATTTCCAGAGCATATGTTGTAAAGTATTAACGTGACAGATTTGGTTTTGATACATAACACACTAATGTTTGCTTCACCTTGCTATTTGTAACATCCACCCAAACTGATTCTGTGGGAAGTGTGGGAAAGTGTCTGTGGCGTTATTAGCGGTAGACTTGGACAAGACGTTCAGGGAGACTCACCTCAACGCTGAGATGATCTGAAGAATTGGTCAGCAATACAGGACAAGCATCAATATCCTTTCCCCCCACTTTGCCAGGATAAGTATCAACATATTCTTCTCTTCCATCGCACTCACTGTATATCTGTTATACCACTTACCCGCGAACAAGGCTCACACTCTGTCTGCAAATAAGGCTCCAGCACAACCACACTCACTGTTGAATTCAGCACCTTCCTTCACCCACTTTTTCTGTCCCTGACGCAATAGCCCCGCACACTAATACCACTGCATGGATACAACACTGTGGTCAGACTCCTTCCGGACATCTCACCCTTCACCCTTCCCCTATACCAGCATTAACAGCAGGGACACCCACTCCCACCCTCACTCCGTCCCTCCTCTTCTCCCATTCCAGGAGAAACATCCTGGAAAATGACATAAAGGGTCAACCATGGTGTTAAAGTGCCCGATATCCGTTCCCTCACCCTCTACCTCGACATGTGGGGAGGATCCTCGAAAGAGCCAGAGAGGACCAGGACACCTTGTGTGGAGATTCTGAAACATCGACGTCCCACCAACCAAGTAAACAGCAATGTTCAGGAAAGAGCAATTCTCAATTTAAACTTGCTGGCAGTTCCAATTTCATCTGTCTCACTTTTCAGGCTTAGTTAAAAGCATTAATGAAAGACTAACATTAAAAAAATGTTTATGCTCTTCAGTAAAAATGTTAAAAAGAAAAGAATAAACGATATAAGTTCATTTCGAAAAATCTAAAACATGATGTTCATTCAAAATTATGGTTAATCCTCGTAAATACTCGACATCATTTCTCTCATTAAATCTTCTTACCAGTGTTTGTATTCTAGCATCTGCTTCTTTAATTTCAACGAACTATCGTGCCCTGCTATCAGATGCTTACAGTAAATGTCCCTTCCTCTCTGAACTTTTCGTGAACTGTCAATATATTTCCAAATAACTGGATGTTCCACATCAAGTTAGCGTTGTCATCTCCTGTGGGCAGCTTCTGCATTATGGTCTGTTTTGTCCTCATTATTTAAAGTTCTTTCATATAAATTCCACATTCCAACTGGAAAAGGCGGTGGACGCTGACCATTTCCTCTGCGTAATCTTCTACCTCCATAGTTATCCTCGAACCAGTCCAGCAGCGGTTGCAATTCATCTGGACGCGCATCAGTCAAATGTTCAATAGCTTCATGAATGTTTTCAATGTGAATAAATGCAAGACCAATTATCATTTTAGCTCTGAAACAAAACTCTGAGTCAATGTTACACTTACGCAAGTGTCTTTTTAACATTTTTACTAAAGGGAATGCACATTATTTTTATTTTTATTGCTTTGGTTAATGCTTTTATCGAAGCCTGAAAAGGAATAAATATGAGCTGCGCTGAAAAGTTCTGCGCCTAAATGGGTCTGCGGCAAAATGGGCTGCACCAAACAGTCTGCACCAAACAGAATGAAGTATTCAGTAAATTGCACAGCACAGGGGGATGCCATATAAACATCCCAGGCTGTTATGCAGAAGCAGGGAGAGCCTGGGTAGCTGTCAGGAAATGCAGAGTATAGATCATTACTCATTTTGTGTTTGGAAAGTTGCAACTAGTGGAATTCTTCAGGGATCTGTATGAGGTCATCAACAAATTACAATCTATTCTAATGAACCGGATGAAGGAGATGGGGCTCAGTTTGATCATACACCAGGATAGTCATTCAATAAGATGTCAAATGGAGATGGAGCATCTGAAATGGGATACAGACAGTGGAGCGAAGACTGACTGCGGTGGGATACAGACGGGGAGAGCAGAGCATCTGCAATGATACAGATGGGGATGGCAGGGTGTCTGCAATGGGATACAGACAGAGGGAGGACATAGCGTCTGCAATGGAATAGGGTCAGGAGGAGGGCAGAGCGTCTGCAATGGGATACAGACATGGGGAGGGCAGAGCGTCTGCAATGGGAGACAGACAGGGGAGGGGAGAGCATCTACAATGTGATACAGACAGGAGGAGGTCAGAGCGTCTGCAATGGGATACAGACAGGGGGAGGGTAGAGCATCTGCAATGGAATACAGAAGGGGGAGGGCAGAGCATCTGCGGTGGGATACAGACAGGGAGAAGACGGAGCGTCTGCAATGTGATACAGACTGGGGGATGGCAGAGCGTCTGCAATAGGAGACAGACGGGGGCGGGCAGAAGGTCTGCAATGGGATGCAGACAGGGAGAGGACAGATCATCTGCAATGGGATACAGACGAAGGAGAGCAGAACGTCTGCAATGGGATATGGACGGGGGAGGGCAGAGCATCTGCAATGGGATACAGAAAGTGGAAGGCAAAGCGAGAGCAGTGCGTCTACAATGGGATACAGACAGGGGAAGGGCAGAGCCTCTGAAAGGGAGACAGACTGGGGAAGGGATGCACGCCTGCAATGGGATACAGGCATGGGGAGGGAAGAGTGTCTGCAATGGGATACTGATGGGTGAGGGCAGAGTGTCTACAATGGGATACTGATGGGTGAGGGCAGAGTGTCTGCAGTGGGATACAGACAGGGGAGGGCAGAGCGTCTGCAATGGGATACAGACGGGGGGAGGGCAGAGCATCTGCAATGGGATCCAGACAGGGGAAGGGCAGAGTGTCTGCAATGGGACACAGCTAGCGGAAGGCAAAGCTTCTGCAATGGGATACAGACAGCGGAGGGCAGAGCGATGGCAGTGCATCTACAATGGGATACAGACAGGGGAAGGGCAGAGGCTCTGCAATGCGATAAAGACAGCTGGAGGCAGTGCGTCTGTAATGGGATACAGACGGGGAAGATTAGATCATCTGCTTTGGAATACAAACAGGAGGAGGGCAGAGCGTCTGCATGGGATACAGAGAGGGGGAGGCAGAGGATCTGCAATGGGATACAGACAGGGGAAGGGCAGAGCGTCTGCCATGGGATACAGATGGAGGAGGGCAGAGAGTCTGCTATAGGATACAGACAGTGGAAGTGCAGAACGTCTGCAATGGGACACAGATTGGGGGAGGGCACAGCAACAAGCAATGGCATGCAGACAGAGGATAGCTGTGAGCAAAGCTTCAGCAGAAAAAAAAGCAGTACAATATATATATGTGATGGAAATTTTCTGTTTTGGGGAAACGACGAAACAGCAGAAATTTATTTAAATGCAAGGAGAATGCAGAACTCAGTGTTACAGAGGGGTCTGTGTGCCATAGTACATGGATCACATCAAATTAACCTGAAGATGTAGCAAGTGATTTGGAAGGTAAATGTCGTGATCCTGTTTCGTGCAAGGGGTGTTGTTTATGATCTTAGCGATGTTTTCTGCATCAGTACAGGGCATTGCTGAGATTACATCTGTTGTATTATGTGTAGTTATAACTGTCTAAACTGAAAATAAAAAAAAATATTGCTTTCAAAACGTCTCAAAGATTTTTCTCTTTACTTATTCTTGGAATGAAGTCATTACGTTATGAAGAATTAACAGTTCGGTCTGAGAGTGAGGGATGTTTTCTTGACCATATAAGACCTTGAGAAGAGTGTAGTTGGTGAATACCGGATGGATATTTCTTCTTGTGTGGGAGAATAAAACTGTGGAAATACTTTAAGAATAAGACAGTTTCAAAGGAAAGGTCATTGGACAGAAACATTGAACTGTGAATTCTCTTCCTACATGCTGACAGACAAGCTGAGCTTTTCCAGCAATTACTGTATATGTTTAAGAATATTCATTTTAACACAGACATTGTGAAGACATGAAATGCTTATGTTTACATTATGCAAGCACATTTTAACACATCGTCAAAACAAGTAGGACCACTAATTGTTAATGAATATATTCTGCAATAACAGACTGACCTGGAGTCGAGAATGTGATGCAGTCATATAGTTTAGACAATATTCAAGAAGAGCTCACTGAGTCCAGTGTGGGACTGATAACGTTACTGATTTAACTTACTGATGGAAAATGTAACCTATCTGTGGAGAAACATTCTATTGCTCCCTTTCTGTTTCCCTATCGGTCATCACAGCAATGTGTGGAGTGAAAAGTCATCTTTACCACTAATGGAGGATCCCTGATGAGGATTCATTGGAATCTGCCCATTGCCTGAAGCAAAACAATTCAGCCAAATTCAACTGTTTCATGAAGAAATCCCATTGTCAGAAGGTTGTGCAAGCAGAATAACTACAGAACTAATTATCTGACATGATGGTGAGGAGAACAGACAGGAGATTCTGTGGCTGCAAATGGGAATCTGGAATGGTGTGTAGCCTCCCACATGCCCAGGTTCCAGGATGTCTCAGAGCGGCTGCAGAACGTTCTCACCGGTGGTGGGGGTGGGGGGTGGTGAAGCAGCCAGAAGTCATTGTGCACATTGGTACAAAGGACAGAGTGACACAGGTAGAAATAATGATGAAATCCTGCAGAGTGATTGTAGACAGCTCGGGGAAAGGATAAACGACAGTGGTAATATCCAGTTCATTTCCAGTGCTCCGTGCTAGTGAGGGTAAGAACAGGAGGATATGGCAGATGAAGGGGTGGCTAAAGAATTGGTGCAGGGGGCAGAGATTTTTGGATTACTGGGATCTTTTGTGGGGCAAGTTGACGTGTTCAGGAAGGACGGGTTGTACCTGAACTGGAAGGGGACCAATATGCTGACAGGCAGGTTTGCAACTGCTGCAAGGGAGGGTTTCAACTAGATTGGCTGGGGTTCGGGAGGGGTGCGTGTGGGATCCTCAAAAGCAGGGAGGGAAGTGCGAGGCTGGAAGGAGATACAGTAATCAGAAACAGTAAAATGAAGAGACAGGTCAGGCTAGACAACGACATGGAGCAAGGAATGCCTGTTGGATTAAATTGCAACTGTTTCGATTCAAGATGGTTGACAGGTAAGGCCGATGAACTCAGGGCATGGATCGATGCGTGGGACTGGGATATTATAGCCATTACTGAGACATGGCTAAGGGAGGGACAGCACTGACAGCTTAATGTACCAGGTTACAGGTGCTTTCTGCGGGACAGAGATTGTGGAAGGAGGAGACGGGGAGTTTCATTTTTGATTAAGGCGAGTAAAAAAGCAGTAATCTGAGATAAAATAATTGGTGGATCATCCTGTGAGGATTTGTCTGGGGAGCTAATAAATCAGAAGGGAATGGTGATAGTATTTGGATTGTACTATAGGCCCCCAAATAGTAAACGAGGATTTAGGGGAACAAAAATATGTAGACAGACTGGGGAGACTTGCAGGGCCAATAGGATTGAATTAGTAGGAGATTTTAATTTTCTTAACATAGACGGGGAATGACAGAGAATTAAGGACTGAGATGGGGTGTATTTATTAAGTGTGTTCAGAATAGTTTCCTCAAGCAGTCAGTAGAGGGTGCAACTTGGGAAGGGACGAAGCGTGACCTACTCTAAGCTCTCGAGCAGGGCAAGTGACTGAGGTGACAGTGGGGGAGCCCTCTGGGACCCGTGACCATAGTTCTATTAATTTTTAAATAATTATGGAGAAGGACAAAACTGCTCCACATGTTCAAGTTCAAACTTGGGGCAAGGCGAATTTTGATGGAATTAGATACGAGCCTGTAGGGGTTGGTTGGAGAAGTTTGTTTGCAGGCGAAGGGACCTCCTGCAAGTGGGAGGACTTTAAAAGTGAAATGTCTACAGTTCAAGGAATATATGTTACTGTGAGGGTAAAAGACAAGGTTGATAGGAAGAGGGAACCTCGGATGTCAAGAGATATTGAGGCTTTGACCAGCAGAAAAGAGGCGTGGCTCAGGTCCAGGCCGCTGGGGATCGAGGGAATACCTGGAGGTGTACAGGGGATAAAGGAGTTTACTGAAGAAGGAAGTCAGGAGGGCGAAAAGTGGGCACAAAATAGCCTTGGCTGAGAAGATTATGGTGAATCCAAAGAGGTTCATTAAGTATATTAAAGTAAAAAGAATAGCTAAATGAGAATATGACCCCTCAAAATCCAAAATGGACATGCATGCCTAGAACCGTAGGAGAATTGCGAGATTCTCAATGAATATTTCTCCTCTGTCTTTACCGTGGAGAAATACATTAAACTTGGGAGGTTAACAAAGGTTATTGTATTATCTTGGGGTCAGTCAATATCACAGGAGAAGACGTGTTGGATGCATTAGAATGTATGAAGGTGGATACATCTCCTGGTCCTAAACAGTTGCATCCAAGAATACTGCAAGAGGCTACAGAAGAAACTACGGGGACCCTGGTTGATATTTATGCATCATCATGAGCTACAGAATATTAGAGAGTACCAAATGCTGTGCCATTATTCAAGAAGGGAAGCAAAGAAAAATCTGGGATCTATAGACCAGGAAACCTAACATCTGTGGTAAGTAGGTTACTTGAGAAGACTCTGAGGGATGAGATGTACATGCATTTGGAAAAATAGGGTTTTTTTCAGAAATAGTTTTTTTTTATCAGATTCCCTACAGTGTGGAAACATGCCATTTCCCTCAACAAGACCAACCGACCCTCCAAACAGTAACCCACCCATTCCCATTTCCCTACCCTTCACTTGGAGGTCGCCACTGATGATGTTACCTAGACAGGTAATGAAACATCTGGATATCAAACCTACAGCTCAGCGAGCAAACCTACACCCTACACTATGGATAACGTAGCATGACCTATACATCTTTGGATTGTTGGAGGGAAATGGAGCACCCAAGGGAAGCACACACAAACACAGTGAGAATGTGCAAGCACCACACAGAGTGTCACCCGAAGCTGGAACCAAACCTGGATCCATGGCACTATGAGGCAGCAGTACTAGCCACTAAACCACCATGCCAACCTTGCTTTTTTCAAAACTGTTCAATGACACAGGGACAAAATCTATTCTGCCCTTCATCCATGATGCACGTTCCAATATCACATACCATGGATATTTTATTCTCCGCTGAAAATGTCATCTTTTATTATTCATTAGTTTATTATTATTAATTTAAATAATTATTAATAGTTGCATTTCGACTGGAAAGATTGCATGGCTTTGTGAGTGGTAGATCATGCCTCTAAAATTTGTTTGACCTCATTGATGAAATGAGCAGGAATGTTGATGAGGGCAGGGCGGTAGACATAGTCTATATGGTTTTCAGTGAAGCCTTTGATAGGTTGGTCTGGAAGATTAGAATAGCATGGAATCCAGAAGGAGCTGGCAAATTGGACACGCAATTGTCTTCATGGTAGTACGCAGAGGATAATCGTGGAAGGATGCTCTCGGACTGGAGGCCTGTGACACATGAAATGCCTCGGGGTCGCAGCTGGGCCCATTGCTGTTTGTTATGTATAACAATGATACTCTTGCGAATGTACAAGGCATAATTAGGAAAGTTGAAAATGACACTAAAATAGGTGGTATCGTGGACAGTGAGGATGTATGTCAGAAATTGCAGCAGGAACTTGATCAAACTGGAGAAGTGGGCCGAGGAATATTTTGACTAACTTAGATCAAGGTAGGAGTTTCATGCTGATTGTTAGGACCTTAAGGAGTGTAGTTGAGCAGAGGGACCATGGAGTTTAGGTCCCCTGTTGTCAAAAAGTAGGGTCATAGTTAGACATGGTAGTGAAGAAGGCTTTTGCCACAGGAGCATTCATCGGTCAGGACATGGAGGAGAGCAGTTGGGAAGTTACATTGCAGGTATACAGGACGTTGGTGAGGCTGCACTTGTAGTGCTGCGATCAGTTTTAGTCACATTGCGATCGGAAGGCTGATTTTAATTTGGAATGTGTGCAGACGGATTTTACAAAAATGTTGTCAGGACTCAACAGTATGAATTATAGGGAGAGATTGATCAAGCTAGGACTTTTTTCTTTAGAGCATAGGAGACTGAGAGGGATCTTATAGAAGTTTACCTGGATAGAATTGAGGAATTGAAGAGGAGAGGGCATCAGTTTAAGGTGAGAGGGGAATGAATAAAAGGGAAACTGATGGAAAATGTTTTACACAGAGAGTGGTACACAAAGGGAATGAGCTGCCAACAGAAGTGGTTGAAGCATTTATATTAACGATATTTAACCGGCATTTGGGCAAGTGCATGGATAGGAAAGGACAAGAATTCTATGGGCCAAGTGCTGGGAAATTAGTTTAGTGTCGTTGGATATTTGGGTCAGCATGGACGGGTTTGGGCCAAAGGGCCTCTCTGCCTCTCTCCATGCTGTAGGACTTCATGACCCTACAAATAGAACAGCATTTGGGTCAAACTCTCATCTTTCCTTTGGTCATGAGTTCGAATCATATTTGGACAATGTTCTTTCAAGTTAACTTTGCAGATATTTTGCTTTTCAGTTTGCTATCAACAATACGTGTGCGTTTGTGTGTTTGTGTGTGTGTGTGTGTGTGTGTGTGTGTGTGTGTGTGTGTATGCGCGCACGTGCGTTTCTCAGTATTTTTCAAAGGGAAATATCTATGTACATATTTGCAATATCCTCTCGTCATTCCTCTTTCCATCATAGTTTGAACAATTTTGTTTTGGTCATAAACACGTTGGTTTAGTAGGTTAAAGAAATCTGCCTAACTTGTTCCTAACACTGATCCTGACACACTCTGAGAACTATATCATTGGCCATATCACCAACCTAGTAATAAATATTTTTTGTGGCCAGTGGAAGATTGGGACTAGAAAAGGGGGCAGGAAGCCAAAAAATCACAGGGAGTTATCGACTCAATCAGCCAGTGTCAGTGTCGAGGAGTTCGTTGGAGTGGATTCTGAGGGATAGGATTTACATCTATTTAGAAAGACAAGGTTTGATTAGGATCAGTCAATATGGATTTGTGTGATGGAAATCATGTATAATTAATGTGATTGATTATTATGAAGAGGTGACAAAGAAGATTGAAGAAGACACTGTGGTATACATTGTCTACACAGACTCCAGCAAGGCATTTAATACGGTACCTCATCGTAGATAGATTACTAAAATTAGGTTATATGTAACCTAGGAAAAGCTAACCAATTGGATACAAATTTAGATTGAAGGTAATAGATTGTTTTCCAGATTGGAGACCTATGGCCAGCGGTGTGCTGAAAGAATCGGTGCTGAGCTCACTGCTTTTCTTCACCGATATGAACAATTTTGATGTGATTATCAGAGGCATGGTTAGTAAGTTTACAGATAACATCACCAACGTGGTTCAGTGGACAGTGAAGAATATTATCTCAGAATATAACGGGATCCTTGACCAACAATGAGCCAAGGAATGGCGGATGGAGTTCAATTTAGATATTTGTGAGGTTTGGCATTTTGGTCAGTTAATGCAGGGCAGTTCCCTGGGGAATGTTGCTGAACAAAGAGATCTACGGCTGAAGATTCATAGTTGCTTGAAAGTAGAGTTTAGTTCGGTAGAGGGGTGAGGAAGGTAGTTGGCATGCTTGCATTCATCGGTCAGAACATTGAGTATAGGAGTAGGGGTAGCGAGTTGTGCTTGTATAAAGGTGAAGCCACTTTAAGAATACTGCATACATGTCAGTTGACTCTGCTAAAGGATGGATGTTGCTAAGATTGAAAGGGTGCAAAAAAGATTTTCAAGGATTTTCTGGACCCTGAGGGTTTGAGCTACAGGGAAATAATGAACAAGTTGAGGCTTTTCCCCCTGGACTGTCAGAGGCTGAATGGTGACATGACAGAGGTTTTAAAAAGTCCTGAGGGACATGGATAGTCTGAATGGACAAGATCCTTTTTCCCAGTGTAGGGACGTCCAGAACTAGACAGCAGAGGGTGTAGGTGACAGGGAAAAATCTTAGAAGGGACCTGAGGGGAAACTATTTCATACAAAGTCTAGTGGGTGTACTGTCAGAGGAACTGGTGAAAGGGTGTACAATTACACATTTAAAATGTATCTGGATAGGTACATAAATAGGAATGGTTAAGAGGGATGTGGGCAAATGCTGGCAAGTGGGAAGAGATCTGATTAAGATACCAGATTGGCGTGGACAATTTGGACAAATCAATCTGTTTCCACTCTGTATGATTCTCTTATTCTCACAGCGGGATGAGGAAAAATTCTAAAAGGGCCATTCGAATGGGAATTCTCTTCCCCGGAAGTTTGTGGTGCCTCTCTGATCACAAGTATTCACAGCTGAGTTAGTTAAAGATTTGACAGAGAAGTGAGTCACGGATAATGGGACACAGGCAGGAAAATGCGGCTGAGACCACAATCTGATCAGCCACAATCTTAATGCCTGGTGGAGAAGGCTCAAATTCCCTAATGACCTACTCCTGCTTCTCAGTCCCATGTTTCTGTGCTCCATTCAACCCCTCAAACCTGCTATACAGGAGCAGCTGGAGTCTATTTACTGTTACAGCATGGTGCACAGAAACAAAGGAGACCATTTCATCGCTCAGGACTGTCCCACTCGGTTTGGGAGAATTGCAAAATGTAATTGGAAGACCCAGGCTAGATATGAAAGAGGTCGGTCATCTCTCTTTACAGAGCTTCCCTTCTCTGTAACTTGTGCTTCATTTGTTGAACATGTTGTCGACCCAGATTCAGTGTGAATCCAGCCCCCAAATCTCATCCAGCGATGGCTCACAAAAATCAGCTGGTCTCCCTGATTGCAACATTCCATAAAAGACCTTCCAGAAAAATAACACCTACTAACTTTCCAATAAGAGAATGAGAGAACATCAGAAACAGGGGCAGGTCATTCACATCCCAAGCCTGCCTTGCCCTTCACTAAGATCAAGGCTGACCTGCTCCAAGTCTCAAATCTTCCTTAATGTCCAAGTCTTCTTGAAAACTTCCATAGTACACAGAACAAAGAACAGTGCAGTGGAGATGCCGGTGTTGGAGTGGGGTGTACAAAGTTAAAAATCACACAACACCAGGTTATAGTCCAACAGGTTTAATTGGAAGCACACTAGCTTTGGGAGCATCGCTCATTCATCAGGTGATAGTGGAGGGCTCAATCCTAACACAGAATTAATAGCAGAAATTTACAGTGTGATGTAACTGAAATTATACATTGAAAAATTGATTGTTAAGCCGTTTATCTGTTAGAATACAGTGATAGTTTCACTTCTTTCATCTGTAAGTCACAAAACCTTTTATTAAAAGTTGCATTCTCAGGTTAGCTGTTAATAATGGTGATAGCTAGACAATATGTTGAAGGTGTTGGCCCCCTGTGTTCTCTGTCTATGCCATAATGTTTAGTTGGATTCTAATCTAAAAAGTGAGAAAACGGAGTTTATATGAATTCATGCAGTTTTTGAGCTCAGAATTCTACATGCATGCAGTTAAAACCTTCAGCCCTCGACGTTGTGCCGTTTAGCCTACTCTAAGATCAGACTAACCTACATGCTTCCATTCACCTTGTTCCTTGTGCCTATCCATAAGTGTCTTAAGGGGTGTGGGTGGGTTGCATTTCGGCGGGTCGGTGTGGACTTGTTGGGCCGAAGGGCCTGTTTCCACACTGTAAGTAATCTAAATCTAAGTATTTGACTCTACTACCACTGCTGGCGGTGCATTCGATACACCCACCACTCTTTGTGTAAAGAATCTACCCTGATATTTCCCCTAAACCTTCCTCCAATTAACTTAAAATTATGCCACCTACTGATAGACATTTCTGCCCTGGGAAAATGTTTCTGGCTATTCACTCTCTCTATGCCTCTCATCATCTTGTACACCTCCAGTGAGAAAAGCCCTCACTCCCTCATGGTTTTTTCATAAGACCTGTTCTGCAGTCCAGGCAGCATCCTGGTAAATCTCCTCTTTACCCTCTCTAAAGCTTCCTTATCCTTCTTATAATGAGGAGACCAGAACTGAACACAATATTCCCTGTCCGGTCTGAGCAGGGCTCTATCGAGCTGCAGCATAACCTCGCGGCTCTTAAACTCAATCCCCATGCAACTAATAGCCAACACACCATACGCCTTCTTAACAACCCGATCAACTTGGGTAGCAACTTTGTGGGATCTGTGGACACGAACCCCAAGATCCTTCTGTTCCTGCACACTGCCAAGAATCCTCCCTTTTACCATCTATTCTACAATCACATTCGAGCTTGCAAGGTGAATCATTTCAGTTTGAACTCCATCTGCCGCTTTTCAGCCAAGCTCTGCATCCTATCGATGTCCCGTTGCAACCTACAATAGCCCTCCACATTCTGTACCACTCCAACCACCTTTGTGTCATCGGCAGACTTACTAGCCCACTCTTCAACACCCGTATCCAAGTCATTTATAAAGGTAACAAAGAGCAGAAGTCCCAGAACTGATCCCTGCCGGACACCACTGGTCTCTCTCAGTGATGTAGCTCTCTGTGTAAGAGAATTCCTGACGTTTACTATCCTCTGTTTGAAGAAAACGTTCTCTGCTTCTGCACCATGACCTATTGATATGAACAAAAGAGGTAACGCGGGGGCTCAGGTAAGAGAGACCGGCCCTGAACTCAAGGCAGTATTTGACTGATAATGATATCAAGGAGCCTGAACAAAATCGCATTTAATGAGAATTAATTATGACCTCTACACTTTTTGGAGTCATTCACGGCACAAGGTAAGATGATTATCATTGGTGGGCATCAATCACCTCAGCCATGGGACACATCTGCAGGAGATCCTCAGCGTAGCTTCCTCAGCCCAGGTATCTCCAGTTTGTCATCATAGAATCCCTACAGTGTGTGAAAGGAGACTATTCAGCCCATTGAGTCCAAACTGAGCAGTTTCAATTCCCTACAGTGTGGAAACAGGCACTTCGACCCAACCAGTCCACACAGACCCTCCAAAGAGTAAGCCACACAGAGAGATTTCCGTCTGACTAATCACCTAACATAATGGACAATTTAGCATGGCTAATTCACCTGGCGTGCACATCTTTGGATGATGGGAGGAAACCGGAGCACCCGGAAGAATCTCATGCAGAGAAGTGAGGAATGTGCAAACTCCACACAGACAGTTGCCCAAGGATGGATTCGAACCTGGGACCCTGGTGCTGTGAGGCAGCAGTGTTAGCTACTGAGCCACCGTGCCAGCAGAAGAGGGGGCATTCACTGAAGTCTACAAAATTTTCAGAACAAGTTGTCCCTCTTCAGGTCTTGAAACAGTCTGTGACCATGTGCAGCAAGACTTGGACAACATTCAAGATCGCGCTGTTTAAGTCTGGGTAACATTTATGTAACAGAACTGTACATTTTCACAGTAAAAGGAGGAGTTCATTCAGCAGCTCAATCTGGTTTCACAAGAAAGTGGTGAAGCCATTCATCCCATCAAAACTACTGGGCAAGAAGAAGGATAGACCATTCAGCCCCTCCTGCCTGTTGCACAGGAAGGTAGGAGTCTGCTCTCTCCCACATGTCACGTACATGGGAACAGAAAGAACCATTTCACACCCGGAGTCACTGACAAAAGAACAAGAAGAAGTTATTTAGCTTGTCAAGCCACTAACTCAGGAACAGGAAAGTGTCAGAGATGCTCCAACATCACAAACAAATGGAGCAGGGGCTGTACAGACAGACTGCTCCAAATTGATCCACATGGCTTAATTACTCATGGTGCATATGTGTTACTTTAACATGGGTTTTCTGGCAGTCGGAATGAAGCCAACATTTTTTAGCCATTCTCCAAGTTATCTTCCATCTTCAAGAAGGCAGACCCATGGTCTCCGTGGAGGGCAGAAGCCGTTGGGGAATAACTAACTGTTTCAGAATGAAGGTATTGTGGCTGCTGACAGGATTATGTACAAAGTGACATTCAGTGTCGCACAGTAACTGTGCATTCAAGTGTTCAGAGTTCATTCAGAGGCTGTACCTCTCTGTCAATCGACATGGGGGCTCTGCAGATGCATGTAAACTGTCGTGAATCAAACATTTAATGAAAAATATGAAATTTTCACTCTATTCTGTTTGGGAAATTATGAGTTTCTGTCCATACCCATCAAGTTTCAACTTCTTCATCTCTCACAGCGCTACAGATTAAGCACATGGTTACTGTAATCTCTCCTCATGGAAACATCACGCCAGTGTTTCGTCTGGTCAAACTACTTTGCACTCTCTCAGTGACAAAGATATCATAGATTATAAAGCAAACCAAACCTTTACACAATGCATCAAATACTCTCTCAACAAAACACGATCAGTGGGAAAGATATTCTAACTTTCATACTTCAATCATTTTGCATGAAGAGCCACATATCATTTACTTCCTGCCCCTGTATGAATTCTGTCAGTGACTTATGACCAAGGACATCCAGGTCCTTTTCAACAAAAGCACTCGCCAACCTCTCTACCATTTAATAAATATAAATATACATGATGATATTTGTTGTTCACAACTGAATCATTTTTATACCTTATGAACAGCTATTGCCCAAACACGGCTCCTGCTGCCACCCATCGATCATTGAGTCCAGAGAAAAACACTATTCTTCTCGTATCTCCATGACCTAATTTTTAATCCATGTGGTATATATTCCACCCCTACCTACCCATGAACTCTAACATTCCCCATTCTCCTGTATTCAAACATGTCAAGCGTCTTCCAAAATTACAAATACTCCACTCCCATTGGTTGTCAACTTTCGATGTCACAACGGACAATCTCCACTAACAGGTTTATCAAAGATCATTTCCCTTTCCTGAATCTAGGCCGAATGTACCAAATCATATCATTATTCTCCAACTATGCAGTTGTTACGTTCCTTATAAAAGGTTCCAAATTTTTTTTTCTCACAGCTGACATCAAACTATATATTTTTCTGTTTTCCCTCTCCGTCCTCTTTTAAATATTTAGGTTGAGAATAGCTGCTTTCCAGTCTGCAGGATCCTTTCCAGAATCTCACTAGCTTTGAAGAATAATCAGTAATTATTTCACGAGCTCTTTTCTCATCTCAATCACTCTGAGATGGAGCTCATCAGATGCAGCAACTTATGAAACTTCAATTCAGTTAGATTTTCAATGACATACTCTTCGTTAATTCTGATTTGCTGCAGTTTCCAATTTTTACCAGTCACTCTGTTCTGGAAATTGGATTCTGTACCTTCCCCTGTGGAGATGGAACCAATCCTTTCCTCTCAGTAGGCAGATGGTTTCTGTCAGCTTGTGAATACATTGGAGGACTGCACTTCAGAGATGGTGGATATATTACCCACTGCTGCCTGCATAGTTCCAGAATCAATCCAGTTTAATTCGTCATGAGTGTCAGCACAGTCCTGTCCCTGGTGTGAGGCTACAGGTTATACTGAAGGAGGGGATACAATTCAGTGACCACCTCAATTTTGAGACAAGCTGGTTTTACACTTTACACCTGAATGGACAAATGTTCCAGGAAATCCCAGAGAGAAAAATACAGTCCCTTGCGCCTCCCAGTTTACACAGCTTCCCTTTTTGTAGTCTCAGCTCCATTTGTTTATCATGGGCCAAGACACACTGTAAATGCAGTATTCAGAGTGGGGTCCCCAGACCCTCGGGGCTCCCTGAATGAACCCAGTAGCTGACATCACAATCCTGAGAACACCATCCACAGAACCTCCACTGACTTTCTAGATGACAGCAGCAAGTCAATTCCCCATACCCGTAGTGCATCCATTCTGTGTTGAAAATGCCGCGGTCTCCTCAATTTCTCTTCCTGGCTGAGAAAGCTCTTACATATCTACACAGTCACACAGTAACAGTTCCTCACTCCAAAGAAGCAGTTGACAATGGAATATTACGTTTCTCTACATCTCAGCGACTATAAGAATTGCTGATGGAGTTGATCACTACACTCAGAGACGAGAGATAGAGGGAACATAACTCACGGTAAGCAAGGACATCCCATAATAAATATGATATTCAGGAATATGTGAAAATGGGAAATGGTAGAACAACTTCCCATTCAGTTTTCCTTTCAGTCCATCATCAGCAATCTTTTTTCTGGCTTTTCCTTTCTCTGTCTCTTTTTCTCTCTCTCTCTCTCTCCCTCTCTCTCTCCCTCTCTCTCTCTCTTTCTCTGTCACTTTCTCTCTCTCTTGCTGGACATCATCCACTCAACACAAACCTCCCGCTCACTCCTCCTACCATCCCTGATATAATAATATTATTTCTCAGTTGCATTCTGTTTTGATAGTTTCACTGAACTCGAAACCTTAGTTGTGTTTTTTTTTTCGACAGACTGCCATACCCGCTGAGATTCTCCACATTCTTTCAGATGGTGGAGAATTTTATTTCAGAATTTTATTTAGCATCCTCATTTCCTTGGTTATTTCACCTTTAATGTTGTTGTTTTGCGGGATGCCAGCATCACTGGCAAGACCAGCATTTGTTGTCCATTCTAACGGCCCTTGACCACGCGGCCATTTGTCAAGGCAATATGGAGGCAACCACATTGTTGTGGATCTGAGGTGACACTTAGTTCAGACAGGGCACTCATGTTAGGTTTCTTTATCAAAGGTTATCAATAAAATAAGAAAAGAAATCCTGATGGTTTATGGTTGCCATGAGTGCAATTAGGCTTCATTCCAATTTTTGATATTGGAATTTAAATTTAATCATTGGCTGTGATAGGATTTCAGTCAATGCTTTTAGATTCATAACCTGTGCGTCTGAATTACACTGTCAGTGATATTATTACTCTGTTTAAGAGTCCCTGTTATGAAGTTACTGTCGAGACAAGAACAAGTTTGGGGTCAAACTATTTGTAATTGGAAGAGAGGTCAGAAGAGAACTGGAACCATATAATCTGTTGTTAACGAAGGGGTAGGTGATGGTGAAGTCAGCAACAGAACTCAGGCAGAGTTGGAGATTGGAGATATTATGTAGGTGGGTGTCGGTAGGTTTGATCACAGAGAGAATATGGAGACATAAAACAGTTCACGGTAGAAAGGAGACTCAAGGTTCTGAACAGTCTTATTCCTTCTCAGATGTTTATGATTATGTATTTTGGAAATGCATGAGAAGGAAGTGGCATTTGTGACTGAAAGTTTATGTAGTTGCTAAATATAATCAACCAGAATAGCAATAACATTCAGCATGATTTATAGAATTGACAGAGATAGACTTACCAGGAACACCAATAATAGCGAGGATGGGATAGTACCCAGCTTGAATTATCATCAGTACGGCTCGTATCCGCACCTCTAACCATGGCCAATCCTGAGATAGCCAGGAAAGACCCCAGGATAAAGCCCTGCCCATTGTTGTGACATTCAAGTCTAATGTTCTCAGATTCTGATCCATTGTTGTAACATTTTAATGTTCTCAGATTCTGATTTCTCTCTCTTTCTCTGTAGCTGCTGATCCCAATCTTGTTGAGGTTGACGTTGCGCCGAATACTATGGCATAACAAGTTGAAAGAAGTCCCTAATTATGGAAGAGGAAAATCCTCCAGTGACTCAGTTAGGTACAGGAAGACTGATATTAATCACAGTCACTGAAAAAACAGCTCCAGTTAACCCTATTTCACGGCAACTCTGATATATCATAATAATACTGAGTGTGGGTGGGATTTTGATATCGATGATTATTGGGTTAATGGCACATCTCCAGTTGAAAACATAGAGGTGAGGGAGAAACATAATTCTTTCTCTTCACAAGCTCGATGATTCTGCTGTGATTTGGCAGTGTAGTAATTGCTGGACTCCCGAGGCCGTTCCTGTCTGATCGCCAGGCCTGCTGCATCTTTTTGTTTATTTATGTTTAACTTTGACTTCTGTCGAGCATTGAACGGCTTAGGTGGGTTTAGGCATTTTTGAGAGACATCTACAGAGCCATAGACGATGTAGATACAGTCCATTCCTTGTGTTCTTGCAGCCGCGGCCTGGTCCCGTGGAGTGATGGTCAAACTCTCACAGAACCAGGATTCTTAGTTTTACCTTTTGCCAGTTATTGCTGGGTCTCAGCAGGGTTGGAAGGCAGTAAATCTCTCCCGGGTGCTATACATTGTCTCTGTGATTTCTCTCGGAACTGTCTTTTGATGTTCTTTCCCCCTGGATTGGCTAACTGCATGTCAGCTAATCTGTTTCCTGCATTTGTTTTTTTACCTTTGTCTGCTTATTGGATGATACCATATTGGAGCAATTACTGTATAGTAGTTAAATAAACTATTATTCTGCAAAGTGTTCCAACAGAATTAAGTTATTGCAAGTTTCTCTTCCTTTTGTTGTCTTTTATTGACAGTCTTCGAAGAAATTGTGTTTGGCTTAATGTCGAATATTTTGAAAAAATAAATTCTATCTCAAACACAGCACCTCACATTTACCAGCGGAATGGGCTGAGCTGGCGGACTGATAATCTTGTCAGGAAGTATATCGAAAACTCAATCCACCTCTCAGATCCAGCCCGGGCACGCATAAGCCCAGATGAGGTACCTGCTCAGCATGAAGCACTGCGTAGATCAGGCTACTGAACTGCTGAGCAATCCGTCCAGGATCGAACACTGTTTAGAGCTCATAAGTTCACTATTTATGTGTCCAACAGTGCAGTGATATATAAACTTGGACTAGATGATCTATTCAGCACAGGGTGCTGTGAACAACACACAAAGGCATTGTTTGATACACACGGACTGGATATCTGTGCAGCATGGGGAGCTGTGCAGTGAATAGCAGTGAATTTATCTATTACTTTTTAGCAGTTACCATCCCAGCATACGCAGCTGTGTACACCAATCGCTGCATTGCTGTGTAACATTGTGTTAGATCACTGCCCAGCGTGGGGAAACTTGCAGCTCATGATGGAAGTGACAGGATGTGCAGCACCTCTTCAGTTACAGCTCCATATCTCCACTATAGCATGACATAGGAGTGATATGCGTGTGAAACTCACTGTCAGAGAGAGATGGCGGTGGAATCAGTTTAAATACCAACAAATGGGAGGAGGTTGGTTAAAAGAGAGGGGGAGATTGAAAGAGAATTTCAGAGAAGGATCTGATAGTAGATTTAAAATTTGTGAAATGAAACCATTTCGATAGCATCTTGCAATATAAGCCACTGTTTCTAGGATTTATGAGGGAGCAGGTTACTGGTGTAAGTTAAGATGATTGAGAGTCTTGGATAAGCATTTGTCCTGCAGCGTTGTAAGTGGGAGTAGGATCAGCAGAATCTTCGACTCATTGGGCTGAATCGAACAATAATTTGTCTCAGTGCCATTTTCATTGAATGTCATAGAAAGAATGTCTGCACGAGGCAGAGCTAGTTTCCTGGTGTTGTCTTATCGAACTCACCTCATTAACTACCCACCGCACCCCATGTTGTCCCTCTCATTCAACGCCAGCCCGATTTTCCCACCCATCATGTTTGGAGGTGCTCACCATCGCCCAGATGCCCCTGGATATTCAGTGATCCCTGGTACTGCTGCCATCATTAAAAGGCCAATGGGCACACGGTTGAGTTTCTCAGTTTGGAGTTGCCCTGCATAGTTTTCCCGATGTTTTGGTTCTGTTCACCAACATGGGAATTTGTGTTGCAGACGTTTCGTCCCCTGTCTAGTGACATCCTCAGTCCTTGGGATCCTCCTGTGAAGCGCTTCTGTGATGTTTCCTCCGGCATGGCAGTTTACCCGAACATGGCAGGTAATGGTAAATTACACCACAGCTTGTCGACAGGGGCACCGAGGTCCTGGAGAATAGTCTAGTACAGAGGGGCACCATTCTCTTCCCACAGCATGGTCTGAGCACACCACCCAGCTCAATGCAGTATCTGCGGCCCGAGGAAAAGTCCAGCAATACAGGAAAAGCATCAATATCCTTCTCCACTTTGTCAGGATAAGGGTCACCGTATTCTCTCTACTCTCTCACACTCACGCTGTCACCACTGCAATGCAGCACGTTCTCTCTCTCTCTCTCTCTCTCTCTCTCTCACACACACACACACCTCTGCAATACTCCCACATGGTTATAAAATGTTCTTATGTGTGCAGTTTCTAGAATTCTCTGCGTGATGTCGTTTGTACAATGTTCCAGATAATTTTAAAAATAATTCAACTTCAGCAAAATGTTCATCCCCCAGTATGTAACGAATCAGAGGAAGGAGTAGAGTTTTACTTTTTTAAAAAAATCACTCAGGATGAAAATGTATCATGAGGCCATTAAGCCTCTCAAATATGCTCCACTATTCAGACAAAGGGAGCACATAAACACTTGAACTCACTCTCTTCTTGAAGACAGGCGTCACTTTGGTGTTTTGCCAGTTTCACTGGACCACTCCTGCAATCCCGAGAGTTATAAAATATTTCACACAGTGCCACCAGTCACTCTGTAACCACTTCTATAAAAACAAGCTATGAATTGCTGATGAGCTGCTTACCCTTGGTCTTTTCTGTTTGAGAAAAGCCTTGATTGTTTTGTTCGAGACAGTGAAAAACTTTCATCTGACTACAATTGTGTTTATAATATTGAAACTCTTCGTGCATTCCCCTGCGAGGAACGATGTAAAATACTGTTTTAAATTCTCTGCCTCTTCCTTGAAACCAGTTCTCCAGTCACATCCTCCAGTGAGTTGTCCCAAATATTCTTTCCTGCCTTCCTTCCAAGGGTCAAACACACGTCATGAACGATTTTTGAAATGTTTTTCTTTGTATTTTGGTTTATGCAATCTGCTTCTTGTTGCAAAAGTAAACTTCCCAAATGTGGCCAACGCTACAGCTCACCAATCTGAATTCTTTAGTTTGCGATTGATTAGTATCCTTCACAGCCTTTGTGCACCATGGATGGTTCATCTTCACATCTTCATATCATCTTCTTTTTCACCAGAGCCAAACATTACGGAGAGTTATTAATCAGTACCTGCTTAAATGACCCCTCCCCCCAACACACACACACACGCACATCTGCTGACCCTCATCTGTGTGTATTTTCACACTCCAGATATATGACATATCTGAATTTGAAATGCCTGGCTCTTTTCAATCATTCAGGGGGAACCTACGTATGTGGCTGAACACATGATCAGCTGAGGGTGACTCCACTCTCCCAGTTTCCCTGGCTCTGTCATTTCTGTTCGACAATGCTACATTCCATTGGGAAGCTTCCTACATGACATCCTTTTCTCTCAAACAGAAATCCCCTCACTCTGATGTACTGAGCCTTCAGTTGTGACTGTCCCATCTCCCTCATTTCTGCCCTCACTCCGTCTCCTCCTTCCCAGAACAATGATAGATCTCCCCTTGTCCTCACTTCCGACTGCACTAGAATCTGCATTCAGAGAATCATCCTCCCCCACTTCCACCACCTCCAGCAGGACCACACCATCAAACACATCTTCCTGTCCCACCAACTGTCAGAAATTCACAGAGACCACTCCTTCTGTGGCACGCTCCATTACCCTGAACAGTTCCCCACACCCCCATGACACCTTCCCATGTAAATGCAGAAGCTGCAGCATTTGCTTATTCATCTCTTCCCTCTTCACTATCCAAGGCTCTAAACACACCTTCCAGGTGAAGCAACATTTCACTTGTCCGCTTTCAATCCAATCTCCTGTCATTGCTGTTCACAATGCAGTCTCTTTTACATTAATGAGCCAATAGAAACTGCTTTGAGGAACATCTTCACTCTGTCTGTTTGAATGATCCTGACCTTCTGATTGCTCCCCATTTCAATAACCTACATTGCTGTCAAGATAATGAGAATTCTTTGAGCAAGTAATGAAGGGTTGGACCAAAGACAGTTACCTATTTGAACTTCCAGAAGGTCTCTGATATGGTACCGCACAGGAGGCTGCAGAGTAAGATAAGGACCCATGGTGTTAGAGGACAGGTACTAGCATGCATAAAAGGTTGGGTCTCTTACAGGATGCAGAGTGAGGATAAATTTGTCCCTCTCAGGATGGTAGCCGGTGACTTGCAGTGTTCCACAAGAGTCAGTGTTGGGATCACAACATTTCACTTTATAGGTGAATGATCTGAGTGGCGGGACAGAAGGCATTCTGGCTACGTTTGCAGATGAAGCAAAGACAGGTGGAGGGGCATGTAATATTGAGGAGGTAGGGATCCTGCAGAAAGATTTCGACAGTTTGAGAGAGTGGGAAAAGGAGTAGGATATGGAATACAATGTGGGAGGGTATGAGGTCATAAACTTTGGTATGAAGAATACAGGCATGGACTATTTACTAAATGGGGAAAAAAATCAGAAATCTGAGTAACAAAGGGACTTGGGATTCCAAGCGCAGGATTCGCCTTAGATAAAATTGCAGGTTGAGTCAGCCGATAAGAAGGCAGATACAATGTTGTCATTCATGTTGAGAGGAGTAGGATATAATGCTGGCGATTCTGAGGCTTTCTAAGGCTTTGGTCAGACCACATTTCCAGTATTGTGTGCCTCATACCTCAGGAAGGATGTATTAGACGTGGTGCGTGTCAAGAGAAGGTTCACCAATGAAAAGTTTAACACATGAGGAACGCTAGAGAACTCTGGGTTTATACTCGATGGAGATTAGAAGGATGAGGGGTGATCCAATTGAAGCTTACAGAATACTGAATGACCTGGATACAGACAAAATTGGGAGGCCGTTTGCACTGGCAGGAGGACACAGGCTTAGAGCAAAGGGAAAACCCATTAGAAAGGGGATAAGATGAAACGTCTTTAGCCAGAAAGTGGTGAAATTGTGGAATTCCTTCCACAGAAGGCTATAGAAACCAGATCATTTGGCACCAACGATATAGCCAGGAAAGGGACTGAGGATCTGAAAAGTGACTACAGAGAGTTAGTTTGGAAGCTGAGGAGTAGGACGAGTAGAGTAGTGATCTCAGGTTTGCTACCAGTGGCATGAGCTCGTGAGATGAGGAAGAGCCAGCGAATGCAGCTTTACACTTGGCTGCGAGGCTGGTGCAGGAGGGAGGGCTTCAGATACCTAGACCATCGGGATACATTCTGGATAAGGTGGGACCTGTACATGAAGGATGGGTTGCACCTGAATTGGAGGGGCACAAATGACCTGTTTGGGAGGTTTGCTCATGTGATTCGTGCGGGTTTAAACTAGTTTGGCAGGGGGTAGGAATCAGACCACATTTCTGAGAGGGGGTGAGTTGCAGACGGGACAGTGACAGGGATTTATTGAATCTATCAGGAAGGTTTCTCACTCGATGAAACAAAGGGATCAGTTAAAGTGCGTCTGCTTTAATGCAAGGAATGTCCGAAATAAGAGTGACAAACTTAGAGCATGGATCAGTACTTGGGGCTGCGATGTCATGGCCATAACAGAGACGTGGGTTTCACAGGGGCAGGGATCGTTGCTTGATGCTCCAGGGTTTAGAACGTTTAAAAATATTTAGGGGCGGCGCGGTGGCACAGTGTTTAGCACTGCTGCTTCACAACGCCAGAGATCCGCGTTCAATTCCCACCTCAGGGAACTGTCTGCGTGGAGTTTGCAAATTTTCCCCGTGGGTTTCCTCCGGGTGGTACGGTTTCCCTCGATAATCCAAAAATGTGCATGATAGATGAATTGGCCATGTTAAATTCCCGTAGTGTTAAAAGGAGGGGTAAATGTAGGGGAATGGTTCTGGGTGGGTTGCTCTATGGAGTGTTGGTGTGGACTTGTTGGGCCGAAGGGCCTGTTTCCACACAATAAGTTATCTAAAAAAAGAACAGGGTGGATGGAAAACGAGGAGGGTGTAGTAGCATTGCTAATCAGAGAGTGCGTCACAGCTACAGAAATGAAGGTTGTTGAGGAAGGCTTGTCCACTGAGTCAGTACGGGTGGAAGTTAGGAACAGCAAGACAACAGTCACCGCATTGGAGGTTTTCTACAGACCACCTCATAGCAGTAGGGAGATTGAAGATCTCATCGGCGGGCAGATTCTGGAAAAATGCTAAAGTAGCAGGGTTATTGCTATGGATGATTTCAATTTTTCCAGTATCGACTGGAACGTCCTAAGTGCAGATGGTGTAGATGAATCCGTTTTTGTCAGGTGTTTTCAAGAGGGTTTCCTTGCTCAGTATGTAGACAGACGGACGAGGGGAGAGGCTATTTTGGATTTGGTCCTCGGCAACGAGCCAGGATAGGTGTCAGAACTCACGGTGGGAGAGCACTTTGGTGAAAGTGATCACATATGCCTCACATGTAGCATCGTCTGTGAGAGTGAAAGGAGCAGTTTCCGATGGGAAGATATTTAATTGTGGAAAAGGAAATTATGATGCTATCAGACAGGAGTTGGGAAGTACAGACTGGGAGCAATTGTTCCACAGAAAGGGCACAGCAGACATGTGGAGACTGTTTAAGGAGCAGTTGTTGCGAGTGATACACAAATTTGTTCCTCTGAGATAGGTAAGAAAGGGTAAGATTAAGGAACCTTGGATGACAAGAACAGAGGAATGTCTCGTAAAAAGGAAGCAGGCAGCTTAGGTAAAATGGAGGAAGCAAGAATCTAGCATAGCTTTAGAGGATTACAGGCTTGTAAGAAAGGAGCTCATAAATGGACTGAGGAGAGCCATGATGGGGCACAAAAATAGGCATGGAAAGAAGGATTAGGGAGAATCCAAATGCATTTTTTCTCATACGTGAGGAATAAGAGAATTATCGGGGAGAATGTAAGGCCGATCAGGGATAGTGTAGGGAACTTATGCATGGAGTCTGAGCAGATAAGGGAAGCCCTAAATGAGTTTTTTGCTTCGATTTTCACCAAGCAAAGGAAACATGTTGTAAATGAAAACTTAGAGGAGCTGGGTCAGATCAGTCTTGATCAGATCAAGATTGATGAAGTTGATGTGCTAGCAATTTTGGAAAACATGAAGATTGATAAGTCCCCACAGACCAGATTTATCCTAGGCTGCAACGGGAAGCGAGAAAGGCGGTTGCTAAGACACTGGCGAGGATATTTGCCTCCTCACTCTCCATAGGAGTCGTACCAGAGGACTGGAAGGAGGCGAATGCTGTTCCTTATTTCAAGAAGGGTACTAGGGACATCCCTGGCAATTAGAGACCAGCCAGTCTTACGTCTGTGGTTAGCAACGTTTGGAAAAATTTCCGAGGAATCGGATTTATGACTATTTGGCAAAGCATTGTGTGATTAAAGGCAGTCAGCATGGCTTTGTAAGGGGCAGGTCATGCCTAACAAATCTTATTGATTCCGTTGAGGAGGTGTCAAGACAGGTCGACGACGGTCGAGCAGTAGATGTGGTGCATGTGAACTTCAGCAAGGTATTTGAGAGGGTTCCCCATTGATGGCTCATTCATAAAGTCAGGAAGTATTGGATACAGGGAGATTTGGGTATCTGGATTCAGAATTGGCTGGCTGGTGAAGGCAGACTGTGGTTGTAGATGGAAAGTATTCTGCTTGGAGGACAGTCTTGAGAGGGATCCCACAGGGTTTTGTTCTTGGGCCTCTGTTCTTTGTAGTTTTTATAAATGACTTGGATGAGGAGGTTATGGGTGGGTTAGTAACTTTGCTGATGACACAATTGTTGGAGGTGCCGTCGATAGCAAAGGGGGCTTCTGTAGGCTGCAGCGCAACATAGATAGGATGCAGAGCTGGGCTGAAAAATGGCAGATGGAGTTCAACCTGGATAAATGCGAAGACATGCATTTTGGAAGGTCAAATTCGAATCCTGAATATAATATTAAATACAGGATTCTTGGCAGTGTGGAGCAACAGAGGGACCTGGGTGCGCAAATGCACAGATCCCTCAAAGTTGCCACCCAAGTGGATAGGGTGTCAAGAAAGTATATGGTGTTTTGGCTTTCATTAACAGGGGGATCAAGTTTAAGAGCCGCGAAGTTTCGCTGCAGCTCGACAAATCCCTGGTGAGACCACACTTGGAATATTGTTTTCAGTTGTGGTCGCCCTACTATAGGAAAGATACATAGGCTTTGGAGAGGGTGCAAAGAAGGTTTACCAGGATGCTGCCTGGACTGGAGGGTTTGCTTTATGAAGAAAGGTTGAACGAGCTTGGACCTTTCTTTCTGGAGACAAGGAGGAGAGAGGAGAGCTGATCGATGTGTACAAAATAATGAGAGGAATAGATAGAGTCAATACCCAGAGACTTTTTCCAAGGGCAGGATTGACTAGTACGAGAAGTCATAGTTTGAAGATATTAGGAGGAAGGTAAAAGGGAGACGTCAGAGGAAGGTTCTTTACGCAGAGAGTTATGAATGCATGGAATGCATTGCCAGCTCTGATGGTGGAAGCAGAGTCATTGGGGACATTTAAGCGACTGCTGGACATGCATGTGGATAGCAGTGAGTTGAGGGGTGACTAGGTTAAATTACTACATTTACATTATGATTAAATCTTGGGACAACATCGTGGCCCAAAGGGCCTGTTCTGTGCTGTACTGTTCTATGTTCAATGTTCTATTTAGTATATTTAAAACAGACTCAGATAAGTTTTGATTGACAAGGGGATCAAAGATTACTGAGAGGAAGCAGGAAAATGGAGTTGAAAATCTATCATTCGTGATCGAATGGCAGAGCAGACTTGATGGTCCAAACGGCTTCATTTCTGCTCGTATAGAGTTGTGGCCTTATAATATTTCGGTCCTGGATGGCACGGTGGCTCAGTGTTTTGCACTGCTGCCTCACAACATCAGGGAACGGGGTTTGATTTCCTCTGGGTGTTCTAGTTTCCTGCCACAGTTCAAACTTGTGCAGGTTAGGTGAACTGGCCATGCTGATTTGCCGATTGTGTTCAGGGATGTTGATGCTAGGTGCAATAGTCAAGGGTCTATGTATAGTATTAGGGTAGAAACGGAGATTGGTTCGCATACTCTTTGGAGAGTCAGTATAAACCTGGTGGGCTGAAGGGCCTGTTTCCACACTTTAGCGATTCTAAGAAAATGCAGGCTGCTGTAATGATCCAATGAAGCACAACCCAAGCTTGAGTAACACCTCACTTTACACTTTGTTACGTTACACTCTGTAGGAGTTCATATTCAATTCCATAAATTCACAGCCTGAACCCAGTATGGCTGTTCTCCATTTTCCGTACACACTCCCTCCTGAGCTCCCTAAGTTCGTATCTTGTTTATGTTGCATTCAACAGAGAAAAACAACTTCTAATATTTACACATTAGTTTAAACCCATTATACATCTGTGTCTCTTTCACCACAATTTAAAGCCCATTTGTCATTCACACTGGGCTTCCAAACATTCTTTCCCACCTCTTCCAAGATACAAAAACACTCACTTTCCAATCCTTTACACTTCTGAAGAAGATTTTCACTGGACTTGAATCATTAATATTGTTTCTCTATCTCTGCAGATGTTGCCAGACCCACTGAATTCCTTAACAAATGAAAAGTTACAGAATACATTTTCAATATAGCTTACTGGATGCTTTGAGGAAGTCACAGAAACCGAAAGATTAACTCTGCTTTCACTGCACAGATGCTGTCAGACTTGTCAGTGTCTTCAGCAATTTCTGTTTTTGAATAAGTTTCAAACATGTGTGTCAAAGCTGCTCACACGCCCTGTCCAACATGGAGCGCCATACACCGGGAAGTGAATTATAACGCAAGGTGTACAAATTCATTTGTTCTGAAACTACATAAGGCTGTCATCACCGACACGACAGAACTCTTAAACATGGTCATGGAGAGAAACAGAGTGAGACACATTCGCTTTAAGCAGAAGATGGCATTACTGGAGGGGAAAATATTCAGATGAAAACGTTCAATGCTTTTGAGGAATGCGACAAATTGGAGGCATGGCATCATGAAGATACCCAAACAGGATGAGGATTTTTTTCAAAATGGAAGCGTTCCCGCATCAGAAACCGGGATAGGGCACTGTGTACAGGGGAGAAGGGTGATCGGGTCCCCGTGCGAATTGAGGACAGGCAGCAGAATTGTATTGCAGATATTGCAGCTCAAACTGGGCTTTCATTTGATGCTGCAAATCATAGCAGCTCTAGCAGAAGCAGCAGCAGTAGAATTATATTCAACCACAATATAATCTCTCAGTCTACCATGACCATGAAGCCGATCTCCGGTTCAGTGATGAGTGTGGGTGAACATGCCACGGTCAGAACCATGTGTACCTAAAGCTGATGACAACCCATTCAAGTTACCGCACTTACTGCTTACATTAATAAATAGCAGAGCTAACATCTGATAGAGAGGGCGTCATGACCCCAAGACTGTGACCATTTCTTTTAAAACCAGCTATGAATTACTGCTGGCATGTCTACTCTTACTCATATTTGTCAGAAAAATCCTTGTTCCTTTTGTTAGAGACAGTTCAAGAACTTCCCTCCAATTACCATTTTGTTTACATCATTGAAATACTTACTGTGCCTTCCCCTGTGAGGAAAGATGTAAACTATGGGTGTAAATGTCACCAATTCTTCAGTTACACCCTCCAATTATCCTCAATATACTTTCCTGCTTTAATTTCTACCTAAGGTCACACACTCATCTTAAACTTTTTTATATGCTCGGAAAAGCTCATGCTGCTTGTTTTTGTATTTCTTGCCAATTTACTACATCATGTCTTTTCTCCGCTTTTCCTCCCTCTCTAGATTCATACAGTCATATAGCGCACAAACAGTCCCTTTGGTCCAACTTGTCCATGCTGAGCAGGTTTTCCAAACTAAACCAGCCCCATCTGATTGCATTTCCTCCATATGCCTCTAAACTGTTTCCATTCATATGTTTGTCCTAATGAGTTTTAAATGTTGTAGCTGGACTTGCATCTCCCACTCTTCCTACGACAGCTCATTCTATATACACACATCACCCTCTGTGTGAAAACATTGATCCTTCGTCCATTTAAAATCTTCCCTCTTTCACATTAAAGCTATGCCTTCTATGGTTGAACTCCCCCATCCCATGGAAAAGACCTTGGCTGGTCACTCTATTCATACCTCTCATGATTTTTTAATCTTCTGCAATGTCATCCTTCAACCTCCTGCACATTATCTGACACTAACTTCACGAACGAGCACGTAAAGATAAGCACTGCAAATTTGAAACAGTATTCAAGTGACAGGTAAATAACACTCAGCCCAAGCTTCATACTGTGATTTATTTTTCTCCATGTTATAATACTAAGGCAGCAGGAAACTGTTACGAGTACCAATAAGAGGTCAAACACCTGAATTGCTTTGTCCAAATGGGGTGATGATCTCTACAGTGAAAGCGCATCACTGGCCTGAACCATATAAGAAGGGGAATTCTTGTATCACACGGTCAGCGTCGACCTTTCCAAGAGTGAGATGAAGGCTGGGTATACTTTTTGAAATTTGGATCACAGTGTGAATTCAGTGCAAAGAGGGAGAGGTGTTTTTAATAAGGTTTACGCCAAGAAGGAAACTTTCCGGAGTGAGATGTGAGTGGGAGGTGTAAAACAGCTTGAATGAAGAAGCCGAGCCACACTGAGACCAGAGCAAAGTGGTAGCACAAAACGCAGCTTGATGCTACAGCAGAGTAGGTATACCTGATCAAAGAGTTTCAGGTGAAGTGGGGAGGGACCATAATGTGAGAAAAGGTACTCTATAATTTGAGAGGAAGGATCTGGAATGGGGGAAGGGGAGACGAGCAGGGAAGAGGATGGAGCAGCAATGGCAGTGTTTTCTGCGGGGTAAATCAGGAAGCACAGCTGAATTTCATGCCTCACATCAACTTATGGTCCCTGAAATAACCATCCTAAATCTGGCCATCAATAGCAACCTTGAGAGCTTTTGTCAATCATGTGTGGGTCACCTGATTATCGAGTTCTTCTTTTGAACAGAAACAATAATTACTGAGCGGTTTGGGATATCTGTTTGAATGTCTGCTCATGTATACTCACTGACCTTCCTCTGGGTCTGTTTTGACATTCCGCTTCAGACCAGATGTGAGGCAGAAATCCTCAAATTAGATACCTGGTTCTTTTCAGTCATTCAGAGGGAGCTTCTGCATGTGCCTTAACACATGATCAGCGGAGGCTGACTCCATTCTCCAAGTTTCTCCACCTCTGTTATTTCTGTTTGATGATGCCACATTCCTGTGAGTTGCATCTAACGTGAATTCATTTTCCTTCAAACCAGAAATCCCTGAACTCTGGTGGACAGGGCCTTCAGCTGTCACTGCCCATCTCCCAGGGTGTTGCCCTCAATCCATCCCCTCCATCCCAGAACAATGATAGATTCTTCCTTGCCCATACTTCTTCCTGAACTAGAATCCACATTCACATAATCACCTTACGCCATTTCCACTATCTCCAACAGGACAGCACCATCAAACACATCTTCCCTCCCGCCCACTGTCAGTAATTCGCAGGGACCATTCCCTCTCTGTCCCCTCCATCACCCCGAACACTTCCCCACTCCCCGATGACACCTTCCCATGCAATTGGAGAAGCTGCAACACTTGCTCATTCACCTCTTCCCTCCTCACTGTCCAAGGCCCCAAACATAGCTTCCAGGTGAAGCAGCATTTCACTTGTAATCTTTCAAACAGGTCTCCTATCATTGCTGCTCACAATGCAGTCTCTCTATATTGGCGAGACCAAACATGAGATTGCTTTGAGGAACACTCCCACTCTCTCTGTAGAAATAACTCTGACCTTCTTTTTGCTTTCCATATCAATAACCAACCTTGTACTCATGCTAACTTTTTGGCCCTGGGCTGCTGCAATGTTCCAAGGAAGGACAACCCAGTGTACAATTTCACAACTTCAAAGTCTGAGTCCATTATATTCCGCAGTTTCCGTACATTCTCCCTCCTGGCCTCCCTATGACCTTGTGTTTTTGTATCTTCTTTATCGTTCACTCAATCGAGAGAACCCCTTTTCCCCATTCACATTTTAATTATTAGGTTACTTCACATGATCTTCTCGTTCACCACTACTAAAAGTATGTTTGTCTTTTGCCACACCCTCTTTTACCCGTCAACCCACTCCCCACATCTGTCAAGGAATTATAAAGCTCATTTTCCAATCCTTTTCAGTTCTGAAGAAGTGTCGTTCTGGACTTGAAAAGCTAGCTCTGCTTCTCTGTCTCTGCAGATGATACAAGATCTATTGAATTTCTCGAGGAAGGAATAGGCTCAGAACAAATTTTCAATTAAACAAATAATTATGGATACTGGAAATAAAAATGCAAAAATAGCTGGAGAAATTGGGAGCTTTGTAGAAGGTTCACTGATCCTGAAAGATTAACTCTGCTTTCACTGCACGAGATGCTGCCAGATCTGCTGAGTTTCATCAGCAATTGCTGTTTTTGAACAAGTTCCACAGATGTGTGTTAAAGCTGCTTAAATGCCTTGCCTAACACGGAACGCCGTGTGAAGGTGCACAATATAATGCAAGGTGCACAAATTCCTTGATCTGAAACTGTATAAGGCTGTCATCTCTGACACTGCAGAGCTCTTAATTATGATCAGGGAGAGAAACAGAGGGGAACACATTCACAACAAACACAGAAGATGGCATTGGGGGAATGGAAAAGATTCAGATGCAAACGTTAAGGGGTTTGAGTAAAGTAACAAATTGGAGGCCTGACACCAGGGAGAGCAGAATGAGAATAGGAAAATGGAAGATTTACCACATCAGAAACCAGTTTAAGACACTGAGTAAATAGCTGATGGATGAGTGGGTCTTGGTGTGAACTGGGGGATAGTCAGTAGAATTGAATTGAACTAATTGGAGCTCAAAGTGCACATTCATGTGGTGCGGTAGAATCACAGCAGCAGCAGAATTGTATTCAACTACAATCTGTAACATTTTCCCTAGGATAATCCCTCAGCCCACCATTAACATCAAGCTGATCTATGGTTCAGCGATGAGTGCGGGTGAACATGATAGGGTCAGAACCATGTGTACCTAAACCTGATGACAATCCATTAAAGCTACCGCACTTGACTGGTTATATTCGAAATAGCAGGACTAACAGCTGATACAGAGGGTGAAATGATCCCAAGACTAACAGATCAGATCGACGTTCTGCAGTGCTGTCACATCCAGACATAAATGTCGATGGACTATTAAACAACTCACTGGGGGAGAGGACTCTATAAATATCGCCATCCTATATCACGGGACAGCCCTGTACATCAGTGTAAAAGACATGGTTGTATTGCCTGCACCTTCCTCAGCCAGAAGTGTTGAGTTGATGATCCACCTCACCCTCGCCATGCTCCCCGCAGAATCACAGATGCCAGTCTTTAATCGATCTGATTCACTGCACGTGACATGAAGAAACAGCTGAACACAGTAGATACGACAAAGGCAATGGGCCCTGACACCATTCCTGCAATAGGACTGAAGACTTGTGCTGCACAACAAGCCGTGTCCCTGGGGAAGCTGTTTTATTCCAGATCCAACTCTGACATCTCGCTGGAAATGTGGAAAATAACTCAGCTATGTCCAATCCCATAACAAGGGAATAACTACAGCCTGACCATTTACCACGCCCTGAGTCCTGTCACGATAGTCACATTGGTGGAAGTTCTTTTTGACAGAGCTGTCAAGCAGCACAGAAGTAACCAGCTCAGTGTGGTTTCAGATAGGTCCCCATGTGGAGATGGTGTTGTTGTGGAAATGTCACTGGATTACTCATCCAGTCCAGACTAATGTTCTGGCAGCTGGTGGACGTTATAATTAATAAAATATCGAGATGTAAAACCTGAAGTCAGTAACAGTGACCTTGAAGCCAATATCGATTGTAAACACTAATTTCCTTCCTCAATGTACTTTCAGGAACTGAATCTCGCGTGCTTTCCTGGTCTGGCCTAAACGTGACTCCAGACACACAGACATGTGAAAAACTCTTCAATGGTCTCGGAAACGGCCAAGCAAGACACTCTATTGTATCAAACTGTTCTGGGTCTTAAAGGATAAAACTGTACAGATCACCCGGCACCAGCCTCAGTATTGGAACGGAAAATACTACTGTGTTGACCCTGCAGAGATTTCCTTCCTAACATCTGAGAGCAGGTGGCAGCCTTTACAGAGCTTTCCCACAGACTGCACAGAAACATCGGGAAAGGAGTAGGTCATTCAACACACTGAGCATCCTCCATTCTAGTTCATGGTGAAAATCTCCTCAATTCAGTTTTCCCCACACAGTGTTCGTATCCTTTAGTATGGTTAAACATCGGAATATATAAAATAGGAACTACTGTATTCGCGTTGGTCCATCAATTTTGATGCCTCATTAAATATACAGGCAGTTATCCAGTAAAGGTGTGTGTTTTAAACGCAATTTCGCTGCAACACAATTCGTGAATTGTGTCCCTTTCTTTATAAAGCGAGCTCCCGTTCACTGTTATGGGAGTCCATCCCTGGCACCAGCTGAACAGTAAATCCCAGCCTCAGGATTCCTCTGTCTGTCAAATGCACCATCAGTGTGTTCAGAAAAATCAGGAATATAATCCGCTCTGCAAGCCTTAAAACTGTGCCTGAATGTGTGATTTGTAGTCTACATTTAGAAGGAAATTAATTTCAAACCGGGAGGCGGATATCTTGGAGAGAACTGGAATCCTGCATCGGCATCACGTGGTCAGTCAGCTCGTGCACTTTCTGAAGATCTTGGTGAGAGGTGCAGGGTTGTAGTCAGTGACTGTAGTGTTTAAGTGTGATATTTACTCTACAAATTCATTACAATATACGGTTTAAAGATTTATGCAGCCTCGGTTTGGATGGAATGGATGAGGGTTGCTGAGGGATAGACTATAAATCTTTTAATCTTTTTAATCTGTCTTCCCTGTATGTGGGAGTATTGTCGGAACACCGCACTGTTGTATATGTTTCACCTTCTCTATAATAGGAGGCAGGAATAAAATAACAGACGGGCTGCATAAAATGTTTGGTGGAGAAGTTTCTAGATACCTTTGTGTAATGCTTCTCCACGTTTGAAATTCCCTGTTATCAAGTCCTTTCTTAACCTTGTGACATCATTCAGAACATTCAAACTGCTGCTCAGGAACAGGGAGAAACAGGAGGTGGTCACTCAACTGCTCGATACTGGGACACAGGAACAGGAGGTAGTCACTCAACTGCTTGATACTGAGACACAGGAACAGGAGACAGTCACTCAACTGCTCGAGACTGGGATACAGGGAAATCTGAAGACTAGTGAGGCCCCAGATTTCTGTTTCCCGGGAAGAGGCGGAGGTGACTCACTACCCACACGTCTGGGGAGAAAAGGGAAATCGGCTTGTTACTAAAAGAAATATCTGAATAAGTTGCATGAGCGAGCCATTGAATCCTGCTCCAACATTCTTCAAAATCATGACTGATCTGATTGCAATTCCCTCATTCCATTTTACAGAGACTGTCCTCTCTGCAGCCTCTGCTCCATTTGTTGGTCATGTTGCAGATCCACATACCGTAACTACAGTCACCATGTTTCATCCAGAGTTGGGTCACCAAAGCCTCTGGTCTTCCTGAATTTCCACAGCAGTTTAAAACATAGCCTCCAGGAAACCATCCCTAGCACTTCCACGAACATACTAGAGTTAAGTCAAACGTCAGTGAAATGCAAGTGAGAAGCCTGGTCTGAATCACTAACAGTTGTGGGGATTCCTCATGTTACTGAGCACATGAGCAGCAGAGAATGATTAACACAGGCGTTCAATGGATAGGCACCGACCAAGTTACAAAGATGTGCCTCAAAACTGCTAAAACCCCACTCTCCAACATGGAGTACAGGGCAGGACACTGGGTAACACACAGAGACAACACATGCACACAGACCCACACGGACACACAGACACATTAGCATCTTTAGGATATAACTAGATAAGTTATGCTTAATGATGGGATCAAGGCTTGTAGTAAGAAGGCAGGAGAATTGGCTTGAAAAGCATGTCAGCCATGATCAGTAGCTCAGTAGACTGGATGGGCCAATTGGCCTTTTATTCTGCTCTAATTATTTACGGTCAGAAGTAATTACGGTTCATCATAATTATGTACGTTCTATGGTACATGCATTTGTCTGTGTTTGTGCGCATACTTCTGTGTGTGTCCATGTTTTTGTGTCTGTGTTTTTGTGTTTGAGTGCGTCTGTGTGTACATGTCTGTTGCTTGTCTGTGTATGTATCTGTGTGTATGTCTGTGTATGTTTGTGCTCCTTAGTATTTTCAGAAACTGAAATATCAATGTAAATTTTTTTAAAAATTTCTATTCAGTTTGACATTCATCTTTCCATCATAATTTGAAGAACTTTGTTTTCATCATCAATTTGTTATTTTAACAAATGAAGGAAATCAACCTGACCTCTTCCGTGGATGACCCTGACCCAATGTGAGACCTATAACATTGGCCATAAAATCAACCTGGTTACACCAATAATTTGCTGTGACCAATGGAAGAGTGACAGTAGAAAATACAACAGTTACCTAATAACCCAAGGAACACTGGACCAGTGAGCCTGACATCAGTGGTGGGTGAGTTGTTGGAGGGGATTCTGAGGGATAGCCAATTGCATGCATTTTCAAAGGCAAGGATTGATTGGGGATAGTCACCATGGCTTTTTGCATGAGAAATCGTGTTGTACGAATTTGACTGAGTTTGTTAAAGAGATGACAAAGCAGATTGATGAAGGCAGTGTTGTAGATGTTTTCCATACAGACTAGAACAAGTTGTTCTACAAGCTTGTGATTATTAGGCAAGTTAGTAAGATTAGGTTACATGGGAACCAGCGCACCCAAGCCAATTGAATACAAAATTAAATTGAAGGGAGGAGACAGAGGTTGGTAAAGGATTGCTTTTCAGACTGGAGGTCTGTTTTTAGGTACAAGGGGAAATATTTTAGAGGGAACTTAGATGCAATGTTTCATACAGAGGGAGGTGTCCATATGGAATTATCTCCCAAAGGAAGTGGTGGAGTCTGGCATCTTGATGGGTATTTGAATAAGGAGGTTTAGAGGAATATGAGACAAATGCTCTCAAATCAGACTCGATCACAATGGGTTATCTGGTCCGCACTTACACATTTCCATGCTTTATGACTCTATAAGAGGGATGAGCTGAAATTCTAAACAGGCATTTCAAGTGGGATTTCTCATCCCCACAAGTTTGAGATTTCTCTTTGTTTATATTTATTCAAAGCTGAGTTAGTTAAATATTGGACAGAGAAGTGATTCTTGGATAATAGCACACAGACAGGAAAGTGGAGCTGAGACCAAAACTTGATCAGCCATAATCTTAGTCCCTGGTAGAGAATGCTCAAAGTGTCCAATGACCCACTCCTGCTCCTCAGTCCCATGTTTCTGTGCTCCATTCAGCCCATCAAACCTGCTAGACCGGAGCAATTAGAGGCTACTTACTCCTTTCACAGAAACAGAGGAGACAATTCAGCCCCTCAAAACTGTCAAACCCAGTCTGGGCTGGTTTTGAAAGTGTAATAGGAAAACCCAGGCTGGGGTATGAAAGAGGGACCTCTTCACTTCTAACTTCCCCTTTCTGCAACCTGTGCTTCGTTTGTTGGTCAAGTTGTAGACCCAGTTTCACTGTGAATACAACCCCCATTCCTCACCCAGAGATTTTCCAGACAATCTGGTAATATTCAATAACAGAGTTTCCAGGAAAATAACAGCCTCTACTTCCCAATAATAGAACGTGAGAAGGCCACAAACAGGGATATGTCATTCATCCACAGACCACCCACCTCCCCCCACCCCACCCACAAGCAGGTCTTCTCACACAATAAGATCATAAGGTCTAGTATCCTCTTTCGTGTCCAATTCGTGTCAGAGCCCTCAACTCTGACTGGTCAAAAAGCACTCCCTGCCCCCACACTGTGACCTATTGATATGAGCAAAAGACGTGAACACAAGGGCTCAGGGAAGAGTGACCGGCCCTGACATCAAGGCATCATTTAACTAAGGACGGTCTCAAGGAGCCTGAGCAGTATCGCACTTAATGGGAATGAGTTGTAAACTTCCCTGGTTAGATTGATTTAAAGCATAAAGCACAATGATTGTGGTTTGTGTACAAAAATCCATGCAGTCCTGGACATGTCTGCAAAAAGATCCTCAAGGTAGCTTCCTCAGCACAAACTTCTTCAGCTGCTTCATAAATGTCTTGCTCACACCATAAGATTAGAAGTGGGGGTGTTCACTGAAGATCACACAATATTCAGGAAGAAATGTCCCTTCTGCTCCAGAACAAGTCTGTGTCCATGTGCAGCAAGACCTGGACAACATTCAGGCTTGTGTTGTTGGAAGTATCGGTAACATTCATGTAACAGTGCTGCTGGACACTGCACATTTCCACAGTCAAAAGGAGGAGATTATTCAGCTCCTCACGGTAGCTTCACAGGAATATGAGGAAGTCATTCAGCCCAATGATATCATTGGAGACGTGTAGAGATAGCCCATTTAATGCCTCCAACCAATTACACAGGAAATGAAGGAGTCACGTGTTATGGACGACAGCAGAGCTCCTCAAAAATATTTGAAGGCGTTGGCCTAGACTCTTCGAATAAATAAGTGTTCTGATGCAGTAAGAGCCCAAAAAATATGTACTTGGCAAAAAGAAAAGATCAGACACAGATTCTCAGATGCAGTTCTACAATCGAGGAGGGAAAACAAATCAAGTGAAAATTTAGAGAGTTGCAGCCAAGAGACTTCCACTTCCAACTCTGTGGTGACCCCAATAGCTTCTGATGTTACTGAGAAACCAAAACACTTCCTGTAATGTGGCTGCCTGAACTGCACACAGTATTCTATCTATGGCCTAACCAATGGCATGTTTAACTCATGTTATGTCGCCTTGATGAATAAACACTATGCCTACAGTCCCGTGTGATTTCTGAACTGGCTATTATACTGTCCAGTCACATTGAGGGGTATGTGAAGAAACACCCTCTGACCTCCCTAGTGTTCTGCTATTCATTGAATTTTTCCCTGTCTGGTTATTTCTTACAAAGTGCATCCCCTCGTATTTATCAGGGTTCCATTCCATCTGCCATTGATCTGACCATCTGACCATTCCACCTGTACATTCCTGTAACATAAGGCCTTCCTCCTCACTGCCAACCACCTGGCCAATCTTTGTGTCAAACACAAAATTAATTATTACGGTCAGCCCCAACCCCCGACCACCCCCTCCACATTCACACTTACATAATGTATGAGTACCACAAATAATTAGATACACTGCTCGCTGTGGTACACCACCAGATACTGGTCTTTTTCTACCACCTTTCCAGTAATTTGGGACCACATAGCTGTTCTCCAGTCCTCTAGCGCCTCCCTTGTGTGGTCAGTTTCGACTTAAACATTTAGGTCAGGACATTTCCTCTCTTGTCTCCAACAGCTTCCTGCGATACAACACATTTGGACTTTACATCATCCAAAATCATCAATCCCAACTTGCATCTTATATCAAACTGTTCGAGAGCTTCCCAGTCCATCTTCTTGAATTCTGTACCTGCTCCCAAATAAAACTGGTGTGAAGCTCTCATGTCACAGTCAATGAACGTTCCCCAGTTTCGCACACTGATTACCCCCTTGGTTTCGAAATGGGTCCTAATTTTTCCCTGGTTATTCTGTTCTGCTTGATGTTTTTGCAGAACATCTTGGGTTCCCCCTAACTTTGCCTGCTGCACTTGTTCATTCCCCTGTCTGAGTCAGTCTGCTGTGGGTGAATTTTCTAAGTTTCCCTGAGATCACCTCTCACTCTTTGAAACAGTACAGAACACAGGTGCAATCACATCCACACTGCATGCAGTCTGTGCAGAACGCCTTTACATCGATATTCCAATTTCCATTAACTGAAGGCCAACTTCACTTTTACCTTTCCATTTCCAAAAGTCACCCTGAACCACGTTGGTTCAATTTTATTTACTATTCACGTTCTGAGCTCTTGAACATCCACTTGAATATCTAACTATATAAAATCCAGTAATTCTCCAGTCTCCCCCTACAAAAAAAAACCTTCAAACCATTTCAAAAAGCTCTGCACCTGAAGCCAGACAAAGTGATGCATTCACCCTCTCTTTCTTCCCTATTGTGATAAAATTGGTTGTTTTTGATTCCCAGTATTGCTCTCTGCCATTTTAAGTGAGTAAGGAAAATGACTAAGGGAAAAGGACCACGAGAATCACAACCAGCATGGCACAGCAGCAATGGATACATCCGCGGCTGTGACGTCAGCCTCTGCAAACGCTCCAGGAGACTTCTCTGTGGAGTAGAGCCTGGTCTTGGAGTTCAGAGCCTGCGAGAGAAGATTTATTCAGTGATGAAGGAGACCCAAACCAGGCTGGAAACTACAGAAGCAGGACCAGGAGACGAAGAGTCTCGGGCCGTGCAGTGTTGAGGTGGAACAGCGGACCACAGCTTCGGAAACCATGGCAGAATCCTCGGCGGGTCGGGTCCATGCCCTGGAGTGGTAGGTTACGGCCTTAATAGAGTAGGTCGACATCTTCGAAAATCGGGACGGTCAGAAGAACATCAGCCTGGTCGGGCTGCAGGAACGAGAAGAAGAAGGCTAGCTCGTCAGCTTCTTGGAGCAATGGCTCATACAATATCTGAAGCTGGAAGTAAGGGCAGACTGGGTGCGCGTCGAGTGGGTCCAGCGGGTCGCAGTGTTCAAGCGTGGATCAGACCAGCGCCCCCACCCGGTCCAAGTGTAATTCCAGCACATAGAGAGAAAAAAAAGTGCTGTCAGCTTCTCGAGCTCTGGGGAAGGATCCATAGGATATGATCAACAAAGGATCACGAATTATGTTTTTCGAAGACCTTTCTACGGCTGTGGTCCGCAAGAAGCAGACCTTTGATAAGGTAAAATGGAGGCTGAGTGATGTGAATAATTTGTTAGGATATTCGGCAATCTTATGTTTCAGCCATGGAGGGTCTGTGTTTAATTTTGACTCAGCGGTAAACGCAAAGGACTTCCTGTACACCTTAAAATAGACTGGCTGGTTCAAATAATATGGACAATTCTGTTCTCTTGATTTCTCTGGGGTTTGCCTGGTTTACCTCGCTTTTTTTTTAGGATGTGGATGTCCCATTGTTTCCCTTTTCTCTCTTCTCCTTTCTTCCTGCATTCCCATTATCCTTTATTTTTCTATCATTTGCTTTTCGCTTCTCTCACTTAGCTCAGAATGGGAAAGGGAGTTTGGGAATGGTGGGGGTGGTTACATTTTGTTTTTACCAGGACTGCCTCAGGTCAAAGTATGGATGGGACGGATTGAATTCCCACTTTGAATTTTCTTGTTGTAAGACGCGTGCAACTTTTTAAAACTTTGTTTTGCCTGGGTTTGGGGAGCAGCTTCAGCTAGGATGAGCCATGGGGGATTGGTGGGTAATATGAACACCCACTGCAGGAAGGGGAAAGTCTCGACTTATTTGTGTTATATGTTGGTTCATTGTAGAAATAGTTGTGAGAAGTTTTGATTTGGATGTTATTGTAGTAATATTTTCACGTTTGTATGAACTGTTTACTGCTTTCACTTGGCGCGCTATAAATGGGGTTCTTATCCCAGTGGGTCATGGGCTGCTTCAGATGGTTATGGCTAACCACTCGTTTAAATGGTGCACCTGGAACGTTAAGGAGAGTCACTCACCGATTAAGAGAAAAACATACTTTCAAGCCTCAGAAAGGAAGGTGCTGGTGGAGCCTTGATGCAAGAAACACATCTAACTGAAAAGGAACACTTAAAGTTACAGCAGGGAAGGTTCGGTCCGGTGTTTATTTCATCCTTTAATTCAAAAAGTAGAGGAGTAGCTTCACTCAGTCTTACAAACCTTCTGCTTCAGTTGTTTAACCAAATTAAGGACGATCGTGAGTGGTTTCTGATCCTTAAAACTTTAATACATGGAGAAGAATATGGAACATTGTATAATATTGCCCCCCTCAAATTTCTAATGCTTGTGCCCTACAGGTTGACGATCCTTGGGGAACATCGTACAATTAAAGGGGAGACTTTAACCGACTTATGGATCCCAAAGTGGCTAGGATGTCAAGGGGTCTCACGGGTATTTCCCTGCCATCAAGGCAGCTGGTGGACCTGAACAGGGAGCTGCGTTGGTGGACGTTTGAGATGTCTTCACCCTGAAGGTCGGGATTTCACCTTTTTTCTAACCCACGTCAGTGCCATACCAGGATTGACATGTTTTTTGCCCCATTGGCCTTTAAAAATTCGATGCTGTTTTGCAAAATTCTGATCATGCAGCAGTGCACGTGGATGTTAAGGCCGATGGCGATGGGACAGGCTCACAGCACTGGCGCATGGATCCTTGCCTCCTGAAAGATAGCAAATTCATTGAGCACTTTTTTCGGGAATTTAAGTTTTTATTGGGACGTTAACTTGGGTACAGCCAGTAATCCATCTGTGTTCTGGAAGACTGCCAAGGCCTATGGAAGGGGTTTGATTATTTCGTGCTCGGTGACTCGGAAGCGGCAGAAGGGAAAGCAGTAGCGTATGCTCAAGGCAGCTGAGACAGCATACTTTGACAGACTTTCCGTAACTAAGTTGCAGGAGATTACAGCCCTCCGGGTTGCTCAGAACAATGCGCTCACCCAGAAAGCAAAGAGGGAGATTTCCTTTGCGAAACAGAAGTTATTCGAGTCTGGTGCTAAACTGAGAAGGCGTACTTGGCCAGAAAGAAGAGTGCCCCAAATCTACTGCATCCATTAGAGAGGGTGCTGGTACGATCACCTGCGATCCCCAAATGGTTAATGCAGCATTCAGTAAGTGCTACTCTGGGTTGCTCCAGTCAGAGGATTCTGCAGACAGATTGGTGAAGACAGAGTCCTTTTTAAGACCCTGGACCTCCCAAGTGTAACTTCAGAGAAGGAGTCTCTTTTGAATGCCCTCTGACAATCCAACAGGATGCGGTAAGGCAGCTCCAGAGTGGAAAACCGACCAGCACAGATGGCTTGCAGAGTGAGATTTATAAGGAGTTTATAGAGTGATGGCTGGGCCAATGTTGGATATATTCAATTATTTTTGTAGACAGGACTACAAGAAGTTTGCTTTATATAATTGACAGAAGGCTGGTGTGATAAAAATGCCTAAATAGAGGAAACCTCCTTGTGAACATCTGAAAGGGAATCGGATTGCACCCCCACGCCCAGGTACTCGAATAACACCCCAACAGGCATGTCCTGTGATTTCATAAAATTGATGTTATACCCCGAGAACTCAGAGAGAAGCAAATATTTCTCTTATTCTCAAGAGAGGGAAAGCACTAGAGGATTGCCTATTAGTATAGACCTATACTGTTATTAAAAATGTGAACTTTGAAATTTTGTCGAAAATTCTAGCGTTGAGGCTCGAGAAGATATTTTCCTTCATTGTGAAAGAGAACCAGACAGGTTTTATTAGGAGTCGCATGTCCCCGATTAATATTAGGAGAGCACTAAATATGGTTCAGGTGTGGCAGCAAGCTCGATTCCAGGCTTGGTAGTCTCGCTGGATGCAGAGAAAGCATTTGATTGGGGGTAGTGGCCATATGTCTTTTATGTCTTGGAACTGTTTGGCCTTGGAGGTGTCTTTGCCTGGTGGATGGCAGAATTATATCATGACGCTAAAGCAGCAGCGGTTCTTACTAATGGTGTAAGGTTTAATGTTATAATTTTAGTATCAGCAGAGGCAGCCGTTATTATTTGCATTGGTGATTGAGCCGCTGGCAGAGGCCACCCAGAGGGGTCCCAATATAACTGAATGGGTTGTAGGGTCAGGAAGGCATAACATCATCCTTTACACAGATGACGTTCTTCTCTCTCTAACTAACCTGATGATATCTTTGCCCCGTTTAATAGAAGTGATTGATTTCATTGGATCTTTCTCGGGGTATAACATCAATTTTATGAAATCGGAGGCCATGCCTGTTGGTGTTATTCGAGTACCTGATCGTGGGGGTGCAATCCGATTCCCCTTCAGATGGTCACAAGGAGGTTTCCTCTAGTTAGGTATTTTTATCACACCAGCCTTCTGTCAATTATATAAAGCAAACTTCGTGCAAGTGCTCAAGAAGATAAGACAGGACCTTCGGCTCTGGGAAGATATTCCAATATCCTGGTTGTGTAGAATACCTCCTGTTAAAATGAATGTACTTCCTCGTTTCTTCTATCCCATGTAAATGGTCCTTTTGATGCTCTCCAGGTCGGTTCTATGGAGTCTTTAAAGTTGGTTAAGCTTGTTTATCTGGCACCACAGGTGGCCTCTTATGAAGCTCGCCAAATTGCAGCTTCTGTAGGATATGAAGGGTGTGAATTTTCTGGACTTTAGCAAATACCAACTAGGTTCCCTGCAATCGTATGTGGCTGATTGAGCTTGCAAAGACCTGCTGTTAGTTTGGCTGGACATTGAAGCATCCCAGGCAAAATGCCCCCTCATTAATCTGCTGTTCATGGACAAGATGAGGATTGTTATGGACCATCGCAGAAATCCAATTGCCCTTAACATAGTTAAAGCCTGTAAAATGATGCGACAAATTGAGAGCAATTTACAAAAATAAACTTCCCCTTTTACTCCCATTGTAGGATTGGTAGGATTCCAGCTAGGACTGATGGATTATGGCTTTCGGCTTTGGGAGACCAGAGGAGTTTCCTGTTTGGGAGAATTATTTGACGTGGTGGTCAGGATGTCTTTCTAGTAGCTGAGCCAGAAATATGAGTTATTTTGGAGGGGCCTGTTTCTTTACTTTCAGATGAGGAATTTTATACAGATAAAAAGACTACATTAATGGTTAGTCCCCATAGGTCGGAAATGGAAAGAAGAGTGCTCTGGTCCACAGGTGCTCTCTCGGTCAGCAGCCTCTATAATTTATTATGAGATAGTATCTCAAAGGATATAGAGCGGCTCTATGGAATCTGGCCTCAGGAAGTGTGGGTGGAGATCTCACCAGAGGAGTGGGAAGATGTTTGGGAGACCGTAAGGAAGATTTAAATTTGCAATGGACATAGGCTATGCAGTTTCAGGTACTTCGCAGGGTTTAATTGACACCAGAGCAGTTGTCAAATTTAAGACAGGAGTTTCAAAAATGTGCCCAAATGTACAATAGACGTTCGTGCTCTTACTTTTTACCTGTGATCATGCCACAAGTTTCGTAGGTGTTGGTGCACTATAGCAAGAGTTCGGAAGGGGTTTGGGAACTGAGGTCAAGGTAACTCTGGTGCCCCTCCTCTTGGGTTCGCTGAACCTTCCCTCTTTGGTCTTGCATTGAAAGAAATTGTTTAGTATTCTTTCATTTTGTGCAAGGAAGAACATTCTGATTAACTGGGTTCCAGGAAATCTCCCAGGACTCTGATCATAGTGATATGGAGCCCATTTCCTGGACCTGCTTACGAGTATGGGCACCAGAAAAAGGAACATTGTTATAGGACGTGGCTGCCCTATTTCAACCATATAGACATGGTTTTATTGGCTATATTGGTCAGTGCATTTGTGTAACAGTGAGGGCTGTGTCTGGGGGCCCAGGGGCCTCTGAGAGGAATAATTCTGAACAAATACAGGTATGGCAACTCATGCTACCAGTGAGGGGGAGCTTTGGTAAGATTGTGCTGGATGTTGTAACTTCATGTAATTAAATTTAATTTGCCTTGGTTCAGCTCGGTTTAATCTATGTTTTGTTTTGATTATGTTTTGACATCAGCCCATTGACTTTGTGCACAGGGAAGAGAATGAATCCTTTCAGCCACTCATGCCTCTTACAAAGCAACCAGAGTAGGTCATTTCACACCATGTGTCAATTATACAGGATTGGAGGGAACGAAGCGAATATAGAGAGGTGAGAATGCAAGCTTATCACCTTCACGATGGTATATAAAGTAGTGAGAAAACCGCTGGAATTTAAGAAAATTGTTAAAATCGATTATTCAGGAATTAATGAAAGGACATTTGCAGAATCAAGCCACAATCCATCAGAATCAACATAATTTTACAAAGGATGAATCGTATCTTCATTATTTGTTTGAGTCTTTAAGAATGTGACAAGCAAGCTGCGTACTGGGGATCCTGAGAGATGTAAAATCAGGACTTGCAGAAGACATTGAATAAGGTGTGCACTAATGATTAATATGCAGAATAAGATCGCATATGGTTAGAAGTAATTTATTCGCTTGGATATAGGATTGGTGAAGCAAAGAATTGCAATGAGATCGAATAACTGGTTCATTTTCTGTTTCCAAAAAAATACCATGGGGCTCAGTGCCCAGGCCCCAACTCATAGCAATCAATACTATCACTTATTTGAGGGGATGGGCATGCTATAATCAGTTTTTCAGAATACACTGACTCAGGTGAGAAAGTGTAATGAATGGTTACGGATAGGTTGGGCCATTATTTGTCAGATGAAATGAAACAATGAAAAGTATACGGCCGTTTTGGTCGGTGTAACAGAAGAACAACTTACTATTCAAACGGAGGGAAACTACGGAGTGTTAAGGTACAGAGGGATATGGCATCCTCATCCATATCGCATTAGACACAGATGCAGGTATAGCAGAGAAAGGCAACTGCAAATTTGGCATTTATTTCTGAAAGAATAGATTATAAAGCGAGGGACGTGTTGCTGCAATAATGCCAGGCATTTGTGAGATCGCAATTGAGTACTGTTTACAGATTTGGTGTCCTGACTGCAGGAGGGATGTAATTACCATGGAGGCAGTTCAGAAGAGGTTTACTAGACTGATTCCAGAGATAAGGAGTTTATCCTCTGAAGAGAGATTGAACAGTTCAGGTCTATATTCTCTGGAGTTTAGAAAAATGAGAGGAGATGTCACTGTGGTCTGGACAATGCCAAAGGTGATTGATAATGTCGATACGCATTGGGTATTTCCTCATGTGGGGCAATCTAAACAAGAGATCACAGTTTTAGGATAAGTGGAACGGAATTAAAACAGCGATGAGAGAACTTCTGTGTAAATCTGTGTAATTCACTGTTCCAGAGTGCAGTGGATGCTGGGATATGGAGAGTGGGCCGGAAAGTGGGACTGAGACCGAGATGACATCAGCCATGATTGTTTTCAATGGTGGAGCAGGCTGACATCAACCATGATTGTATTCAATGGTGGAGCAGACTGGAGGGGCTGGATTGCTGACTGATGTTCATCGTCCTTATTCAGCCCTTTGAATGGGGGAACACAGGAATGTGGAAGGGCTGGTTATTAAACAGAAAGCAGGCACTCTGGATAAATCAGTTATAATCAGTTTTAAAGAATGTAACCAGTAGGGTCACACAGTGACGGGTGCAGTGTCCTCAGCTATTTACCATCTATATCAATGATCTAGAGGAGTGGAACAAATGTACTGTAACTAAGTTTGCCAATGGAACTAAGATAAGCAGGAAAATAAATAATCGATGGAAGTTATAGAGTTTGTAAATGGATATGGACAGGTTAATTGATGGATAAAAGTTTGGCAGGTGGGATTTAACGTCATATATAACCTGTCATTTTCTTCCAGGAAGAACGGCAGGCAGTATGTTACTGAAATACAGAGGGATTACAGGACTTAGTGATACCGTGTGTACTGGAGGATTCACTCTGAGCCAGTGAGACATGGCAAGTGTTGCTCCATCACCCTGCTCGCCTGTTGCCTGATGTTCCCAGCAGGCCTATTGCTCTCATCCACCAAATATATCCTCTGTCACTGAATAATGACACTGATGTTAAGATCAGAAGGATGATGAAGCCGTCACCCACTCCTGCCTGGAAAGTTCAGGAAAATTGAAGCTGAATGAAACTGTGACCGTAAAAGCCACTGATAGCACGGTCCTCCCCCTGGTGAGAAGCTGCAGGTCATGTTGAAGGAGGTGATACGGCTCTGTGACCAACTGCTTGTTCAATCAGTGTCCCCTCAAACTCTGCTACTGGGTTAAGTGGAGCTTGGGAAGCTGTTCCTGGAAAACCCGAGGTGGATCCCGCAGATCCCTTTCTCCAGACACACGCATCGAGTGGTTTCAGAGCTTTCTCTCTCTAAAGCCTCTGCTGTATTTGTTGTTCATGTTACAGACCCAGATGCTGTTAGTATCGGCCCCATGCTCCATTCAGAGTTGGGTCACCAAATGCACGGGTCTCCCTGAATGTCTGAGGCAGCTCATAGCACAGCCTCCCGAAAACGATTCCCTGCACTTCCACTCACTTTCCAATAACAGGAGTCGGTCAGAAGCCCCTCAATTACAAGTTTGATGCCTGATGCTTAACAATAATACGAGAGGGGCTTCCTCGTGTTACTGACCGTATGATCAGCTGAGATGGGCAAACACAGATGTTCAGTGAACAGGCACAGGACAAGGTTCAAAGACGTGTCGCAAAGCTGTTGGGACTCCCTGTCCACAATGGAGCACTACATGGGACACACCAGGAAGTGAACAGCCCGAGACACAACATTTCATTGTTTCTGAGCTTCACAGTGCCAGATCTTGATACATTAAGGATCCAAATGGGACCCACAACCGTGATGTATAGAAGAGCATGGGCCGTGCACTTTGCACATTGTTTCTGAAATTCATAATTACGTCCCTGGGCATTCAGGGATATGAGCACCAACGGCCAGGTTAAGGTATTGAAAGACGGATATTCGTGTTATATTTGGATGATTACTTGATCAACAAGTTGAATAAATATGGCTCTTCTCAGAGAAATGGGATTAGCTGGAGGAGTCAGACACTGGCAGGTCCAATGACAAGAATAAAAACATAAAATAAATATGCTGACAGATCAGCTCAAACGATCAGTTATGCCAGATACCAAATCCACCTCAAAGAATCAGACATCATAATCCAGATGAGATATCTATTCAACGTGAAGCACTGTGCAGACCAGGCTAGTGTACCGCTCAATACAACCCAGCAATCTGTACAATGAAAATATGGAGCTGTAAATGGATGGGAGTTGCACATCCTGTCACTTCCAGCATGAATTGCAATTTTCCCGACATGGGCAGTGATCAAACACAGTGTTACTGATGTGGTTCTGTTCGCCGAGCTGGGAATTTGTCTTGCAAACGTTTCGTCCCCTGTCTAGGTGACATCCTCATGCTTGGGAGCCTCCTGTGAAGCGCTTCTGTGCTGTTTCTTCCGGCATTTATAGTGGCCTGTCTCTGCCGCTTCCGGTTGCCAGTTCGAGCTGTCCGCTGTAGTGTCCGGTATATTAGGTCCAGGTCGATGTGTTTGTTGATAGAGTTTGTGGAAGAGTGCCATGCCTCTAGGAATTCCCTGGCTGTTCTCTGCTTGGCTTGCCCTATAATGGTAGTGTTGTCCCAGTCGAATTCATGTTGCTTGTCGTCTGTGTGTGTGGCTACTAAGGATAGCTGGTCGTGTCATTTCGTGGCTAGTTGATGTTCGTGTATACGGATCGTTAACTGTCTTCCTGTTTGTCCGATGCAGTGTTTTGTGCAGTCCTTGCATGGGATTTTGTACACGACATTAGTTTTGTTCATGTTGGGTATCGGGTTCTTTGTTCTGGTGAGTTGTTGTCTGAGCGTGGCTGTTGGTTTGTGTGCTGTTATGAGTCCTAGTGGTCGCAGTAGTCTGGCTGTCAGTTCAGAAATGCCCCTGATGTATGGTAGTGTGGCTAGTCCTTTGGGTTGCGGCATGTCCTCGTTCCGTTGTTTCTCCCTTAGGCATCTGTTAATGAAATTGCGAGGGTATCCGTTTTTGGCGAATACTTTGTATAGGTGTTCCTCTTCCTCTTTTTGTAGTTCTGGTGTGCTGCAGTGTGTTGTAGCCCTTTTGAATAGTGTCCTGAGGCAACTTCGTTTGTGTGTGTTGGGGTGGTTGCTTTCATAGTTTAGGACTTGGTCTCTGTGTGTGGCTTTCCTATAAACCTTTGTGGTGAATTCTCCGTTCGGTGTTCTGAACGGTGCTCATTCACAAAGTAAGGAGGCATGGCTTACAGGGAGATCAGGCTGTCTGGATGCAGAATTGGCTGGCCCACAGAAGACAGAAGCTGGTGGTAGATAGAACAGATGCAGCCGGTGACCAGCTTGGTGATCTGTTCTGGGAACTCTGCTCTTTGTGATTTTTTAAAAAATAAATGTTGGATGACGAATTGGGAGGGTGGGTTCATAGGTTTGCCGATGGCACGAACTTTGGTGGAGTTGGTGGTTCGTATGGACGGCTCTTGTAGGTTGCCACAAATATTGACAGAAATGAGCTGATGAGTGACAGATCGAGGTAAAACTGGAACAGCGGGATCTTGGGGTCCATATCTATAGATGCTCAAAGTTGCCATCTAGTTGTTGCTGTTGTGTAGAAGACGTATGATATATTGGCTTTCAGAGCCGGGGAGATCAGTTTCAGAGCTGTGAGGTTATGCTGCAGCTCTATAATCTCACTGTTTAACTCACTGTGATAAAGTTGAATGCTGTTCTGCATTGAGAGCTTGCAAGTACTTGTCATATGACTAGCTAATATTTTCAGAGTGTACTGGACAATTTAAATTAGAACATAGAACATAGTAAAATACAGCGCAGTACAGGCCCTTTGGCCCTCGATTTTGCACCGATCCAAGCCCACCTAACCTATACAAGCCCACTATCCTCCATATGCCTATCCAATGCCTGTTTAAATGCCCATAAAGAGGGATAGTCCACCAGTGCTAGTGGCAGAGCATTCCAGGAACTCACGACTTGCTGAGTAAAGAATCCACCCCTAACATCTGTTCTGTACCTCCCACCCCTTAATAAAAAGCTATGCCCCCTTTTAATAGCTGAGTCCATACGTGGAAAAAGGTTCTCATGGTCAACCCTATCTAAACCCCTAATCATCTGTAACATTTGACTATGAAACAGATATGTTGAGCTTTGGTTGCTCTTTTGACAACTATTCGAATTTAACCAATCAAGTTGAAATTATGACCCACTATACTAAACCCAATCAATTTTAAATTTATTGTTTTGCTTGCATCAAACCAAGGAGATGAGCTGATAGTGAGGGAATAAAGAGGCACGCATTTTGAAAGTTAGACAGAAAGTAACCTACCATTGTGCGAGTCTGCCATGAACAACATTCTCTGTGCAAGATACCTTTTTTTGACGAAAGACACTTGCGTTAAAAAACAGAACATGACCCAGGGAGATATTCAGTGGAAAGAAGGAGGGCATTGGAGACTACAACCACTGTCTGGTTTATGTAATTTTAATACAGTTTTTCTTTAATTGGAAGATTATGTTGTTAAAGGTGGAGGAAGATAACAAACCGTTCAGAGAAAGGGAAGATTAGAGTTGGGAAAACTGTTGTTGTCAATGTTCACTTTTAGAATTAAGGAATACATTGATATTATTTTCTATTAAGTGGTAGAATTTGCGAGCTCTCTATCACTCGACTTTAACAGATTCTGAGCGAGGTGAGCTTTTATCAGTGTTTAGTTTAATTAGCAGAAGGGTTCATCGCCGTGTCATAACACCACACTTGTCATACCGTGTTCTAGTCACCTCATTAAAGGAAAGAGGTGGAAGCTATAGACATGGTGCAGAGAATTACCTATGGAACAGCAGAAAGATTGACACAAGCCACCTCAAAGTGAGTGAAATATTGAGAAAGTCACCATGTGAAAAATAAACACTGGCAGATTCCAGTGTGCATAAACGTCAGTGTGGCAGTGGGTGTAGTGCGTCTGCATTGATGACTGGGTATCTGTGTTTGTGCGTGTGTGTGTGTGTGTGTGTGTGTGTGTGTGTGTGTGTGTGTGTGTGCATGTGTGCATCTGTGCATCGGTATTTGTTTTTGTGTGCCTGTATTAGTATATGTGCTATTGCATCAGTCTCCGTGTGTGGTTATGCATCTATATTCATCTCTGTGTGTCTCTGCATATCTGATTTTGTCTCTGTGTGTATCTGTGTTTCTGCATTTATCGCTGTGTTTGTCTGCATGTCTGTATTTCTCTCTGTGCGTATCTGCGTGCCTGTATTTGTGTCTGTGTGCATCTGCGTGTCTGTATTCGTCACTGTGTGTATCTGACTGTCTGTATTCACCTCTGTGTGTATCTGCGTGTCTGTATTCATCTCTGTGTATATCTGTGTGTCTCTAGTCGTCTCTGTGTGTACCTGCATATCTCTGTGTGTATCAGCCCGTCTTGTTTTGTCTCTGTGTATGTCAGTTTATCTGTGTTCAACTCTGTGTGTATAAGTGTATCGGTATTCGTCTCTGTTGGTATCTGCGTGACTTTATTCGTCTCCATATGTGTCTATATTTGTCTTTCTGTGTATCTGCGTGTCTATATTTGTCTTTCTGTGTATCTGTGTCTGCATTCGTCTCTGTGTGCATCTGCGTGTCTGCATTCATCTCTGAATATGCGTGTCTGTGTTCATCTCTATGTGCGTCTGCGTTCCTGTATTCATCTGTGTGTGTCATTAAATTCATCTCTGTGTGTAGCTGCGAGTCTGTATGAGTATCTGCGCGTCTGTGTTTGTCTCTGTGTGTATCTGTGTGTCTGTTTTCATCTCCGTGTGTATCCATGTGTCTGTGTTTGTCTCTGTGTGTATCTGTGTGTCTGTGTGTGTCTGTCTTTGTGTGCATCCATGTGTCTATATTTGTCTCTGTTGGCATCTGTGTGACACTACTCGTCTCTGCGTGTATCTACATGTCTCTGTGTGTCTGTGCGTGTCTGAAAACTTTTCTGTGCATCTGCCTGTGTCTCTGTATCTGTGTGTTTGTGTTTGTCTCTGTGTGTATCTGCGTGTCTGTATTAATCTTGCTTGTATCTGTGTGTCTCTATCAGTCTCTCTGTGTATCTGCGTGTCTCTGTGTGTCTGTGCGTGTCTGCATCCGTCTCTGTGTGCATCTGCGTGTCTGCATTCATGTATGTATCTATGTGTGTGTATTCGTCTTTATGTCTTTCTGCATGCCTGTATTCATATCTGCATCTGCATGTGTGTTCGTCTGTATGTCTATCTGCATGCCTGTATTCATGTGTGAGTGTCTGTGTGTCTGTATTCGTCTCTGTGTATCTGCGCGCCTGTGTTTGTCTCTGTGTTTATCTGTGTGTCTGTGTTCATCTCTGTGTGCATCCTTGTTTCTGTATTCATCCCTGTGGGCATCTGTGTGAGTCTATTCGTCTTTGTGTGTATCTGCGTGTCTATATTTGTCTCTGTGTGTATCTGCGTGTCTGTATTCATCTCTGTATCTGCGTGCCTGTATTCATCTCTGTTGCGTATCTGCATGTCTGTATTTGTCTCTGTGTGTATCTGTGTGTCTGTATTCATCTCTGTATCTGCGTGCCTGTATTCATCTCTGTTGTGTATCTGCATGTCTGTATTTGTCTCTGTTTGTATCTGTGTGCCTGTATTTGTTTCTGTGTGTCGCTGCACGTCTGTGTTTGTCTCTGTGTGCGCCTGTGCATCTGTATTCATCTCTGTGTGTTTGTATTCGTCTCTGTGTGTATCTGTGTGTCCATGTGCACAGAGGATCTGTCAGCCTTTCTGGTGTTTAAAGTGATGCAATGTCCCCCTCTGCTGGCCTTCACACTCCTCTACGTTGACAGCACCGCAGGGTGACAACCATCAGGGGATTCATTCTGGGAGGGAGTGGGAGGAAGGCAGCTCATAGCGCCAACCAAACTGATAGAAACATCTGCACACGCACACACCCACAGTTTGGTTTATGGAGGATTGTATTCGTACTGAGGACCCTTAGAGTGGAGAATGTTCATGTGAAGTAATGCCTATGCTCGCTCTGCAATGTGAAAGTGATTTGTCTTTGAAGATTATTCATGACACAGAGTGCACAAATTAAAAAGTATTTCCACCGCACATGCTTCCAAACAAGGTTGATGGAACCAGTTGTAAGTTGATGCAATGAATATATTGCACCTTCATTATCTTGAAATGATTTATGATACAATCCTACAAATGATAAATGAGAAAAGATTGAAAAGTCGTAAAATTGACACAGTGGTGGTGATAATATCTCAGAAACGAAATCGCTAGGTATCAGATGAAACTGCTCTGTACTTCCAATGACATTATTTGAAAAACCAACCAGCCATGCAATTTGAGAGATTGACAGGGTATTTGATGTCCTCTGAAAGAAACAAAAAAACTGACACTAGTGCAAAGGCATGGGGAGGCGAACAGAGGGTGACATTGTATAACTATACACTTAACAGGGACAGATGTAGAGGTGTCGGGGGTGGTGAGGGGTTGATCGCAATTTAAATGGATTTATCCCAAAAAACGGCAAGACCTCGTCTCACAGAGATACACACAAACATACACAGACACGTTAAACACACAACGCATATACATACAGATATGGACACACAAACAAACACATGCACACTCCAGCACATAGTTTCGTTAAGATAGAGATGAATAAACTTCTCATTAATTCGGGAACTAATGATCATTTGGCGAAGGCAGGAGAATGTAGGTGGGAAACATTTCAGCTGTGATCAAATGGCACAGCAGATCCAATGGGCTAGGTGGCCTGATTCTGCTCCATGGTCCCATTTTCAGGAGAGATTCGCTATCAAAGGTTGAATTTGAATGCAGACTACAGGGTTAAAGATAGGATTCTTGGCAGTGTGGAGGAACAAAGGGATCTTGGGCTCCACGTCTGTAGATTCCTCAAAGTTGCCAAAACCCTCAAGGTGATAGGGCTGTTAAGAATGTGTATTATGTGTTGGCTTTCATAAGCTGGGGGATTGAGTTAAGAGCAGCGAGGTTATGCGGCAGCTCCATAGATGTCTGGTTAGACCACACTTGGAATATTGTGTTGAGATCTGTTCACCCCATTAAAGGAAGGATGTGGAAGCTTTAGAGAGGGTGCAGACGGGAGTTAGCAGAATATTGCCTGTTCGGTAGGGCATGTCTTATGAAGAAGGTTTGAGGGAGCTTTACCTTTTCTCATTAGAGCAAAGAAGGATGAATGGTTAATTGATAGAGGTGTGCAAGATGATGAGAGGCACAGATAGAATGGATGGGTCTTTTTCATAGGGTGTAAATGGCTAACACGAGGGAAACATAATTTTAATGTGATTGGAGGAAGGATTTGGGGAGATGTCAGAGGCAGGTTGTTTACACAGGTAATGATAGGTGCGTGGAATGCACTACCAGCAGTGGTAGTAGAATCAGCTACATTAGGGATATTCAAGTAACACTTGGAGAGGCACATAGATGATAATAGGATGAAGACTCTGCAGTTTAGTGTAATCTTAGAGTAGGATAAAAGGTCGGCACGCCATTGAGGGCTGAAGGGCTCTTATTGCGCTGTACTGTTCAATGTTCGCTGTTCTAATTTCTTCAACTCTTGTGAAAATATTGTACCTGGAATTCCTTTAACTTCAGTGGAGGTTAATTTGGTCAGTGTTTGATTGTCGAAGGTTAATGGAGATTTGGGGAGGTTTGAGGGGATGAATGGTCTATATCTGTTCCTAACTGATGTGTCCTTGTGTCAAAAGAATAATGATTGGTTTGAGGGGAAATCATTTTGAGAATAAGTGCATTCCTACTTCAGACTGGGAAAGGGATGTTCCTTTCTCTTTAGGATTGTGTGTTCTGTGGTCTTCTCATGCCCAAGGAGCAGTGAAGACTGGGTTACGGAAAACACTCAAGGGGGAGTTATATAGATCTTTGATGAACAAGAGAATCAATGTTTATTAGGAACAGACAGGAAAGTGATGCTTAGTTATAATCACATCAACAATGAACATTCTGAATTGTGCAGCAGGCTCGAGGGGCTGAATGGCCACCTGCTGATCTTGCTTCATGTGTTGTTCACTCACTCAACCGCGCGATGCTGTTACAGAAGGTGAGGAAGATCGCATTCATCCATTCAGGATCGGTTCAATGAGACATGAGGAGACCTTTCTGCTCCTCTAATGATTTACACAGGATTAGGATGAAGTTTTTCAGCCATTTCAGTACATTACGCAGCACAAGAAGAGGTCACATCTACTTTCTAGGTTACTACACAGGAACAGGGGAGCTCTGGGTAACTATAAGAAAATAGATAATCGGGAGAAATGTTTATTTTCGGGTAGGAAATCTTTAACTTGGTGAAGTGCCTCAGAGATCAGTGCAACATCAAAAGCTATGTAGAATCTGTCAATGATTTGCGTGTGGGAACTGATTGGATGGAACTCAATTGGCTCAACTACTAAGATAATCATTCGATAAGATGTCAAGTGGAGGTAGAGAGTCTGCAATGTGATACAGACAGGAAAGGTTAGTGTGCAAACCTTCAGCAGAAACAGGAAACATGGGCTATCGAAGTTTGTGCTGTGGTAGAAGGGTGAAACAACAGTTAACTAATTAAAAGAAGAGAGAGCACAAAACTCAGTTGTACAAAGGCATTTGTCCACCCTGGTACATACATCACACGGCGTTAGTATGCATATGCAGCAAGTAATTAGGAAGGTATATGGAATGATTACTTCATGAAAAGGCTATCAGGATGTTTTACTGCATCTGTACAGGGGATTTCTGAGTCAAGATCTGATTTAGTGTGGGCTGTGATGATTCCATAAACTGAAAAATAAATATACTCAATCGCTTTAGAAGCTTTGCAAAGATGTTTCGCTGTACTTGCCCCTGGAAAGATGGCCTTATTCTGTCATACAGCACGGAAACAGACCCTTCGGTGCATCATGTCCATGCCGACCAGATGCCCTAAATTAATCACAATCTATTTGCCAGCACTTGGCCCATATCCCATAAAACCTTCGTGTTCACCCAAATGGCTTCATTCAAATGGCTTTAAATACCGTAGCTGTCCCAGCCTCCAACGTTTACTCTGGAAGTTCATTCCATACACTCTGTGAAAAGTTACCACTTTTGTCCTTTGTAAATCTTTCTCCCCTCACCTTCAATCTATGTGCTCTAGTTTTGGACTGCCCTAAGCTAGGAAAATGTTCTTGGATCTTCGCCATTTCCTTGCTCCTCATGATGTTACAAACCTCTATAAGGCGAGACCACTTCAGGATTGAGAACGAGAGGCGTTCATATTGAACCATATAAGATATTGAGTAGAGTGTATCTGATGCATAGCCTATGGACATTTTCTCTGGTATGGGAGTCTAGAACTGATGATTCAAATTTAAGAAAACAACATATGTTATGTATTCTTTTCATAGTATAAGAAAACAAATACGATGAAGACATGATTTTATTGGACAAAAATATGAGGACACATACAAACGTATCTTCATTAAAACTCCTACATGGAGCAGAGAACAGGGACGAAGTCGTACAGTTCTGAGAATGTTCAAGGAGGCCTCACGTGATCCAGTTTCATGGTCAGATAACATTACTGTATATTTCTGTTGAGATATGGAGAAAATGCAACATTCTGGAGAAGCCACTGCTTATTGCTCCCTCTCTTTCCTTGTTCCTTCTCGCAGCAATGTATGAGAGATGAAAACCGTTCAGTCATCTTTATCATTCATGTACGATTACTGTTGAGGAATCATTGGCATCTCCCCACTGCCTAAAATCAAGGTAATTCAGCCAAATCTGACTGTTCCAGGAATAAATCCTGCTTGTGTGAGCAGAACAACCTCAGAGGCAGAATAACATTTAATTATTTTACTTTTGTCTTGAGTTTAACTATTGCTTGGTCAAAGCTCTTTCAAGCTGATATTTTGCAGAGTTTTTTTCCTGCTTGTCTTTAGGCATGTGTATGTGTGTGTCTGTGTGCATTTGTGTGTGTGACACTGTGCGTGTCTTAGTGTGTGTGTCTGTGTGTATGCACAGACTGCATTTCAGTATGAATTGAAAGATAAATATTAATGTACATATTTGCCCAAACTGTTTGCCATGTATTTTTTCATCTTAGCTTTGAGTAACTTTGCTTTGGTGAATTATTTTTGCCAATGTAAGATATCGAACTGACTGGTTCCCAGCAAAGAATCTGACCTAGTCTGAGACCTATATCATTGGTCATATCACCAACCTAGTTACATTTAAAATTTATCATGATCAATGGAGGAACGGGACTAGAAAATGAAACAGTGATCCGTCCAACCCCAGTCTGAACACGGAAGAGGAAAGTTTCACAAAAGTTTGTTTGAGTGGGACTGCTCTTCCCCAGAAGTTTTTGGTGCCTGTGTGTTTGCATTTAGTCAAAGCATTTAGATATTGGACAGTAAAGGACAATGAATTACACTTATGGAAGTGGGGCTGAGAACACATCCAGATCAGCCACGATCTTACTGCCTAGTTGAGAAGGCTTAATGTGTCTAATGACACACTCCTACTCCTCAGCCCTACGTCCCTATGTTCCATTCAGTTCCTCAAAACTGCAAGACAGGAGCGTTTGGAGTTCATTTACACCGATAACCTGGTACACAAAAACCACGGAGACCATTCAGTGACTGAAGACTCGAGAGTATAGCGCTGTAAAGGCACAGCATTTCAGACAGCATCCAACGAGCAGGAGAATCGCCGTTTCTGAGCATATACTTCTGCGCTAAACGTGGTTTCAACAGAATACAAGGACGCCATTCGATCCATTGAAACTATTGAACAAGAATAGGGATAGCCCATTCAGACCCTCCTGCATATTACACAAGGAGGGAAGGAGTGTAGTCAGCACATCGAGATGTTAAACAGGAACTGGAGTCGCCAAGTCAGGTCCTTGAGCTGCTTCCAGATGACCAGGAGGTGGCCATTCAGCCTATCGAACTACGTATACAGAAATAGGAAAATGTCTTTGATGCCCCAACATGACAAATAGTGAAGCAGAGTCTACTCAGATAGACTGCTCTATGTTGTTCCTCCTGGTTCCTTTGCTCGTGGTGCATATGTGTCACTTTAACTTGGTTTGCTGAATGTGAGAGGGAAAAGTGAGAAGTGAAAAGTTTGTGCGAAGTCTCAAGGAAATGCCTTCTATCTCCGAGAAGACATTATTGCACTCCTATAAAGATCAGAAGTTGGTGAGAATAGCGAACTATTTCAGGAGTAAGGCATTAAGTCTGCCAATAGATTTAAGAGCAGTGCAGAGACACACACCAACTGCACATTGAGACAGTGAGAATTCATTCAGAGCCTGGAGCTCCCTCTCAACCAACATGGGCTCTCCACACTGGTACGTGAACTACTGGGAATTACATATCATGGGGAAAATGCAATTTCTCACAAAATCATCATCTTTTTTCCGGACATAATAAATTTTAGTCCATAATCCTCAAGTTTTAATGTAATTGCTTGTTATTCTCTTGCAGTGCTACGGATTTTGCTGGATTATACTCTCATACATTTTATCAGTTAATTATCGTTTACACAATGTAATTCAATAATTTACTTGCAAAGGTGCAAATATCTTATTGCCGTTTGTATGCCGTTTGTATGCCGTTTCGTTTTTTAGATTTGTTGTAGCCTTAGCCCAAAACTAAATGTTTTGTTTACTGAAGAGCCTTGGGCAACTGTCTGTGTGGCGTTTGCACACTGTCGTCGTGTCTGTGTGGGTTTCCTCTGGGTGTTATGGTTTCCTCCCACAGTCCAAAGATATGCAAGTTAGGTGAATTGGCCATGCTAAATTGCCCACAGTGTCAGGGGTGAATCGAGGGTAGTGAATGGATCTAGGTGGGTTACAGTTCGGAGGATTGATGTGGATTTGTTGAGCTGAAGGGCCTGTTTCCATACTGTAGGAATCTTAAAAAAAAACCTGTTTATCGGGATTCAAGGGTCAGACACAGTATGTATTTTTCATGGGCTAAGAAACAGAAAGGAATAGACGACAGTAACTGTGGAGACTGATGAGGAGTAAAGGACATCCCCCCGTCCCCAATGTCTTCTTGACAGAGAGAATAAAATCAAATGTACAGAAAGAAACAGATATATTCAGAAGAAGGAATAGCAAGTGACAGTGTAAATGAAACAGGATAATTTGAAATGGAATGGCCGAACAATTATTGATCTGTGTGTGAGAGAGAGAGAGTGTGTGTGTGTCAGTGTGTGTGTGAGTGTGTGTGTATCTGCGTGTGTGTGTGTGTGCGTGTCTGTGTGTGTGTATGAGTTTGAGAGAGTGTGTCTATCCGTGTGTGTGTGCGTGTGTGTGTGAGTGAGTGCGTGTGTCTGTCTGTGTGTGTTTGTGTGAGTGTGTGTGTGTCTGTGTGAGAGTGAGTGTATGTGTCTGTCTGAGTGTGCGTGTGTCTGTGTGTGAGTGTGTGTGTGTCTGTGTGTGTGAATGTGTGCATGTCTGTGTGTGTGAGTGAGTATGTGTCTGCCTGTGTGTGTCTGTGTGAGTGTGTCTGTTTGACTGTGTGTGTGTCTGTATGTATGTCTGTGTTTGTGTCTGTATTTGAGAGAGTGTGCGTGTCTCTGTATGTGTGCCTCTGTGCGTGTGTGTGTGTCTCTGTGTGTGAGTGTGTGTGGGTGTCTGTGTGTGTCTCTGCGTGTGTCTGTGTGGGTGGGTGTCTGTGTGTCTCTGTGTGTGTGAACGTCTGTATGTGTGAGAGAGTGTGTGGGTGTCTGTGTGGGTGTCTCTGTATGTCTGTGTGTGGGTGTATGTGTGTGCCTGTGTGTGAGTGTGTGGGTCTCTGAGTGAGTGAGTGTGTCTGTGTGTGACTGAGTGTGGGTGTCTGTGTGTGTGAGTGTGTGTGTGAGAGAGTGTGTTGTGTGCCTGTGTGTGCCTGTATGTGTCTGCGTGAGTGTGTGTGGGTGTGGGTGTGGGTGTATGTATGTGTGAGTGTGTGTATGTGTGCGTCTGTGTGGGTGCCTGTGTGAGTGTGTGTGAATGTGTGTATGTGTGTGTCTGTGTGGGTGTGTGTCTGTGTCTATGTGTGTCTCTGTGTGTGTCTGTGTGTGTGTCTATGTGTGTGTCTGTGTGTGGCTGTGTGTGTCTGTGTGTGTGTCTGTGTGAATGTTTGTGTGCCTGTGCCTGTGTGTGTGTGTGTGTCTGTGTGAGCGTGTGTGTGAGTGTGTGTGTGTAGGTCGATAAGATTGTTCATATGTGTGCACCATATTCAGAATGAATACGAGAGACATAGTTAAAAAAAATAATGCATGCAATGTACAAAATTTATAAAACGTTAACATGTTATTTAGTCTTCAGCTGAGATGTTATGTTCCCCTTCTCTCAAGTACCCTCTGCCTCCTGCCTCTTCCTTGCATTCCCAGTCCTAACCTCTAATTCTTATCTGGATGTATGTTATAAATTCCTGTTTCTGGTGTTCCAATTTATATCAGTTAATCCATTTTCTACCAGGAAACATATACATTGGCCTGCTGGGCTCTGTCTGGAGATAAAAGTACTGGCATCAGACCCACATTTCAACATATTAATCTGTTGCACAGACACTGTACAAAGGACCACAACACACAGGATTTGTCAAACCAAGTACAGAAGTACATCTATATCTATCTGTCATGTAGACTTCTCTATTTTTATATCTTCATGTCTATATTCTCTCTCTGTCTCTCTCAATCTCTCTTTTAATCTAATTGATGAATCATCCAATCGTTCTTCCTGTCCCTTGCGTCAGACGTCCCTCCTTCTGTTTACATCTATTGCTCACTTTTGGATGTGATGTCTTATAATTGAATAATGTAACTACAAGTCATGAAGGAGCAGTTGGCCAGAGTCATTTGGAAGGGAAGCTGAGCCTGTGGAAGATGGTGAAGCAGCAATGACAGGAGTTTCTGGAGATAATTCATCAACACATCAGAAATTCATCCCAAGTAAGAAGACGAGCAGCCGTGAGTGATAACGAACTCAGGGAAAGCATAAAAACAAAAGGAAATGCACACAATGTGTTGAAGATTATTGGGAATCCAAAGGATTACGAAGCATACAAATTCCAGCACGGATAACTAATAACAACAAATGGGAGGTGGGGATGAAATATGATATTATGCTTCGTAATCGTGTAAGAGAATATGGAAAGCAATTGTTAGATATATAACAAGGAAGACAGGGAGTAAAAAACAAACAAAGGACTGTTGGAAAATGAGGCTTGAGTAGTTATGGGAAGCAATGGAATGGCAGAAGAATTGAATAGATACTTTACATCAGTCTTCACAGTGGAAGACAGTAGTAAAATGCCAGAACTTCAAGACAGTCAGGGTATAGAGGTGTGTATACTGACCTCAGTAAGGAGAAGGCGCTGGGGTAGGTGAAGTTGAATCAATCAGCGAGACCAGTTGGACAACAGCTCGTAGTTCTAAAGAGATATCGAAGGTGATTGTAGAGGCATTGCTGGTGATCTTTCAGGAAACCTTGGAGTGAGGGAGGATTGGTAAATGTAACCTCCCCGTTTAAGAAGAGAAGGACACAGAAGACAGGAAATTATAGAAGGACTTATTGGATCTATGGGTTTATGAATAGATGTGTGGAGTATAAGAACAAGGAAGTTGTGAAGCATATTGGAAATGGTGTGGTTAAGCTACAGCATAACAAGAGCTACAATTACAATGCCATTGCGAATAACAGTGATGAAAGTATGGTTAAAACAAAGAAAATCAGTTCGAAGCAGACAGGAGCATTAGTGACAAAAAAACTCTTTCCTAGATCCTGTTGTGAGAATGTTGAGATAAGCTTGTCAGTAAACAGACAAGGAATGTATAAAAAGCACAATAAAATCTGTTGCTCATAACGTCTCAACGTGCAACTATGTAGCCAATACCTATGAAGCTGAAAAGGCAAAGCAAGTGAGACAGCATCCTAGGAAGAGGAAAGTCAACGTTTCAGGCTGAAAGACTTAATCAGGATTGGGCTGGGAAAGGGGAGCCGGGAAGTAAATAGAGGGAGGGCCGTGGGGCTGGTGGAAGGCTAGGTGGGATAGCGATAGGGGGGATGCAGGCAGGGAATTATTGTGATTGGTCAGTGGGAAGGGTGCAACAGATATGCAAATGGAAAGATGCACAGCTTTGGTGAGGTCAGGGAAAGGGGACATGGGGTAAAGCTGTTGGTCGAGAGATTTTGAAGCCAGTGAAGACAATATTAAGCTGTAAGGTCTCCAGCTGAAATATCAAGTTGTGTTCCCCAGTTTCTGTTTGACCTCACTCTGACAGTGGAGGAGGCCTGTCGCCGAATGAGCAAGGGGAGGGGTGTGATTGAAATGGATGGCAACTGGAATGTTGAATTTGTTAAAGCGTGCAGAGAACCGATGCTCTATGATTATGTCCCTGAGTCTCCCTTTGGTCTCCACAACATAGAGGAGACCACGTTGGGAGTTGGAGATGAGCTCGGTGGCCCAGGATCAGCCTCTGTGTGGAGCATTAGTGCTCTGTACGAAACAACCAACCCGACTTTCCAGTTACCAGTCATTTTAATTCCCACTCCCACTCGCACGGCAACATGCTCATCCTTAGCCAGACCACTATCAGAGGTACTCCGCTGGAGAGTTTACCTTTGAAGCTGATAGCCCAATGGCCTCAATATTGACTGAAGCCAATTCAAAAACCCTCTGGCTGCCGCCTTATCCCATGTCCCTTTTCCCTGACCAGACCCACCTGTATCTGATCCACCCTTCCAACTGACCAATCACAGTAACCTCATACCTGCATGTTCCTACAACCACCATACCTACCCGCCGCCCTTCCATCTCCCCTCACCCGTTCTGACGAAAGGTCCAAGATCAAAATATTGCCCTTGCTGCTCCTCTGATTCTGTCTGGTCTGCTGTGCTTATCCAGATCAAAGTTTATTAACTGTGGCCTCCCGCACCTATAGTACTTACACTTTCCAAGCTGTGGAACTAGGTGGTCTAAATATAAGAAGAAATAAATTTGGACATTTGAAAAATATGGCGGACACATCTGTTATTTCTAACAACCCGATACACATATTCCAGAAGAAGCAGCATTTCATTTGTACTCTTTCAATCCAGTCTCCTGTCATTGCTGCTCACAATGCAGTCTCCTTTATATTGGGGAGACCAAACAGAAACTGTATTGAGGAACACTCCCACTCTGTCTGTGAGAATAACCCTGATCTTCTCATTGCTTCCCATTTCAAAAACGTACCTTGCTATCATGCAAACATTTCAGTCCTGGATTGCTGTAATGCTCCAATGAAGCAAAACCCAAGGTCGAGTAACACCTTACTTTAGACCTTGGTACGTTCTATCCTGAAGCAGTATTTACTTCAATCCCATACTTCCACAGCCTGACCACATTATGGCTGGTCTCCATTCTTCATACATTCTTTCTTCTGTCTCCCAATGAACTTGCCCTATTTGTGAATCGTTTGTCTTGCAGTTAATTAACGAACCCATTTCCCCCTTCACAATCTAATTAATACTCATTTTACATTTGATTCTCTTTTACCAGAAATAAAAGTCAATTTGTCAGTGGCATTGCTCCTCTACATCATCTTGTTTCCCGTCACCCCTCCTCTACCTCGGTCAAGGGATTTAAAAGCCCATTTTCTAATCCTTTAATGTTCTGAACAGGAGTCACACTTGAAAAGATTCAAGAAAAACCTCCTCTCCATTGCTTTAATGTTCCAGTCCGCTCTTCTCACATTCAGATCTGTCCTCTCTCTGTCTACACAGCTGTTGATCACTGTTACTGTTGGAGCTGATGCATCTGCTCCTACACTGGGATAGCGCACTGAATGAAGCCCTTCACCAATAGGAGAGGGAAACCCTCCAGTGACACAGTTACATTGCATGGAGACTGACATTAATCATAGTCACTGAGCAACCAGTCCCAGCTTTCAATCCAGCACACTCAGTTCACAACATGACTGGACTTGACGACATGTAGACATTGCTGGCTATTGGTCAAATCTCCCATCACCAATTGCTCTAGTGAAGTCAGTTGTGAGGCAGAAAGATGAATGTTATCTTTTCGTAGGCTAGATGATTCTGCTCGGTTGTCCATTTACTATGCTGTTAACATCTCTCCCCAAATCCCTCCACCCACCAAAAGAAACACAACCAGGGCGTTGTTTCTGTGTGGATCTCTCCTCCACGGGAACAACCGCCAGCCAACACACTGTCACTGGGCACAGTCGCCTTGAACATAGACAGGAAGTGTGGACTTCTCTGAATGTTCCTCTCACTGCTCTAATAAGGCAACTAGGGAATATGCTTCAGTAATTTATTTATACAAATTGACAAACTTCTAAATGCAGTTTTATTTGTATAATACCGTACTTTTTTACGCATTTTGGCCTCAGTCGAAACCAAAAGTGATAATTACAATGAACTTATTCATTAAGACTTATGAATTAATGAGTCAGGTTCGAATGATCATGACATTCGCTGGGAGATAGGGCGGAATGGGATCGTGGCTGCGGAGACTGCTTGGGGGTGGGGTGGGTGGGAGGGGCGGGGGTACAATGATATTCCCCTGTCATCATCACGCTTTCTGCCAGACAGAATTAAATCTAATGCACAACAAGGAAACAGCCAATATTTGAGAGATGCATTTCTGAATTACAATATGAACTGAACAGGATCATTTTAAATGTGATAAAGTGAACTATATTTAATATACACACCACTTAATCATTGGGAATACAGTTCGATTAGGATCACTGGACCAGAAACATTAACTTTGATTTCTCTTCACAGATACTGCCAGACCAGCTGAGCTTGCCCTCTAAGTTCTGCTTTTTGTTTTGTTTGAGCTTGATCATATTGTTCATATCCGGCAGGATACTTAAAATTAAAAGCAGACACTAGTAACAAAATGTGGAGGGCTATGAGGACAGTGCAGGAGACTAACGACTAGAGATATAGTCGTTCCAAACTGGAAGAGACAATGGGCTGAGTTTCCCCCACTTTTGCTGTAAATAATTCTGTGATATGTAACCAAAGCCTTTGGGAGGGGGTAGACAAGTGAGTTCAATGAAGGTCACAGAGTGCTCCACCATCAATAATCTACTCCTATTATCTCATGAAATTTCTGCTGCCTCTAAAATGTCTTTTCAAACAAAGTGGAGTTCCTGAGATTCACAGGATAATCAGAAAAATATTCTTTTTTCCTTTGAATCTTAAAGAAGCAACAGATTTCGGCCATAACACAGGTGTCACAGACACACCAACTATAATAGTAACAGGAAAGGACTACATTGTTCACATATAACCAAATTCAGCATGTAGCCGTGCCAAGAAACATGAAATATAGTGATACAGAAACATGAAAAACAAATAAAAAATGGTGAAGAAGCGCCACAGATGAGGAAGTATCTGCAGAGATAAACAAAGTTAATATGTCGAATATGATGTGACACTGTTCTGAAAAAGTCATATTGGAATCAATGGTTAACTCTGCTCAGAGAGTACCAGACCTGCTGAGCTACCCTCTATCGTTTTTTTTTCTTTTTTTTCTGAACTGTGACAAATTGACTGATCTGAACTACATAAGCAAAGCTGCTGTCTGAGTTGAATCTCGAGTAATTTATAGCCAAAAGAGAAAATGCTTGAAAATCTCAGCATCCGTAACGAGAGAAAAAAAGCTGACGTTTTGAGTCTAACTGCCTCTGTGCAGAGAAATCAGAATTAACATTTCTAGTTCAGTGGCCTTTCCTCAGAACGGATGGTAGCCCTGAAAATGTTGATTAATATACAGAAGAGGCTGAATAGCTGTAAATGGAGACTGTTCGTAGCTAACAATACGGGGTGAGTACTAGGCCTGGGGTATGGGTAGGGGGCTTTGAGGAGTCCAGTCCCGAAAATAATTGAACATTATTTTGAATCTGAATTGCTGCAGGGACCGCCCATGGAAAATGAGGTGTTGTTCTTCCAGCTTACGTTGAAATGTCCTGGAACACTGCAGCAAGCCTGACGCAGAGATATTGGCCAGGGAACAGGATGGGGTATTAAACTGGCAGGCAACTGGAAAGTCAGGGTCTTTTGCATAGGTGCAGTTTGGATATACTGTGAAGTGTTCACCCAGTCTATCTTTAGTTTCCCCAATGTAGAGCAGACCACAATGTGAGCAGCGAATGTGAGAAATGTTGATAGGATGCTGCTTCAGCTGGGAGGTATGTTTGGCCCTTGATTAGTGAGGAGGGAGGAGGTAAATGGGAAAGTGTGACACCTCCGGTAGGGGAAAGTGACGTGGACATGTGTGGGGGGGGGGTGACGTGGGGGGAGGTGTTGGCAGTGAATAACGAGCGGACCAGGGTGTCTCGGAGGAAATGGTCAGAAGGCGGAAAAGGGAGAGGAGACAAATATGTGTCTAGTGGTGGCATCTCGCTGGAGGTGGGGGAAATACAGACTGATGATCTTCTGCATTGAATGCTGGTGGGATGGTAGGTAAGGACAAGGAGAACTCTAACACTGTTGCATGAGGGAGGAGAGAGGGTGAGGATAGAAGTGCAGGAGGTGGGTCAGAACGGATTGAGGGCCCTGCCGAGAACAGTGCTGGGGAATTCTCGGTTGAGAAAGAATTGGACATTTCAGAGGCCACATTTTTGAACTTGACATCATCAGAAGCAATGCGGTTGAGACGGAGGAACTGGGGGAATGGAACGGAGTCTTTGCAGGAAACAGGGTGTGAGGGTGCATACTCCAAGTAGCTGTGGGAGTCGGTGGCTTAATATTGGATATAAGTGACCCATCTATCCCCCAAAATAGAAGCAGAGATGTCGAGGAAAGAAAGGGAGGAGTCAGAGATAGACCTTGTGAAAGTGAGGGACTAGTGCAAATTGGAAACGATGACCTTTTCCAATTCTGGACAAGAGAGAGGAGCAGCAGCTATGATATCATCTACGTATCGGAGAAGCAGTTATGTTTGGGGACTGGAAAGAACTGGAACAAGGAATTGTCTACGTACCCCATGAAGGAACAGGTATAACTTGGGCCCACGTGTGTATCCATGCAGCCCCTCTGTATGGCAGGAGCAGGCTGAAGCAATGGGTCTGCCCAGGCAGTTCTGTTTGTGGATTTTCAGGAGGACATAAAAGCGAGCTCTGCTATCAGAGGACCATCAGCTTCGGGACTGTTAAGTGGGGGCGAGTGGGTCGGAATCTCCAGATGAAATGTTCTCAGATTTAGTTAGTAAAATGTCGTGATGTGCCATGGCAGGGTTATGGAGGAGCAGGTCATGTGTAGAAGTATCCGAGAGCTGGCACTCAGCCTCTGAAATGGAGAGATGAGTCCACCAGACTACTGCAGCACCACCCTTATCGAAACAGGCTGAATAACACAGTCTGCGTTGGATCGAAGCATACAGCGTATAGTCTGTTCAGAGAGTGATATGTGTGATAGGGTGAGGGGGATGCCGAGAAATTAAAACAACCAGTGTCACATTGAAAGTTCTCAAAGAACAGATTGAGTCAAAGTAAACAGCAGAGGAATGGGTCCAAGTGGAGGGAGAGTGTTGGAGCTGGGGGAAGGGTCTTTGGGATGGGGAGTGGACTCTTTCCCAAACAACTGGACACCGAGGAGAAGACAGTGGAAGAAGAGTTCAACATTATGTCGTTCCTGCAATTCATTAAAGGGGGCGCAGAGGGATAAAGCTGAGACCTTTGCTGAGTACAGAACATTCAGCATTACAGCGTGGCAGTTTAGGAGGGATGGTGAATACACGACAGGATGTGGGCTTGGGGGAGGAGATAGACTCAGAGCACAGGGCATGGGTGGGGTGACAGGTTCCAGAAGCTCATAGTCATCTCTAAGTTATTCCACCTTGTAGTCCTCGTATAGCTGGCGAGCACGGCGAATGAGCTGGAGAATGATGTAAAATTGTGGAATGGTGCAACCTTGAGTCAATTTGATGAGATGTTGTTGGACAGAGAAAATGTTGATCTCAGTGGCACTGACATCGCACGATCAGTCCACAGAAAGTAAATGAAAATTATTGTTATCTTATTGGAATACTCTGATTTCATCGGGGTGAAACTCAACCAGCAAGGTCTTACTTTTCTGAGACTTTAGACCAAACTGTGAAAACAAATGATGTTATTAATAAGACAAATCCATCCATGATTTTGGATTGCAGTAGCAAAGGCAGAGTTTATTTGTCATTCCCAATAGCTCTAGGGAAGGTTTCATTGTTCATTGAGGAAATTACCAGCACAGAATTTCCTCTGATTCCCGTTAACCACAGTGTTCTGAGGGTTAATGATGCTACATGAGTCAAATATTTCTTAGATGCGAGGCAAGTTACTCTGATCTCACCTCTAATGACATTGGAAAATCAGTTAAAATGGTAAAGAGCAAAATAATAGAACACGGCTTATTTGAACAGTGTGGTCACTGTCCTCACAACGTTTAAGGAAAAACTGATGGATGGGCGTCTGATTCTGAGGAGAGGTTTGTCATATTTGTGATGAGGCTGTTTGGTTAAGCGTGTGACCCAGAGACAGAAATAAAGTTCCACTCTCTATACGGAACAGAACCATCATGTTTACGGTGCATTGGACGGTGACAGACACACACTATTGTCTGTTCCTATTGGACATTGATCATCTCAATCTCATCATTCACTGATGAACAATAGCAGCACAGAAGCCAGCAGTTCCCATCACCCCTGTTGGAAAGCAAAAACGGAAAGGATTTGCCTGTGGAAGTGGGAGTAACTAGGGAAATGGTGTAACTTGCAGTGGGAGTGGGAGAAGAAAGATGTGAAGAGATATCATCAATGGAAGATTATGTAGCTGCAGATGGGGAGGTGCAAGGGAAGTAGGAGTGTAAGAAAAGAGTAAGAAAGCCGAGGAAGATGGCTAATGAAGTATTAGTGACTGGGAAAAACTTGCTTTAGCAAATATGAGGTTGGGTGAAAAATATCACTGTTCAGGAAAATTGGGATCTAGTTCCATTGAAAATTAAGATTTGATGTACTTCATTTTCTATACTTGATTCTTGATAAGATAGCACATTCACTCTGTATTTTTGTATCTCCATCAATTGCGGATTACATTTTTTTCCCCTAGTATGGTATCCCAACATTTTTGAATTTTTTAACAATATGTATTTGCTTTCAATTCAAGGTAGACATGAGAACATGATTTGATCTCCTGCAGTTTGCCCATAACGTAGGATTTAATTGAGTATTTATTCTCATCACATTCACTGATTAAAGCAATGAGTCAGTGTCCACACTGCAGATAAAAAACGTCTTCAGTTCTGACTATTGATAAAAAGAACAGTGCCACACAAAAGGCGAATGTTCCAGTGCAAGGTGCCAAACCCTAGTTCATCTTAAATTAGGTACACGCTTTATGAATAAGACATGCTAAGGGGCAGAGTATAAAAGCTGAATTCAACTCTGTGTCGAAAATGCTATTAGCAGTTCCCTCATAATAGGTGTTAACTACATCACTTTGTAAATTCTCCAAAATAAGAATAGCAAGAGACTGGAATTCTTAATTCTTCTTCTTAGAATAACATCGGGAGAACAGGAAGGAAATCAAGGTTTGTTTGGGATATTCATAAATGATGATGGTGAGAATGTGGAAGATGGGGGCAGTGGGATGGGAACTAATGGGGATGACACAAAGATTAAATGGGTGGTTCACAGTGAAGTGGAAAGGGTTAGGCTGAAGGACGATATAAACAGATGATTTCTATATCCAGATTAATGTCTGATGAAGTTTAACACTGATAATTCAGATTTGCATCGTCTCACATTTATCAAGACAAATGAGTACTCAAACTGTGAATTGCGAGGTCTAAATTTGTTCCTTTTTTCATTGCAGCAGTGAAGATTAAGGAGGAAACCTGGTACAGGTGTACAAAAGCACAAGGGAAATGGAGATGATGAACAGACAGCAGCTGTTTCCCTTACTCGAAGGGTCAAAAACAAAGGGATACATACTTAAAGTGAAAGGCAGGGGATTGAGAGAGGATTTGTGAGTCTGTTTTGAACTGAGAGGGTGGCACAGACATAGAATATAAAATTCCTACAGTGTGGAAATAGGCTTTTTGGCCCAACACATCCACACTGACCCTCCAAAGAATAGCCCACACAAACACGTTCCTCCTATATTTACCCCTGACCTACACATCCCTGAACACAATGGGCAATTAAGCACGGCCAATTCACCTAATCTGCAGATATTTGGATTGTGGGAGGAAACCGGAGTACCTGGAGGAAACCACGCAGACACGGGGAGAATGTGCAAAATCCATACAGGCAGTCACCCGAAGCTGGAATCACTCCTGGGTCCCCGCGCTCGAAGGCAGGAATTCTAACCACTGAGCCACCGTTCTGCCCCAGTTGACATGTGTCTGGAGCGCATTCCCTCAGCGGGTGATTGAGCAGATAATCTCACAAACGTTTCAAAAAGCCTTTGGATATACACTTGGTGATGCAGGCTCGCATTTTCATTCAATGATTCTATGTGGTGGCAGCCATGAAAACTGATATATTCTGAAGCAATACCTAATGGCAGTTCCTGGTTTGTTCCATTGACTGTACTCAGTGAGTGAGCCTCCAGTGAAGTGCTGGTGTTATCTGCCACTTTCTATTTAAGGGTTTCGGTTTCCTTGCGTTGGTCATGTAAATTCCTCTGTCGATGATGTCATTTCCGGGCCTATTCGTCAGAGGGTGGGAGATGGCATCAAAATTGATGTGTTTATTGATGGAGTTCCGGTTGGAATGCCATGTTTCTAGGAATTCTTGTGCTTGTCTCTGTTTGGCCTGTCCTAGAATGAATATACAGACCTAGTCAAAGTGGCGTATTTCCTCATCAGTACATAAGAAATTAGTATTGGGATCATGTATTTTGTGGCTAGTTGATGTTCATATATCCTGGTGACTAGTTTTCTGCTTGTTTTCCGTTGTAGTGTTTGTTATAATTCTTGCAAGGCTTATTGTTCCTGGAGCAGAACAGACAAAGATGTGCTCAAAAGTATGAATAAACTGTCAGAGTGAAAAATAGCACTTTATTAGTTGGCATTATAGCATCAAAGAATTCTAATTTCAAGGTAGTAAACAAAAGTGTGAGGAGTGAAATAAGGAAAAGTGTCTTTATTTAGAGAGATGTTACTAATTGGACTTGACTGACTGGGAAAGTTGTGAATGAAGATTCAAAAGAGAACTGGATATATATTTGGAAATTATTAATTTAATGGGCAACGGAGAGACGGCTGGCGTATGGGAGATGCTGGGAGACATTTTTGGAACTGATGCATACATAATGCCAATGACTTCCTCCTGTACATTAAAGTTTTGCACTCTGTCAAGTGTCAGCTGTGAATAAAAGTCAGTATCCAATTATTTCACATTGTAAATGCTTGCAAATATCGGATTATTTGGTGCAGCATAAGTATTTAAAATTATTGCAAGGTCAGCTTCATTATGAAGTATAATTTTTACTCAGAACATGAATATTTTACATGTTGTATTCCAATTACTAAACAAATATATTATTGCTTTGGTACAAAGCCCTTTGGAAAGCTTTGACATTTTTCTGACACGATATTATGTTTGTTGTTTTTTTTTAACTATCCACATTTCATATTAAATACCATTCATTCTAAAAATTGGAAGTTTTCAAATTATTGTTCACTGTAATTTGATAACAAAAATAATATATTTAGCTTAATATTCACAGTTCATGTTCAATTATTGCCATTTTAAATTGCTGGCAAATAGCTGAAGATCGTACATTTCAGTGAGAAATTAAACTGATTGATTATATATAAATGTTTAAGAACGCTAATTCTATTTGTATGTTCAATCTTCTGCTCACTCTGAACATAGAATTATCCGGAAACCAACAACTTTAAATATTGGAGTGGCAAAACATTGCTTTGAATCCTGACAATGAATATTTAATTCTCATTACCACAAGAGTTATGTTCTTTCTACGATAAAATAAAATGTACCTGCTTTATTTCTGTGCAAGAAAATCTTGACAGGAGTTATATTTTAGTTCCATAAATATAGAATCAACATAATTGATTTAAGAGATGATAGTCCAGTTGAAGGATTATCGTTCTCATTTTATTGTTCTGGATTAGTGGTGCTGGAAGAGCACAGCAGTTCAGGCAGCATCCAACGAGCAGCGAAATCGACGTTTCGGGCAAAAGCCCTTCATCAGGAATAAAGCCAGAGAGCCTGAAGCGTGGAGAGATAAGCTAGAGGAGGGTGGGAGTGGGGAGAAAGTAGCATAGAGTACAATGGGTGAGTGGGGGAGGGGATGAAGGTGATAGGTCAGGGAGGAGAGGGTGGAGTGGATAGGTGGAAAAGGAGACAGGCAGGTAGGTCAAGGCCAGACAAGTCATGGGGACAGTGCTGAGCTGGAAGTTTGGAACTAGAGTGAGGTGAGGTTAGGGGAAATGAGGAAACTGTCGAAGTCCACATTGATGCCCTGGGGTTGAAGTGTTCCAAAACGGAAGATGAGGCATTCTTCCTCCAAGCGTCAGGTGGTGAGGGAGCGGCGGTGAAGGAGGCCCAGGACCTCCATGTCCTCGGCAGAGTGGGAGGGGGAGTTGAAATGTTGAGCCACGGGGCAGTGTGGTTGATTGGTGCCGGTGTCCCAGAGATGTTCCCTAAAGCGTTCTGTTAGGAGGCGCCCAGTCTCCCCAGTGTAAAGGAGACCGCATCGGGAGCAATGGATACAATAAATGATATTAGTGGATGTGCAGGTAAAACTTTGTTGGATGTGGAAGGCTCCTTTAGGGCCTTGGATAGAGGTGAGGGAGGAGGTTTGGGCGCAGGTTTTACAGTTCCTGCGGTGGCAGGGGAAGGTGCCAGGATGGGACGGTGGGTTGTTTGGGGGCGTGGACCTGATCAGGTAGTCACAGAGGGAACGGTCTTTGGGGAAGGCTGAAAGGAGTTGGGAGGGAAACATATCCCTGATGGTGGGGTCTTTTTGGATGTTGCAGAGATGTCGGCGGATGATTTGGTTTATGCGAAGGTTGGTAGGGTGGAAGGTGAGCACCAGGGGCGTTCTGTCCTTGTTACAGTTGGAGGGCTGGGGTCCGAGGGCGGAGGTGAAGAATGTGGACAAGATGGAGGGCATCTTTAACCACTTTGGAAGGGAAATTGTGGTCCCGAAAGGAGGAGGCTATCTGGTGTGTTCTGTGGTGGAACTGGTCCTCCTGGGAGCAGGTACGATGGAGGCTGAGGAATTGGTAATACGGGATGGCATTTTTTCAAGAGGTAGGATGGGAAGAGGTGTAATCCAGGTAGCTGTGGGAGTCCGTGGGTTTGTAAAAAATGTCAGCGTAAAGTCAGTCGTCATTAATGGAGATGGAGAGGTCCAGGATGGGGAGGGTGGTGTCAGAGATGGTCCAGGTAAATTTAAGGTCAGGGTGGAATGTGTTGGTGAAGTTGATGAATTGCTCAACCTCCTCGCGGTCGCACGAGGTGGCGCCAATGCAGTCATCAATGTAGCGGAGGAAGAGGTGGGGAGTGGTGCCGGTGTAATTACGGAAGATCAACTGTTCTACGTAGCCTATAAAGACAGGCATAACTGGGGCCCATACGTGTGCCCATGGCTACCCCTTTGGTCTGGAGGAAGTGGGAGGATTCAAAGGAGAAATTGTTAAGGGTGAGGACCAGTTCGGCCAAACGAATGAGGGTGTCGGTGGAAGGGTACTGTTGGGGACGTCTGGAGAGGAAAAAACGGAGGGCTTGGAGGCCCTGGTCATGGCGAATGGAGGTGTAGAGGGATTGGATATCCATGATGAAGATGAGGCGTTTGGGGCCGGGGAAACGGAAGTCTTGGAGGAGATGGAGGGCGTGGGTATTGTCTCAAACGTATGTGGGAGTTCCTGGACTCGGGGGGGATAGGACAGTGTCGAGGTAGGTAGAGATGAGTTCAGTGGGGCAGGAGCATGCTGAGACAATGGGTCGGCCAGGGTGGTCAGGCTTGTGGGTCGGCCAGGGTGGTCACCCACATTCTCCCCCACAATCGCGCCCACTCTAGTTACAGGTTCTGTACCCACTCCCAGCTCCACACCCACACCAGATCCCAGCTCCCAGCACTGTCGAATTTTCACCATCCCTCCAGAAATTCCCCTCACTGAGGACGAACGATCAGTCCTCAGCAAACGAATCATTTCCATCTCCCTCCATCTATGCATCAATGACGTCATGACGTCGAACAATTCTTCCGTCGCCTCCGTCTCCGAGCTTACTTTCACAATCAGGATTCCTGCCCACCTTCCGAGGACCTCTTCGCCCACCTCCAAAACACTGCATTCACCTGGACACCCTGCGCTGGCCTATTACCTGCCCTCGACCTCTTCATTTCCAACTGCCACCGGGATATTAACCGCCTCAACCTGTCTAACCCCACACCCACTCCAACCTCTCACCCTCACAATGCGCAGCCCTCCAATCCCTCTGCTCCAATCCCAACCTCACCATAAAGCCAGCGGATAAAGGGGGCGCAGTGGTAGTCTGGCGCACTGACCTCTGCACCGCTAAAGCCAAACACCAACTCGAGGACACCTCTTCCTACTGCCCCCTCGACCATGACCCCACCCCGCATTATAAAGCCATCATCTTCCAGACCATACAAAACCTCATTACCTCAGGAGATCTCCCACCGACGGCTTCCAACGTCATAGTCCGGGAACCCCGCACTGCCCGTTTCTACGTCCTTTCCTAGATCCACAAGCCTGACCACCCTGGCCAGGCTGCTCTTTATATCCTTCGTAGAACAGTTGATCTTCCGTAATTACACCGGCAACTGTCCCCACCTCTTCCTCCGCTACATTGATGACTGCATTGGCGCCACCTCATGCAGCCGCGAGGAGGTTGAGCAATTCACCAACTTCACTAACACATTCCACCCTGACCTTAAATTTACCTGGACTATCTCTGACACCATCCTCCCCTTCCTGGACCTCTCAATCTACATTAATGACGACTGACTTTACGCTGATATTTTTTACAAACCCACCGACTCCCACAGCTACCTGGATTACACCTCTTCCCATCCTACCTCTTGCAAAAATGCCATCCTGTAATCCCAATTCCTCCACCTCCACCGTATCTGCTCCCAGGAGGACCAGTTCCACCACAGAACACACCAGATAGCCTCCTCCTTTCGGGACCACAATTTCGCTTCCAAAGTGGTTAAAGGTGCCCTCCAACGCATCTCGTCCACATTCTGCACCTCCGCCCTCGGACCCCAGCCCTCCAACCTTAATAAGGACAGAACGCCCCTGGTGCTCACCTTCTACCCTACCAACCTTCGCATAAACCAAATCATCCGCCGACATCTCCGCAACATCCAAAAAGACCCCACCACCAGGATATATTTCCCTCCCAACTCCTTTCAGCCTTCCGCAAAGACCGTTCCCTCCGTCACTATCTGGTCATGCCCCCCCCTCCCCAAACAACCCACCGTCCCATCCTGGCACCTTCCCCTGCCGCCGCAGGAACTGTAAAACCTGTGCCCACACCTCCTCCATCACCTCTATGCAAGGCCCTAAAGGAGCCTTCCACATCCAACAAAGTTTTACCTGCACATCCACTAATATCATTTATTGTATCCATTGCTCCCGATGCGGTCTCCTCTACATTGGGGAGACTGGGCGCCTCCTAGCAGAACGCTTTAGGGAACATCTCTGGGACACCGGCACCAATCAACCACACTGCCCCGTGGCCCAACATTTCAACTCTCCCTCCCACTCTGCCGAGGACATGGAGGTCCTGGGCCTCCTTCACCGCCGCTCCCTCATCATCAGACGCCTGGAGGAAGAATGCCTCATCTTCCACCTCGGAACACTTCAACCCCAGGGCATCAATGTGGACTTCGACAGTTTCGTCATTTCCCCTACCCCCACCTCATTCTAGTTCCAAACCTCCAGCTCAGCACTGTCCCCATGACTTGTCTGGCCTTGTCCTACCTGCCTGTCTCCTTTTTCACCTATTCACTCCACCCACTCCTCCCTGACCTATCACCTTCATCCCCTCCCCCACTCACCCATTGTTCTCTATGCTACTTTCTCCATACTCCCACCCTCCTCTAGCTTATCTCTCCACGCTTCAGCTCTCTGCCTTTATTCCTGATGAAGGGCTTTTGCCCGAAACGTCGATTTCGCTGCTCGTCGGAAGCTGCCTTAACTGCTGTGCTCTTCCAGCACCACTAATCCAGAATCTGGTTTCCAGCATCTTCAGTTATTGCTTTTACATCATCTTATTGTTGCCCAATTCATGAACTATAGCAAATATCCGATTATTGTTCGGGGTCAGTAAACTCAACATTTTGCAATGAGCTACTCTGAAACTTGCTTCCAATTTATCTGAAATAATTTACAGTGTTATTGGACCTCACAGCTGCCTGTGATACAGAGAGACTCAGTGGCCCGTTCCAAAATTTGCGCATCGAGCTTCTAACCTGCTACAGGGCAGTCAGGCAAACATCACTTCAAAACAAATAAGTTGAAATCTTCCTTGGGCAGGTGGATAACCCGCCAACAGACTATCACTGGTCTCAGTGTCGGTACAAATATTGTCCAGGTTAAATACTAATGGATGACCAGCAACCAGGTTTTGAAATTCATCGTCAGTCAGAGCCTGGCCCAGAGAGCAGACGTGTTGACATTGAGAGCCAGAATCACACCATACAAGTTACCTATGGTGATGAAACCTGACCTGCCTCACAGACTCCATATATCTGCACCCCGGACCAGGCATGGGTGAAGGCGTTAACAAGTTGACAATCTATTGCACTGTATGAACCTGTGTAGAAACATTGTGGGAGCTACGCCATGGCCCATTTGATCCCCCGTTCCTCCACAATGTAAGAATCTTGCCTCTAAACCTGTATTCTGCATTCAACTTCGACCTTCCAAAATGAATCGCATCCCACTTTTCCATATTGAACACCATATGCTACTAAGCAGTTGAGTCCTGCATCCTGTCAATGTCCTGTTGCAAACTAAAACAGCCCTCTACACTATCCATAATTCCACCAACCGGTGTTACATCATGAAACTTACTAACCTACCCTTCCACTTCGTCATCCAAGTCATTTATTAAAATCACAAACAGCAGAGGTCCCAGAACCTATCCTTATGTAACACCACTGCTCACCTAATTCCACACTGAAGATTTCCCATTTACCACCACCCTCTGTCTTCTATGAGCTAGCCAATTCTGTATCCAGACAGATAGGTCTCCCTGTATGCCATGCCTCCTTACTTTCTGAATAAAACTACCACGGGGAAGCTTATCAAACACCTTGTTAAAATCCATGCACTCCGCATTCACTGCTCTACCTTCTTCAGTGCGTTTAATCCCCATCCTCAAAGAATCCAATAAGAGTTGTGAGGTATGACCTGCCCCTCACAAAGTCATGCTGACTGTTTCTAATCAAACTCTGATTTTTCAGAATCGTCTCCAATACTTTGGCCAATACTGATGTAAGGCTGACTGGTCTGTCATTCTCAGGACAATCCCTGTTCCCTTGCCTGGACAAGGGACTAGCATTTGCCACACTCCAATCAACCGACCCCTACTCAAATGGAGAGTGAAGGCGCAAAGACCATCGCCAAAAGCACAGAAACCTCTTTCCTCTCTTCCTGTAGTAACTTAGGGTTTCCCGTCTGGCCGAGGGATTTATATATCCTTATGTTTGTACTTCAATCAGTCTGTATTTCACCTCAACTTGTTTACTCCCTGTCTAACCAACTGATTGACTGCTTTCCATTTCAGGTCTCTGTACAGTGCTGCCATCCTGAGCAAGTATGGTTCCCAATATCCTGTGGATTATGGAATGGCAAACATGGGAAGGCACAAATGCCTTTCTAATTGGGGGGGTGGGGGGTGGGGGGGTTGCCAAAACATTGACTCTGCTGCTCCTCAGATGATGCCTGAATAGTTGTGCTTTGCCAGCGCCACACTTTTCGACTCTGATCACCAGGATCTGCAGTCCTCACGTTCTCCATTACTGAGGGCTGTCCTCTCTGCACACTGAGCAGGCAATTAATCAGCGGAAACCCGTTGTACTTAGAGCTGACTGTTCAGTTCTGAAAAGCTGCAATTGAACAACACTTTTACTAAAAACGAAATTAAACTCAACAAATATTCATTCAGTCCCAGATTTACAGTTTTGGTTCATGAATTAGGCAGCTTGATAACCAACAGTGAATGACGGAAGAACTCCGAGATACAGAGTATTCCAGGTAATATATTCCAGGTTGGATGTGCTTGACCTTAATGCTGGGAATATTATCAGACAGACGGATATGACAAGGAAAAGAGATGACATGTGTGTCATTTTTACCATTACAGAGATGTGTTTGAGGGAGGTCATGGCTGACAACTCAATATTCTGTGGTAACAGAACTATAGTCAGGGCAGGAGAGAGGGTAAAAGAGGAGGTGGTTTTGCCTTATAAATTATGGATTTAGTTACTGGCTTAATAAGGGACGATATCTTGAAAGGATCATCTAATGCGGTTTGGTGGTTAAAGCTCAGTGTCAAAACCATTACAGAAACACTGCTTGGGATATATTGTAGACCCCCAGATAAAGGAAAGTACGGGAGCAGGTATATAATCAAGTTACTGAGGTGTGTAAAAACATTAATAGGATGACTATATTCAGGCATTTCAATTCCAAACATTCAATATGGTAGTGATAACTTCTTAAGAGGGAGCAGGTGCTTGGAACTTTATTCCAGAGAACTTCTTATATCAACATAGAGCAGATACAACAATGGGCAGTGCAGCGTTGGGCCTCACGTGGGGAACGAAGCCAGTCAGGTATTCCAGGCAGAAGTGGGAGAGCATTATAGGACCAGTGACTGTGATATCACACATTTCGACTTGGCTAAGGAAAGACCCCAAAATGTTTGAATCATAAAAGCTTTTTGGATTGGGTAGACAGATTTTATGAAAAAAATGACAGAATCTGGGCAAAGTGCAGTTGCTTCTGGGTGAAACTGTAGCAGAACAAGGTGGGGCGGGGGTTGGGAGATCATTTGATTAAAATTGAATTGATGACAGTCTCGGCCCAGCATGTTACACCGAAGTTAAAATTTAGGAAAACAAGCCCAGAAAACCTCAGATGTCGACACAAATCCAGAACAGGATGAAAAAGGAAAGAGAAGCTTAAAGCAGGTTCCAAGTGAGCAGGTCAATGAATGCCCTAAAAGAATACAGAAAGTGGAGGGCTAAACCTAAAAAGTCAGCGGAAGAGCAGGAGGAGGGACGATAAAACATTGGCGGGTAAGATTAGCAAGAATGCAAAGTCATATTTTTGGTGTATTAAGGGGAAGACGCTAACGTGGGAAAGAATGGGAGTGTTAGTTACTAAGGAGACAGCCTGTCCACAGAGACAGAGAATATGTTAAATACATCCTCCGAATCGGTCTTGAGTTTGGAGAAGCTGTTTCTGGATTCAGGGAGAGTGACCGTTTGACCCTTGAGCAAATTGACACAGGAGCTGAGGAAGAATTAGAAGTTTATGCAAGATAGAGTGAGCAAATCACCAGATTAAAGACCACCAAGTCTCATATCAGTGAGTGGGAAACAATTGTAGAAAATTTGGAGGGCTGTTGAGGCTGGATCTTTAAATACCTTCAAGGCTGAGACAGACAGATTTTTATACAAGTGTTACGGGGCAATTGCAGAAAAGTGGAATGGGGATTAACAAAATAAAAACAACCTATTCGAAGGAAACGCAGACTCATTTAGAGGACAGACATATTGTTGTCCCGATGTCTAATGGTCTTCTTTTCCAATAGCCCTGTATTCACAAGAACATCACCTCTCTCGAGGGAGTCAAGGAATTCATAAAGGCGATACTAATAGACAGCAAGTACGAGAGGACTGCGACAGCACGGATTGCCTGTCGGGGTGAGGATTTGCATTGATACAGTCACCACTACCAGAAGGAAGACCTCAGCAAGACACCCTTCAAGGCCAAGCACAGATCTGCACTGGGGACTTGGTAGTCAGTGGCGAGGTGTCCAGGAGTGCTGAAGGCCTAAACACTGCATCGCTGTTGTGTCTCCTACCTTCACTGACCAAAACTATATGTGGAGAGGTAGAGAGACATGCCGTTGTAGCAGATTAAGCAATAAGGCTTTGACACGAGAGGCTTCGGACAGCTCCAGGTCAGAAATATGTACAGGGAAACTGAAATAAAGTCCTTTTAAATTTATTGTTATAGCCGTCGAGATGGCAGTTAGGGCAGTCGCACGTTCCTCTTGTGGGTTGTGGGAGCTCACGGAGATTTTCACCATCCTTGATGACTATATGTGTGGACTGTGCACCCAGCTTCAGCTCCTGGGAGACCGTGTTAGGGAGCTGGAGCTGGGCGGTACGATGGCGCAGTGGTTAGCACTACTGCCTCACAGCACAAGGGACCAGCGGTCAAATCCTGGCTCGGGCAACTGTCTGTGTGGAGTTTGTGCATTCTGCCCGTGTCTGCATGGCCTTCCTCTGGATGATGCGGTTTCTTCCCACAGTTCAAAGATGTGCAGGTTAGGTGAATTGGTCGTACTAATTTGCCTGTAGTGTAGGGGAGTGGGTCTGGGTGGGCTGCTCTTTGGAGGATTGGTGGGGACTTGTTGGGCTGAAGATAATTTAGGATGCACTCAGGGTCAACTGCGATACTGAGGACTTCATAGATAAGTGCTTTAGTGTGGTGGCCACACCCAAGACACACCCCTAGTTATGTTTCTTTAATGGCTGTAATATTCCAGTCGAACGTTCATCGCCCTCAGTTCATTAGCTTTACCTGTCAGTCCTGTTGTATTTAAATAAACACAATTTAATCCAACAGGCGTTACTTGCTTCCTGCCATGTTCCAGGTAGAGAGTAGCTGTGCGACCACCAGGAATGGCAAAGGGAGTAGGCAGAGAGTGCAGAAATAGCCTGTGGCCATTCCTCTCCATAACATGTAGACCGTTTTGGATTGTTGGGGAAGATGTCTGTTCAGGGGAAAGCAGCAGTAGCCAGGTTGGTAGTACTACCAATGGGGCACAGCGGGAAAGGGTAAAGGTAAACAGGACGTTAAAGATAGGAGGATCGATTGTTAGACGGACAGATCTTAGATTCTGTGGCCACAAACGGGAATCCAGGATGGTGGGTTACCTCCCGCTACTAGGGTCCAGGATGTCTCCAAGTGGCTGCTGAACATTCACAAGGGGTTGGGTGAGCATCCAGAAATCAATATGCACGTTGGCACAAATGATACCCTTTGAAATAGGGCCGAGTTTCTGGAGTGAGATTACCTTGACAATGGTAATCTCCTTAGAGAGTGATTACCGTCTGAGACATGCACTGGAAGGGACACCAATAACTTGGCGGCCAGTTTGCTCGTGTTACGAGGTTGGGTTTAAACTAGATTGGCATGGGGTGGTATCCTCAATAGCAGGGAGGCAAGTGCGATGCTGGAGGAGATGGAGTAATCAGAAATAGTAAATTTAAGCTGGAAAATGACAGAGAGAAATGCATTTTGGATTAAATGGCATCTATTTCAATGCAAGAAGGCCTACAGGTAAGGCCGATGAACTCAGGACGTGGATAAGTAGGTGGGACTGGTATATTATAGCCATTACACAAACATGGCTAAGTGATGGATAGGACTTACAGCTTAATGTACCAGGGTACAGGTACTTTAGGTGAGACAGAGATGTTGGAAGGAGGGGAGGGGAATTGCATTTCTGATTAAGGGGAGTACCACAGCAGTAATCGGAGATAAAATAACTGATGGATCACCCAGTGAGGCTTTGTGGGTGGAGGTAAGAAATAGGAAGGGGTTGGTGAGGTGATTGGGGATGTGCTATAGGCCCCCAAATAGTCAACAGGAATTAGAGTAATAAATATGCAGTGAGAGAGGGGAAACCTGCAAGAGCAATAGGGTTATCATAATAGGGGCTTTTAGTTTTTCTAATACAGACTGGAATGTCAGAGCGTTAAGAGATTTGATGAGATAGAATCTGATAAAAACTTTAGGAAAGTTTCCTTAAGCAGTGTACAGAGAGTTCTACTCGGGAAGGGGAAAAGCACGAAATTTCCTTAGGAAATAGGGCAGGACAGGTGACTGAGTTAACAGTGGGGGAGCACTTTGGGACAAGTAACCGTAGTTCTATTAATATTCAAATAGTTATGGAGAGGGACAAAACTGGTCCACAGGTTCATGTTCGAACTTGGGGCGTGGCTCAGGTCCAGGCCGCTGGGATCAAGGGAATTCCTGGAGATATATAAGAGATAATGGAGTTTACTGCAAAAAGAAATCAGTAGGGTGAAATGGGACAAGAAAGAGCCTTGGCTGAGAAAATTAGGATGAATCCAAAAAGTAACTTCAAATATATTAAAAGAAAAATCAAAAACTGGATAGAAAATCCGACCCCTCGAAGACCAATGTGGACAAGTATGTGTGGAACTATAAGTGATGGGTGAAGTCCTCAACTAATATTTCTACTCTATGTTTACCGTGGAGAAAGACATGTTGACTTGAGAACTTGAGGAAGTTAGTGGTGATATCTTAGAGCCAATCTATATCATAGTTGAGGAGATTTTAAACATACTAGAATGTTTGAAAGTGGATAAGTCTCACGGTCCTTACCCGATATATCAAAGAACACCTCAAGGGGCTCCAGAAGAATTTGTGGGGACCCTGGCTTATAATGTTTATCATCAGTAACCACAGGTAATGTCTCGGAAGACTGGAGGATAGCAAATGTTGTGCCCTTATTCAAGAAGAACTGAACAAAAAAAGCCTTGGAACTACAGATCAGTAGGTTTAACATCCGTGGTCGGTAAGTTACTTGAGTAGGTTCTGAGGGATAAGATGTACATGGATTTAGAAAGACAGGCTTTGAATAGGAACAGTAAGTGTGGCTTTGTGCGAGGAAGTGTGTGCCTGACAATTCTCTTAAAGTAAGTGGATAATGTGACCAGGAAGATTGATTTGTGTGGGGCAGTAGATTTCAAAACATGTGGTGTTGGATAAGCACAGCAGGTCAGGCATATTCAAGGGGCAGGAGAATCTATGTTTCGGACATAAACCCTTAATCAGGAACATCCAAAGCATCGATTCTCCTGTTCTTCTGATGCTGCCTGACCTGCCTTGATTTCCAGTGCCACACTTTTCAACACTGATCTCCAGCATCTGCTGTGCTCAATTTCTCCATTGGCAGTAGATTTAGTCGATATGGAGTTTAGTTACAGCAGAACAGAATGAGGGTTTTCAGCCCCTGCAACCTTATATACAATTACAGGAGGAGGTTAATAAGCCCCCCGGGCCTGTAAAACTGTAACCAGATCATGCAGCACCAGTATCCAGTTGCACTGCGACAGGATCAATCTATTCAGCTACTTGAATCAGTAACACACGAAATGGAAGAGGCCACAAAGTGACTGGACTATCAGGTATACTGGAATAAAACCAGGCCACATAGCCTCTCAGATCTGCACTTCCATTCAGTAAATCAGGGCTGATTTGCACTCGGCCGCAATTTCTCTTTCATGCCCAATTTTTTGTAGCCGTTGACTCTCTGACGGGTCAAAACCCATTGACACCCATTCGAAACCCCCAAACATTTCAGTGATGTAGCCTCCCCTAACTGTCTGGGCACGACCATCACTCTTCCCTGAGAGAAGGAAACACTCCCCACACATATACCTTGACCTATTGACATGGATAGAAGATATGAACACAGTGTAAAGTTACTGGCCCTGATATCACGGCAGTATTTGATTGAGCAAGATGTCTAGGAGACTTAACAAAATTGAACTTGATGAGAATCAGTTGTAAACTCCCCGCTGGTTGAATCATTCAGAGCACAATGGGGCTGGTGGACATCAATCCTCTCAGTCCCTGGATATATTTGTGGGTAATCCTCAGGGTAGCTTCTTCGGCATAAACATATTCAGCTGCTTCATCAATGTCTTTCCCTCTTTCATGCAATCAAAGGTGGGGATATTCTTTCAAGATTATACAATGTTCACAACAATGAGTCACCTCCTATGGTGCTGAAGAATCAAATCTGGGCAACATTCAAGCTTGTGCTGTTAATGTAAATGTAACATTAATCAAAAGCACTGCTGGACACTAAACATTTCCACGGTTAAAAGAAAGAGGAACCCCTTCAGCAACTCTAGCTAGTTTCACCGTAATATAAGAAAACCATTCAGCCCATGAGATCTATTGGATAACAAGAGGCGCAATGCGTTCACTTACTCCTGCCTATTACACAAGAAGACAATTTAAAATAAAAGCAGGTGTTGGAATCCAAAATACACACGCAGGAAGCTGGAAGAACAGAATAAGGAAGGCAGCATCAGGACTTTGAGAAGTGAACGCCTTGGATATAATTCCTCAAGAGGATGGGAGTAAGGGGGTATATAGATAAAGTGCGGGTGAGGGAGGAGGAGGCAGAGTGGCGAGGTGTGGATAAGTGGACACAGATAAAGGTATCAGCGAGTTGTTGATCGAAGGGCTGAATCCAGTTGGTGGCTGGACAAAGGTTGCTCAGAGGAATGGAATGGAGGGGAGGGTTTGGGAAGGGAGTCGGGGGACTGGAAGGGAGGTTATTTGAAATTGAAGAATTCAATGTTGAGTCCCTGGGGTGCAGGCTGCACAAGTAATAGATGAGATCTTGTTCCTCCAAATAATGGTTTGGTTCATTGTGGCAATGGAGAAGGCCAAGGATGGCTATGTCGGAAAGGCATTAGGAAAGAGAATTGAAATAGGAAGTGACTGGGAGGTCTTCCATTCCACCTAATGACCCTTCCTTTCTGCTCCCAACCTGATTCATCCCTCCCATCGCCCAAACAGGTTGCACAAACTACTTGTGTCCACATAGCCATAACTGACCATCCTCCTGATCCCCCCACCCCAACCACTCCCTTCCCTCTTTATCTGCAGCTCCCCCTACCCCCCAACCCAGTTCTGAAGAACGGTTATACCTGCAATGTTGACTTTCCCAGCAGCCTGGCTTGCTGTATTCTTCCAGCCTTCTGTTTGTCTCCTATAATTCAGGAAGATAGAATCTAGTCAGCACAACGTGCTGGTAGGCAGGAACCACGGGTTGCCCACTGAAGTCCTTGAACCTCTGCCCTCGGGCCAGGAGGAAGACATTCAGTTCCTCCAGACACTGTCACATGAACAGAACAGGCCATTCAACCCCTCCAAACTGTTAGACTGAAATAGGAGGATGTCATTGTTGCTGCAACACGACAAACCAATGAAGCACAGACTGCACAGACAGACTGCTCCATGTTGTTCCTCCTGGCCCCATTGCTAATGGTACACACGTGCTATGTTAACGTGGTTTGCTGATCATGAGGAGGGAAAATGAATGGTTTGTGCCAAGTTCCAAGGAGGCATCTTCCATCTCCGAGATGTTATGAACTAGGTTAGACACTTTTAAGCAGGCGGCGCAGAGCATGCATTTGCAATTTGTTTCGGTAAGTGTACAATGAAAATTACCGGAGGTAATTTAGCTAGGTTGACTACTAGATTTTGAAACAGACAAAAACTTTATTCATAAAATTACACAATGAAACACAAAGAACAGAATAGAACATCACGACAGAATTCAACCTATTCAGCTAGACTTAATTATGGTATTCCGAATACACCCAACTGTCCCAATAAGCAAACTCCCAATTATAAAAAAAACAATATAAATGCAACACAAACTTCCAGGTTGAAGTTGAAGGTCAGAAAAGAGAGAGAGTTTCCACACAGCTTCCAGTTGAACTTCCCAGTTCAAGACTCAACTGAAAACTGGTCAGCTCAGCTAGTTCAGCTAAAATGGGTCACCACTCTCCGTTCATTACACTGGTCACTTATAAAGCATGGCCACTTTGGGCTGAAGACTCATCTGTTTCCATATAAATAAACGACCTCTGAAAGTACTTTTCATCTCTGTACCAAACCAGACTGATCGGAGCTTGGAGAAAGTGAGGAAGGGATTATGCCCTAAACGTCGATTCTCCTGCTCCTTGGATGCTGCCTGACCTGCTGCGCTTTTCCAGCAACACATTTTTCAGCTCTGTTCGGAGCATGGCCCCGTTTTATTGTTCCTCTTAAAAAAAAAACCAAGGACAGAGTCTCCTTGAGCCAAGGAACACTTTTTCGACAAAAGGGGACTTGCTTTGAATCCATTTAGTGCTATGAAAGTCGAAATTGCCTTTGCTCTCTCTGACAGAGGTCCTTGCCAGTAGCCTCTGAGCAAGTCCAACTTAGAAATGTAAGTAGCTTCTCCCACTTTTTCTCCCACATCTCTCCCCACTTAAAAAAAACAACGATGCTAAAAGGTGGCTGCATTTTAACCCTTCAAACCCAGTTAGTAGTCTCAAAACTGACAGCTATACTGTACTAATTGTAAACATTCAAACATGCACAAACCCATACAAAACCAGGCTGCTGTATACCCACCACCGAACACCTCCGTATCTCATTCTAGTCTCAGTAACTCATCAGCTTTCACGTTTTCGCGATCTGCCACATGCACAATTGTCTGATTGAATGGCTGCAACAACAAGTCCATCTAAACAGTCTGGCATTTTTGTCTTTAATTTTTTTCCACAAATATCAATGTGTTGTGATCAGTTTATACGATTGTCTCAGACGCATTGTTGGCAATATAAACACAGTTATGGTGTAATGCCAACACCAAATTTAAAGTCTCTTTCTCCACCGTTGAACATTTCTGTTGATGAACGTTCGACTTCCCAGAAAAACACCCGATGGGTCTTTCTATTCCCTCATCACCCTCCTGCAGGAACACCAGACCAATACCGACATCACTGGCAACGATAGCCACCTTGAAAGACTTCGTGTAATCTAGAGTAGCTAATATTGGGGCAGTGTCTAACACAGGTTTTAAGCTGGAAAATGTCTTTTGACAGTCCTCTGTCCACTGAGAGTTCTTGCTCTTGACAATTCGGTAAGTGGAGCAGCCACACCGCTTAAAGTTTGGCACAAACTTTCAGTAAAATCCAGTCAATCCCAGGAACCGTAGTATTACATATTTCTTTTTGTCGACGTTGTGGAACATTCCCCAACTACTTTCGTTTTTGTATCTCATGGGGCCATTGGTCCATGTCCAATAACGTGACCCAGGAACGTGGCTTGGCTTTCTCAAATTCACTTTTAGCTAGGTTTACCAGCAAGCCTGCCTTCTGAAGTCAATCAAACAAGTCCGATAAATGCTGTAAAGGAGTATCAGAAATAAGGTGGGTGAACTTAAGGCGTGGATCGGTACCTGGGACTACAATGTTGTGGCCATCACGGAAACGTGGATAGATGAGGGACAGGAATGGCTTTTGGAGGTTCCTGGTTACAGATTTCAGTAAGATTAGGGAGGGTGGTAAAAAAGGAGGGGAGGGGGTGGCATTGCTAATTAGAAATGGTATAACGGCTGCAGAAAGGAAGTTTGAGGGGGATCTGCCTCTGGAGGTAGTATGGGCTGAAGTTAGAAATAGGAAAGGTGCAGTCACCTTGTTGGTTGTTTACTATAGGCCCCCCAATAGCAGCAGAGATGTGGAGAAACAGATTAGGAAACAGATTTTAGAAAGGTGCAGAAGTCACAGGGTCGTAGTCATGGGCGACTTCAACTTCTCAAATATTGATTGGAAGCTCTTTAGATCAAGTAGATTGGATGGGGCGGTGTTTGTGCAGTGTGTCCAGGAAGCTTTTCTAACGCAGTATGTAGATTGTCCAACCAGAGGGGAGGCCATATTCGATTTGGTGCTCGGTAATGAACCGGGACAAGTGGTGAGCTTGTTAGTGGGTGAACATTTTGGTGATGGTGACCACAATTCTGTGACTTTCACCTTGGTTATGGAGAGAGATAGGTGCACACAACAAGGTAGATTTTACAATTGGGGGAAGGGAAATTACGACGCTGTAAGACAGGATTTGAGGAGCATACGTTGGGAGCATAGGCTGTCAGGGAAGGATGTGGTGGAAATGTGGAACTTTTTCAAGGAGCAGATACGACATGTCCTTGATATGTCTGTACCTATCAGGCAGGAAAGAAATGGTCATGTGAGGGAGCCTTGGTTGACGAGGGAGGTTGAATGTCTAGTAAAGAGGAAGAAGGATGCTTACATAAGGTTGAGGAAACATGGTTCAGACAGAGCAGTGGAGGGATACAGGATAGCCAGAAGGGACCTGAAGAAAGGGATTAGGAGAGCTAAGAGAGGGCATGAAAAATCCTTGGCGGATAGGATCAAGGATAACCCCAAGGCATTTTTTGCGTATGTGAGAAACCTGAGAATGACGAGAACGAGGGTAGGTCCGAACAAGGACAGTAGTGGGAGACTGTGTATTGAGTCGGAAGAGATAGGGGAGGTCTTGAACAAGTACTTCTCTTCAGTATTTACGAACGAGAGGGACCGTATTGTTGAAGAGGAGAGTGTGAAACGGACTGTTAAGCTAGAAGAGATACTTGTTAGGAAGGCAGATGTGTTGGACATTTTGAACAACTTGAGGATAGACAAGTCCCCCGGGCCTGACGGGATATATCCTAGGATTATGTGGGAAGCAAGAGAGGAAATTGCAGTACCGTTGGCAATGATCTTCTCGTCTTCACTGGCAACGGGGTTGGTACCAGGGGACTGGAGAGTAGCGAATGTTATGCCCCTGTTCAAAAAAGGGAAAAGGGATAACCCCGGGAATTACAGGCCAGTAAGTCTAACTTCTGTGGTAGGCAAAGTAATGGAAAGGGTACTGAGGGATAGGATTTATGAGTATCTGGAAAGACACTGCTTGATTAGGGACAGCCAGCACGGATTTGTGAAGGGTCGGTGTTGCCTTACAAGTCTTATTGAATTCTTCGAGGAGGTGACCAAGCATGTGGATGAGGGTAGAGCAGTGGATGTTGTGTACATGGATTTTAGTAAGGCATTTGATAAGGTTCCCCATGGTAGGCTTATGCGGAAAGTCAGGAGGCATGGGATAGAGGGAAATTTGGCCAATTGGATAGAAAACTGGCTAACCGGTCGAAGTCAGAGAGTGGTGGTAGATGGTAAATATTCAGCCTGGAGCCCGGGTACAAGTGGAGTTCCGCAGGGATCAGTTCTGGGTCCTCTGCTGTTTGTAATTTTTATTAATGACTTAGATGAGGGAGTCGAAGGGTGGGTCAGTAAATTTGCAGATGATACGAAAATAGGTGGAGTTGTGGACAGTGAGGAGGGCATTTGTCGTTTGCAAAGGGACTTAGATATATTGCAGAGCTGGGCTGAGGAGTGGCAGATGGAGTTCAAACCTGCCAAGTGTGAGGTTGTCCATTTTGGAAGAACAAATAAGAATGCGGAATACAGGGTTAATTGTAGGGTTCTTAGTCAGGTGGAGGAACAGAGGGATCTTGGGATCTATGTACATAGATCTTTGAAAGTTGCCACTCAGGTGGATAGAGTTTGTAAGAAGGCCTATGGAGTATTATCGTTCATTAGATGAGGGATTGAATTCAAGAGTCGTGAAGTGATGTTGCAGCTATACAGGACTTTGGTTAGGCCACAGTTGGAGTACTGTGTGCAGTTCTGGTCGCCTCACTTTAGGAAAGATGTGGAAGCTTTGGAGAGGGTGCAGAGGAGGTTTACCAGGATGTTGCCTGGAATGGAGAATAGGTCATATGAGAATAGGTTGAGAGTTCTCGGCCTTTTCTCGTTGGAACGGCGAAGGATGAGGGGTGACTTGATAGAGGTTTATAAGATGATCAGAGGAATAGATAGACAGTCAGAAACTTTTCCCCCGGGTACAACAGAGTGTTACAAGGGGACATAAATTTAAGGTGAAGGGTGGAAGGTATAGGGGAGATGTCAGGGGTGGGTTCTTTACCCAGAGAGTGGTGGGGGCATGGAATGCGCTGCCCATGGGAGTGGTAGAGTCAGAATCATTGGCGAACTTTAAGCGGCATTTGGATAGGTACATGGATGGGTGCTTAATCTAGGTTAGAAGTTCGGCACAACATCGTGGGCCGAAGGGCCTGTTCTGTGCTGTATTGTTCTATGTTCTATGTTCTATGTTCTATGTTCTAAATGTTCCTTTCATGAGTGACTAAAAACTACCATGTGATCAATGTACACCACATAGTTGGGTAATCCGACAATGACCTCATTATCAGTCTCTGAAAGGTGGCTGGATCGTTTTACATATCAAATGCCGCAACTTTGAACTGAATTCATTTAGTGTTAGGAAAGCCGAAATTGCCTTTGCTCTCTCTGACAGAGGTCCTTGCCAGTAGCCTCTGAGCAAGTGCAACTTAGAAATGTAAGTAGCTTCTCCCACTTTTTCGACAAAGTTCTCCAAACATGGAATTGGATATGCATCAGTCTTTGTAACGAAGTTGAGTTTGTGATAGTCCACACATGTCCACTGGGTAACATCTGGCTTTGGCGCCATGACTATACATGAGCTCCAAGCACAGTAACTCATTTCGATTATGCCATCTTGGAGCGTGTGCTCTATTTCCTTCTGAACCTGTGCTAACTCTAGAGGATAATGCCTTTAAGGATGTTATTTAATCAGAACAGCATCTCGGCACAACATCGTGGGCCGAAGGGCCTGTTCTGTGCTATATTGTTTTATGTTCTATGTTCTATGTCCTATCTCCTGTGTCTACATCATGCACAATTATGTTCGTACTTCCCAGTTTATTTCCATATATCTCTCCAAGATACAGTAATAACTCTTTCAGGTCACTATGCTTTTCTTGTGGAAGGTAACTCAATAACTTATACCAATTTTTGGCAACTTTCTCATTGTTCAATTTGATATTAGGAATGTCCAATTCAGAATCCTCCTTCTGTGCTGTAATCATTAATACCTTCTCCTCTTGCTTTCCTTCCCTATCAAAATACCTGTTGAGCATATTCACATGACACACTCTGTGAGATTTCTTCCTGTCTGGAGTCCGTACCAAGTAGTTCACCTCATTCAATTTCTTCCTAATTTGATATGGTACACTAAAACTTGCTTCTAAAGGCTCAACTGTTACTGGAAGTAACACCGATACCTTATTCCTAATTGCAAAATTGCCAATTTGTGATTTCTGATCCACTTCCTGTTTCATTCTATGCTGCGATACTTTTAAATGCTGTCTAGCCAACTCTCCAGCTCTATTTAATCGTTCCCCAAAATTTGACACATTGTCCAAATGAGTGGTCTCTGAATTCTGCCTTATTAATTTCTCCTTAACCAATGTTAACAGTCCTTTTACTTCATGCTCAAAAATTAATTCAAATATTCTGAATTTGGTCGATTCATTCTGTACGTATCTGATCACAAATAGTTCAAAAGTAATTTCCTTACCTCAATCATCTGGATTATCCTGACCATAAACCCTCAACATGGTCTTCACTGTTTGATGCCGTCTCACTCATGTTCACTGTGATTCCGAATACTGCGTAGCAGATTTTAATTGCTTTATTTACTAGTTATCGATCACCTGCTTGAATAGTTCGGATGTGAGGTTTGATCTATCTGCATCTCTTGGTAGTCCGTACCTACGTAAAAAATAAGTATTTTTTTCTACAATTCTTTTAGCTGTGATGCTGCATAATGGGTCTACCTCTAGAAATCTAGTTGACACATCCATTATTGTTAAGAAATACTTATTCTCACTTAGTCTTTGCGATAGGAGACCTACACAATCTATCATGACTCTTGTGAAAGGTTCCTCAAATGCTGGAATAGGTATTAAAGTTGCAGGTTTTTTTACTGCGTATGTGACATGTTTGAGACATTTGGCAATATTCACTACATCTTTGTGTCGTCCAGGCCAGTGAAAATAACTTTGTATTTCAGTCTGTAATGTCCTCACCCCGAAATGATCTCCAAGTTGTAGCTCACGTGCCACTCGCAGCACTCCCTTTCTATACCCAACAGACAAAACAATTTGATGAATTTCTGTGCACGTCTGATCTGCTTCAATGTGTGCTGATCTCCATATCTGCATTAAAACATCATTCGTTAAGTAATAACACACAGGAATGCATTCATTCTCTTTCTTGCTAAATATCTTTTGATATAACTTCTGTAACTCCACATCTTTCTGCTGTAATTCAACCAGCTTAGCAGAGCTAGAAATACGTTCATGTTTTCCTACTTGCTCCGTCTGTTTTCCACTTATCTGATCAAAAAGAAACTTTCGGATAACTCTACGTCAGCTTCGTTATCTGTGCCTTTTTCCTGCTTAAACCTGAGCTTCTGTGATCTTCTGGTGATGCAATCAGGGGAAATTCCTGGATAAACATTCTCCAGGTCTTCAGTTGCCCGCATCTCCACTGGCTTTTCAACTAGAGTAGGCAGCACGCCTACCAGTGAAGCAGCTATGTTATTTGCAAGGGCAAATTTTATTCCTAGAGCTGAGAGTTAGGGGTCTAGTACACCTACCGCACATGCTCCAATCTTCTCTGGACACTCTAGCCTCACTTTACATAACTGAGCACTTTTTGCCTCACTATGAATTCCTGTTACCAGCACATTTTCTGGAAATAGTCTCTCAAGAGTGCATAAAGCCTTACCCCTCAGCATTACAGACTGAAAATATCCTGTGTCAATTAATATTGAAACCTTCTTACCAATTACTCCAGGCCTATGTGAATAAACTTTGCCCTTTCATGTAAGTTTTGTTTGCAGATTTAGTACGTCCACTGATCATCTTGTACACTCTGAGGCAATTGGCTCACTTCCCTTATGCTTTTTGTTACGAGGAGAAAGTGAGGACTGCAGATGCTGGAGATGTAGAATCCTGAAGAAGGGCTTTTGCCCGAAGCGTCGATTCTCCTCTTCCTTGGATGCTGCCTGACCTGCTGCGCTTTTCCAGCAACACATTTTCAGCTTTTTTTACGAGTCCAACAAAACTTCCAGGCTTGTCTGGTTATCCTACATCTGGTTTACTCCCAGCCCATCAACACTGTGATTTTGTGTGGCCCGCTTTTTTACAATGAAAACACGACAAGTTTTTAACTTCTTTGTCCCCCTCACGGTTTTCTTTATTACTGTGGTAAATTATCCTTATGATCTACACTGTGATCTACCTTTCGCTTTGCACGTGAGGATATCTCTTTGCTCCAATTTCTGTCCCTCAGAGACTAGAACTGGTTCTGGAAGCCAAACCAGGTTTATGGACCAGTTCATAATCATCAGCCATTTCAGTAGCAAACCTTGCTGCCTACACTCTCTGCTCTTCCACCTGAGTTTTCACTACTTCAGGCAGTTAAATTTTGAATTCCTCCAAGTGCTAACCTCTTTAAGGGCATTATAGCTTTGCTTGAATTTTAAAGCTCTTATCCAACTATCGAAATTAGTCTGTTTGATCCTTACAAAGTCAGTGTAGGTTTCACCAGTATCCCTCATTAGATTCCTGAAAGGTTGCCTATGCAGACAAAATGTTTTTTTAACCTCCCTATACTCCCCAGATACCTCCTCTGACAGGGATGTGAATACCTCACCAGTCCTACCTACAAGTTTCGTTTGGATCAACAAAACCCACATTGCCTCTGGCCACTGCATTTGTTTAACCAACTTTTCAAATGAGATGAAAAGGGCATCATATTCTTCTCATCAAATTGAGGCAATGCTTGAACACACTCAAACAAATTCTCACTAGGCTTTTGACTACCAGGGGCTTGCTCATGCCCACTCTCTTCCTAACTAAGCACACACTCAGCCGTTATCTCCAGCCTTTTACACTGACTTTTCTTTTTAATTGTCAGTTTTTGCTCATCAAAAGCTCTCTCTTTCTCTCTCTCCCCTATTGCTCTCTCTTTTGCCATTCTTTCTTTTTACTCTCTGTTCTGCTGCTTTCTTTTCTCCCCCCTCTTTTGCATTTTATCGAAAGTCAAATGTTTCATTTTGGGTATTAGTTTGATTGGGTTGAGAAAACTTAGAATAGTAATGGCTATTTCAGTCGCCAAACGTTTTCTGGATATGCATGCAGTGATTTTGGAAATTTTACGAAAAATGAATAAGACCAAGTTGCAAGAATTAGCAGAGAAGCTGGAATTGGAACTGACTGCTTCTATGAGGAAAGGAGAGATAATTACAGCGGTATCTCGTCAATTAAACTTGCTGGAGAAACCACCAGAATCAGAGATGGCAAGAATTCAGTTGCAAATGAAACATCTTGAGCTAACGGCGAGAGGTAAGGAAAGGGCAGCCAAATTCCTTCACACTGTCCTCATGGTACCATCACCGCAGGGATTAGTCTGGTGAAACTCCATTACACCATCTCTCTGTACCAAGGAGATCATTGATTATAAATGAAAGAAAATACTGTCTCAAGTATACTCCACAACTGCAGGACAGTGTCTTCATTCTTATACTTTAATCATTTTCTAATGAACGCTCCTACTCATTCATTGTGCTGATTACTTGCTGAGTAATAGAGTCATAGAGATGCACATCATGGAATCAGATACTTCGGTCCGACCCGTCCATGCCGACCAGATATCCCAACCCAATCTAGTCCCACCAGCCAGTGCCCGACTGCTCTGTAGGAATTCTGTTAGTGCCTCATGATCAAGGACATCCAGCTCCTTTTCACCAAGAGCACTTCCCATCATCTCACCTTCTCATAAATACAAAATGAGAAGGATGGCATTTTTTGCCAATCATTTATTGGCCTTATGAAGCAAAGTCACACCAACAACAAGATCACTGTCGCTATTGGAGTTGATTGGAGATAGTAAGGGGGCGATGATCTAGCTGTATTATCTCCGAATATGAATCCAGGGAATCAGGTAATGACCCAGATACCGGATCCAAATCCCACAACGGCAAATGTTGGAAATTAAATTCAATAAAATATCAGGAATTAAGAATCAACTGAAACAATGAAACTAATGTCGATTGTCCTACCTTGCACCCTCATGCCCTTCAGGAAAGGAAATCTACCATCTTCAGCTGGTTGGGCCTACATGTAACTCCACAGTAATGTGGTTAATTCTCAGTTGCAGTTTCAAATAGCCAAGCCAGCTACTCAGTTATATCAGTAACTTCAAAGCCTCAAAGAAATGAATCCGCATGGACCTCAGCACTGACTACTTACAGCCCACAGACTGCACTGGGTCTGGAAGGCAGCTCACCAACACCTTCTCAAGGACAATGAGGAAAGGGAATTAAATACTAGCCCAGCATCCCATTAATGAACAAAAGACGATGATCACACTCAGGGAAGAGAGAAAAACAGACATAAATAACTTTAAACAAGGTCTTTGACATATACCTTACATGGTCATGATTATCAATAATATGGGAACAGGAACAACATAAGTAATGTTTAATTTCAGCTTTTATTTCCATCCCAGCTGACCATCAACAATCTCTTTGTTTGCTTCTTTCTCTCTATCTCTCTCTTTTTCCATCTATTCAACTCAATCCTTCTCCCCTTCAGAACAGATGTCGGTGTCACCAACATCAATCACACTATTTCCCAACTGTCTTCAGTTCTGATGTATGAATCGAATTGGCAATTCTATTTTTCTCTCGACCCGAGGGGGCTGCCAAATCTGCTCAGTTTGTCTCGCAATTTCTCGTTCTTTATTGGCTCTGATCTGTTGCATCATCCTTTGCTTTACATATAATATTTAATTTTGTTATTATTTGGAATGTCTGCATCGCTGACAGGGGCACCAAATGTCATTTACTGCGAGGTCATTCTTTCAGGCAGTACAGAACCAAGCACATTGCTGTGGGTCTCACATCAATCTTAAGCCAGACCAGAGTGTAACACAAGATCTATTTACCAAAGGACATCAGTGAAATAGATAAATGTATAGACAAAATTTTGGAGATGTAACGGTTGTTATTAATAAAACTTGCTTTTTTTTTCCCAATTCCTGTCTTGTGTATTTACTTTCTGACATCGTCTGTTGTAGGATGTGGAACAGTGTCTTTCTGTGCAGTAACGTGCATCAGAATTACATTTCTTCCGACATTGCTGCTCTGAGAGAATGTTCCTGTCATTAAGTTATTTTAGAGACAAGAACAAAGTTGCAATCAAAATATTTGCAACTGAAAGAGTGCTTAGAAGAGAGGTGGAATCATAATGTCTGAATTTTACCGAAGCACAGATAATGGATAATTAAGCGTCAGCATTGAAGCCAAGATGGTGACTGGACATATAATCGAGCTGGTCAGAATACCGAGATATAAATGAATTCAGGGAAGAAAGGTACTTCGGTATTGTGAACAGTCTTGTTCTCAGATGTTTGTGAGGGCGGGGGTGTGGGCGGTTCTGAAATTTGTGGTTAATTAATGGAATTTGCATTTGAAACTGAAGACAATAGTTTCCGTCTTTATCAAATATAGATAATAGAAATAGCAAAGAAGTTCGCCGTGGTTGAAGAGATTAATAAATGGATCGAGATGAATAAACTTACCAGGAACACCAACAATAGCGAGGATAGGATAGTAACCCGCCTGGATAATCATCAGGGCACCATATATCCGAAATGATAATGTTGACCTGGAAAAATAGAAAAGACCCCAGGATAAACTCCTGTCCATTGTTGCAGCTTTCCAGTCTAATGTTCTCAGATTCTGATCCATTAATGGATCATTCCAGACTATTCTCAGATGTTTAAATCTCCTTTTTGTGTCTCTGCAGCTGTGTCCCTTTGAGCGTTGGAGTTGATGCATCTGCTGCTACAATGTCATAAACCATTGCAAGAGGCCCCTTACTAATAGGAGACGGGAAACATCCAGTGACACAACTCGGATCCATGGAGACTGACATCAATCACAGTCACTAAACAAACAGCTCCATTTAACCCCTTTCAGTATGGTTCCTTCAGTGCAGAAGAACTACTGGACTGGATTGAATGTTGGCACTGCTGGCTATTGATCACATCTCCCATCACCCATTGCTCTTGTGAAGTTAGTAGTGAGGGAGAAAGATGCATGTTTTCTTATCGCAGGCGAGATGATTCTGCTGCGTTGTCCGTTTGTAATACTGTAACTGGCTGTACCTCCTACCACCACCACCCTCAGAACCCACAGTCTCCATACTGTTACCGGGCAGATCTCTCCTCGACTAGATAAGGCACCGGCCAATATATTTACAGTGGATATATTTGCACTCCAATACATAGGGAATGTGAATTTGCCTGGGCATTCCTTTAATTGATCTAATAAGGCAATTTTGTATCTTCAACACTCAATGTGCTTCAGCATTTTTTTAATATAAACTCACAAACACCTTAACACACTTTATAAAGCACAAGTTTCTTCACTTTCTCCTCATGGTAGCATCATGCCAGGGTTTGGTCTGGTGAAACCCCTTTGGACTGAATCGCTGACAAGATTAGTATTTATAAAGCTGATTTAGCCTGTACACAATACCCCTAACAGTCTCTCAACAAAACACTATCTTTTGGAAAGATACATTTACTCTGGTACTTTAATCAATTTTGCATGAAGAGCCACATATCATTTACTTCTGGCCGCGTAAAAATTCTGTTTGTGACTTATAACCAAGCACATCCAGGTCTGTTTCAACAACAGAACTTCCCAACCTCTCACAATTTCATGTACATAAATGTGAATGATGATATTTGTTGTTCATATCTGAAATACTTTATATCTTGCGAAGAGCTATTGCACAAACACTGATCCTTCACTCCAGATAATTATACTACTCTCTTCATTCTCTCGATTATCCAACTTTTAATACATTCGGTGTATTCCACCCCTACCTACCCATGGACTCTAACATTCCCCACTCATCTGTATTCAACCATGTCAAACATCTACTGAAAATTCAAATACTTCATTCCCACTGGTTCTCAATTGTCGATGTCACAACGGACATCCTCCACAAAGTCCAGCAGATTTATCAAAGATCAAGATCATTTCCCCTTCCTGAATCTAGAATGACTCGGCCGAATCATGTCATTATTTTCCAAGTGTCTAGTTGTCACATTCCTCACAAAAGGTTCCAATGTTTTTCTCACAGCTTGCATCAAGCTAACCACTGTTTAGTTTGCTGTTTGCTCTCTCCGTCCTGTTTTATATATTTAGGTTTACAAAAGCTGCTTTCAAGTCTGGAGGATCCTTTCCAGAATCTAACCAGCTTTGAATCATAATCAGTAATTCTTTCACAAGCTCGACTGTCACCTCCTCAATACTCTGGGATGTAGCTCATCAGATGCAGCAATATACCAATCTTCAATTCAATGAGATTTTGAAAGACATACCTTTTATTAATTCTAATTTCCTGCTGTTCCTCATTTTCACCAGTCACTCTGTTCCCTTATATTTCTGGAAGTTTCTTTCTGTATCTTTCTCAGGGAGATGGGCACAATATATTGCTCTCAGCGGACAGATGGGATCTGTCAGCCAGTGAATATATCGGAGGATTGCACTCCGGTGATGATGGATATGTTACTCACCCCTGCCTGGAAAGTTCCAGAATTAATCCAGTTTAATTTATGGTGAGCATTAACACAGTCCTGTCACTGGTGTGAGGCTACACAGTATATTGAAGGAGGGGACACAGCTCAGTGACCACCTCAATTTTGAAACAAACTGCTTTCATACCTGACACCTGGTCCAGCTTAGACAAATGTCCCGGGAAATCCCAGGAAAGATAATGCACTGTCCTGCACCTCCCTATTTATAGAGCTTTCCTTCCGTGGAGCCTCATCTCCATTTGTTTACCATGGACCCAGACACTCTGTAAATGCGGTGTATAGAGTGGGGTCACCAGACCCAGCAGCTGACAATACAAACCCGAGATAAGCATCCACAGAAACTCCACTGATTTTCCAATGACAGGAACAAGTCAATTCCCCACACGGAATGTGCACGCGCTCAATGTTTAAAACTATTTCCACTCCTGAGTTTATCTTTCTGGCTGAGAAAGCCGTTGCATCTCTGCACACTCCCATAGTAAGAGGTTCTCTCTCCAACGAAGCAGTTGACAATGTAGCATTAACTTCCACTATATCTCAGCAACTATAAGGGCAGCACCAGTATTGCTAATGGATTCGATCATCACACTCAGAGAAGAGAGATAAGGGAACCTAATTCATATTAAACAGGGACATATCTAAATGGACGTGATATTCAGGAATATGGGAAATGGGGAAATGTGAGAATATCTTTCCATTTTGTTTTCCTTTCAGTTCATCATCAGCAATCCCTTTGCTTACTATTCATTTCTTTTCCTCTCTTTTTCTGGCCATTTCACCATCCACTCAATTTAAACCTAGCCCCCACCTCTCTCTCCAACCCAACCATCCATGATACATGGATAAATAATATTATTTCCCAGTTTGCTTTCAGTTGTGAAGCAGGGTCAAAACATTATCTGCATTTCTCCAGATAGAGGGTGCCATACCTGCAAGATTCTCTAACACTTTCAGACTCTGGAGAATTTTATTATCGATCTCTAGAACCCACCGTTCTTTGATTTATTTCACCTTTAATGTTGTTTCACGGGATGCCAGCATCACGGGCAAGGGCAGCATTTTTTGTCCATCACTAATTGTCCTTGACCACGCGGCCATTTGTCAAGACAAAATGGAGCCAACAATGTTGCTGTGAGTCTGACATTACACTGAGCTCAGATTAGGTAATAATGTTAAGTTTCTTTAACAAAGACTATCAGTAAAATAGTAAAAATAAATCTTAACGGTTTATGGTTTCCTTGAGTGAAATTAGGTTTTATTCCAATTTTTGTCATTCGAATTTAAGCTCTGACATCGGCTGTGGTAGGACGTTAAACACTGCCTTGGAGTCACAGCCCGTACCTCTGAATTACCCATCTAGTTACATGATCACTCTGATACAGAGTCCTTATTGCCTAGTCCGTATTCCCTAGTTCCTGCCAGAGAGAGATGGTGGAGAAATCAGTTTAACTATCAACAATAAAAAGGATTTTGCGGAAAAAAGCGAAAGGGAGACTGAGAGATAATTTCATGTAAGATCACAGGTTTCAGAATGCTGAAATGAAGGCATTTCGAGAGCATTCTACAACATGAGCCAGTATTCCTAGGAATGATAGCTGAAGGGATATTGGCGTCAATAAAGATGAGGGAGAGTTTTAGATGAACATTTGTTCTGTAACTTTGTAACTGGGTGTGGGGTCAGCAGAGTCTTCGACTCATTGGGCTGAATCTAACAATAGTTTGTCTCAGTCACATTTTTATTGAGTGTGACAAAGGGATTATCTGTACGACACTGAACTCGTTCCATGGTGTCATCGAACTCACCACATTAACTACCCACTCAATCTCATAGTGTTCCTCGCATTCAATACCACCCCAATTCTCCAACCCAACATGGCTGGAGGGACTCACCATCGCACTGATGCCCCTGGCTATTCTATGATCACTGACACTGGTGCCATCTTTAAAAGGCCAATGGGCACACTGTTGTACTTCCTCAGTTTGAAGCCACCCTGCACAGTTGACCCCGAGCATGGCAGGTAAGGGGAGATAACACCACGGTTTTTCATCAGAGGCACAGAGGTCCTAGTGGATGGGCTAGTATGGGGGGGTCCGTTCTCTTCTCAGAGGAGGCCTCACCACCAGCCCCACCGAGCATGGTCTGAGCTGACCACCCAGCTCAGTGCAGTATCTGCGGTCTCTCTCTCTCTCACACACATATACACACACACACTTTGAATATGGAATTTTCCAAATAGTGTTCCAAAGAATTCCCATTTTCAGGTATAGGAACTTTCAGTCATTCAACCCCCTGGGTGCAAAAATATGCACTTATTTTATATCCAATCACAGTTCGTAATTCTGGCTATTCCACTTTGTCTCGCTTTATTGTATTCAGCGAAACACTGCTTCTCAACACTTGTCGCATTATGAAATACAATTTTGAGTAGAGAACATTTTATCTTCAGCTGTAATCTTGACCGTTATCTGAATTGCGCCATTTTCCTTGTTATGAAAGTTTCTCTTGCCCTTTGCCTGTGCCTGTTTCTGTCTGTAACAGTTACACTATCTCCCACTCAGTTGGCTGGACGGCTGGTTTGTGATTCAGAGGGAGGCCAGCAGCACAGGTTAAATTCCCCCACACTGACAGAGGTTACCATGAAGGGGATGCTGTCTCAACAATGGGCAGTCGAGCATGGCCAATCCACTCTAAGCTGCACATCTTTGTACTCTGGGAGGAAACTGGACCATTTGGAGGGAACCCACACAGATGCGTGGGGAATGTTCAAACTCACCTGAGGTTGGAATTGAAACCAGCTCCTTGGTGATGTGCGGCCACAGTGCTAACCACATATCCATCATACTCCTCAGTTAGCTCTGTTAATTACTTGTAGCTGACTGAAGAAATCCAACTGGCTTGTTCTGAAACTGAACCTGACCCAGTATTAGACTTTTATCATCGGCCATATCGCCAACCTGGTTACATTTAAAATTTGTTGTGAGCAGTGGAGGAGTGGGACTAGAAATGAAAACAGTGGCATCCTCCAACCACAGTCAGAACCGGACTGAGGAGAAAGTCACAAAGTGGGAATTCATTCAAGTGGGAATTCTCTCGCCCAGAAGATTGGGAGGGCTGAATCTTCATATTATATCGAGGCTGACTTTGTCTGATTTTCCATAGTCAGGTGAATCAGGAATCATTGTGAAATCAGAGAAAAGTGCAGCTGGGAACACAATGAGAAGAACCATGACCTTATTGACTGGTGGAATAGTGTCAAAGTGCCGAATGGCCCAGTCGTGTCCGTTCCATCCAGCCCTTCGGTCCTGCTGTGCAGGAGCAGATTGAGACCACTCCGATGGTTTGGTGTTGTTTGGCAAATGTATAGGAAAATCCAGGCTGGGTCAGGCAGTGACTCCCCTCCCCCAATCCCTCTTTTCAGGCTTCCACTCCCTGTCACTTCTGCTCCTGATGTAGGTCATGTTACAGGCCCAGATTCGCACTGAATACAGCCCCCATGCCCCACACAAGGTCAACTCAGACAAACCCTCTGCCGTCTCTGAATGCAACATTTTGCATCATGACTTCCAGGAAAATAATCAAGTATTTTCCAAAAACATAAATAAGAACGTAAGAAATAGGAACCTGCGCTGTCATTCAATAAGAACATGGCTGATCTACTCCATGGCTCAAATTCACTTTCCTGCTAATCCCTTGCATTCCTCAACTCGCTGAAATGTCACAAACCAATCCACCCGTCTGTAAATATAATCAGTGACCCAACCTCCATAACTCTCGGGGTAAGGAAATTCCAGCCATTCGCTACCTTCTGAAAGAAGACATTTCTTTACATCTCAATTTGAAATCGATATTCCTTATTCTGTATCTACATCCCTGACTTCTAGACTCTGCTCTGGTGTGGAACCACATTCTCAACACCGACCTTGTCAAGCCCCCTCTGTATCTTGTCCGTTTCAGTAATGACACTCTCATTCATTTAAACCACAATGAATAATCACCTCAGCATTTTTGATGTATTCAATAATTCAATCCTTTCATTCCAGGAACCAGTCTAATGAACCAACATTTCTGCACCAACATGCTGACGCAATGTTTCATATACAGGAACAGCCCAATCCGTTGAACTGTTCCTTTTTTTGGGAGTCCTCTCCATTTAATAACAGCCTGCCTTTTGGTTGTCAGTGTCATCCTCAAATTCGAATGTATATTGCACTCGGCTTCCGCCGTCAGGAGCTGCACGCAACTCTTGTAAGCAGGTTTTGCCGTCGGACTGATATTTGTGGTACTCCAGTAGATACGTTTTTTTCATAAAGATCGATGAATCATGACTCTCCGATTTCTAAGTGTTTACCAAATGCCATCCCATGCTAATGCATTACCCGTCAGACGATGAGCTTCTGTCTTGTATAAGAATCTTTACTTTGTGATACCTTGTGGAAAATCTCTAGAAAGCCTCATGTCTACCAGTCCCCCTTTATCAAGGCCACTTGTTACATTCTCATGGATTTCCAGAAAAAAACTTTGCATGATTTTACAGGCGAAATGTAGTTCTCCTTTAACAAGACCATGCTGACTCTGTGTGAAGCTTTTCTAAATGTTCTGCATTTCCTTCCTTAATAACAGACTCTCATAGATTCCCAGCAATAATGGTGAGGCTAAGTGTTTCCTGCTTTCAGTCTCGCTCGTTTCGTGAAGACAGACGCCACATTAGAGGGTCTCCAGTTTCAGTTGATCACTCCTTTAATCCAGAGAGCTATGGAATATTTCACACAGAGCCACCAGGCACTCTGTGACCACTTCTTTTAAAACTGACTATGAATTGCTAATGACCTGTTTACCCTTGGACTAATCTGTTTGAGAATTGCCTTGTTCCTTCTGTTAGAGACAGAATCTTCCCTCCTATTACCATTTAGCTTATACCATTGAAATATTTACAGCACCTTTACCTGTGATGAACGATGTAAAATACAGGTGTAAATTATCTGTCTGTTCCCTGTATCCAGTTCCCCAGTCACACCCTCCAAATATCCTCAATATACTTTCCTGGTTTCCTTTTTATCAAAGATCACACACACACACACACACACACACACACACACACACACACACACGCATCTTTAACTCTTCTCACATACATGGAAAAGCTCGTGCTGCTTGTTTTTATATTTCTTGCCAATTTACTTATATCACATATTTTCTTCCCTTTTCTTCGCTTTCTATATTCATACAGCCTTATCACATACAAACACAATCTCTTGTCCAACTTGTCCATGCCGGCCAGGTTTTCCAAACTTAACTATTCCCATCTTCTTGCATTTGGCCCATCTGCCTCTAAACGGTCCCCATTCACATGTTCGTCCAAATGTCTTTTAAATGTTGGAGCTGTACTTGCATCGGCCAGTCTTCCTCTGGCAGCTCATTCCATAACCACGTCACCCTCTGTGCAAAAAAACAGTTCCTTCTTCGTCCCTTTTAAATCTTCCCTCTTCCACCATAAACCTATGGCTCTATGATTTAATTTTCCTATCCTGTGGAAAAGACCTCGGCTTTTCACCCTGCCCAATTCTCCCCTGATTTTGTAAATTACTATAATGTCACCCCTCAACCTCCTATACTCCAACTGATACTAACTTCAAGAACAAACATTTAAAGATAAGCACTGTAAATTTGAAACAATGTTAAAGTGACAGGTAAACAATGCTCAGCCCAAACTTCATACTGTTATTTGTTTTCTTCTTTATGTTACAATACTGAGGCAGCATGAAAATCTTACTATAAGTGCCTATAAGCCGGCAAGCACCTGAATTCCTTTGCCTGACGGCAGTGATCTCTACAGTGAAAATGCATCTCTGGTCAGATCTATATAATACCACATGTTCAACATTCTCCCCCCGGCCTCCGTATGACTTTATGTGGTTGTGTCTTCTTTATCTTGCACTCAATAGAGAGAACCCCTTTCCCCCATTCACATCTTAATTTAATCTCATTTTATACCATCTTCTCGTTCACCACTGCTAAAAGCCTGTTTATCTGTTGTCACATCCTCTTTTCCCTGTCACCTACCCCCCACCTCTGGCAAGGAACTAAAATGCCCAGTTTCCAATCCTTTTCAGTTCTGAAGGGTCACACTGGACTTGAAACGCTAACTCTGATTCTCTGTCTCTGCAGATGCTGCCAGACCTGCTAAGTTTCTCCAGAAGTTTCGCTGGACACGAAAGATGAACTCAGCTTTCACTTCACAAGATGCAGCCAGACCTCCTTAGTTTCTTCAGCAATTTCTGTTTTTGGACATTTTCCAAACACGTGTGTTGAATCTGCTCAAACGCCCTGTCCAGCAGAGAGCGCTGTACATTGGGAAGTGAACAAAAACGCAAAGTGCACAAGTTCATTGGCTCTGAAATGACATTACGCTGGCATCACTGACACGAGTGAGGTCTTAATCATGGTCAGGGAGAAAAACAGAGGAACAAACATTCACTTCAAACATAGAAGATGTTATGATGGGAAAGAAAATGATTCAGATTAATATGTTAAAGGATCTGAGTAATGTAACACATTGGAAGCGTGACATCAGGGAGAGACCCTCAGCATAATGAGATTATGAAACTGGATGTGTTTGCACATCAGAAACCAGGTTAGGTCACTGAATACAGGGCTGATGGATGAATGGGTATGGGTGTGAACTGGGGGAAAGTCAGTAGAATTGATTTTCAGATATTGCAGCTCACACTGGGTTATCATGTGATCACAGCAGCAGCCGCAGCAGAATTGCTTTCAAACACAATCAATAACTTTCCCCCCAGGGTAATGTATCGCTCTACCATTATCATCAAGCCGAGTGATGGTTTAGTGCCGAGTTTGGGTGAACATGCCAGAGTCAGAACCATGTGTATCTAAACCTAATGATAACCCATTAAAGCTACCGCACTTGACTGGTTACATTCCAAACAGCAGAACTACCATCTGATGGAGAGGGGGAAATGATCCCAAGACTAACAGATAAAATCCGAAACTCTGCAGTCAAGGTACATCCAGTCATCAATGTCTATGGACTAATAAACAACTTACAGGAGGAGAGGGCGACACAAATATACCCAGCCCTGTACATCAGTGTGAAAGACAAGGATGTAGTATCTGCACCATCCTCAGCCAGAAGTGTTGAGTCGATAATCCACCTCACCCTCGTCATCACAGATGCCAGTCTTCAACCAATTCGATTCGCTGCACGTGACATGAAAAAGAACAGCTGAACACAGTAGATATGACAAAGGCAATGGACCCTGACACCATTCCTGTAATAGGACTGAAGATTGTGCTGCACAACAAGCCGTGTCGCTGGGGAAGCTGTTTCATTCCAGCTCCAACTCTGACATCTGCCTGGCCACGTGGAACGTTCCTCAACTATATCCAGTTGCATAACAAGGGAATGACTACAGTCTGACCATTTACCACACCTCAGTCCCGTCGGGATAGTCGCATTGGTGGGAATTCTTTTTGACAGAGCTGACAAGCAGCACAGGAATAATGTACTCAGTGTGGTTTCTGATAGGTCCCCATGTGGAGATGGCGTTGTTGTGCAAATATCACTGGATTACTGATCCAGACCAAGATAATGCGCTGGCAGCTGGTGGACGTTGAAAACAATAAATAAAACATCGAGATATAAAATCTGGTCCAGTAATATTGACCTTGAATCTAATGTCCATTGTAAACATCTGTCCCTTCCCCAAAGTACTTTCAGGAAGTGAATCTCCCGTGCTTCCCGGTCTGGCCTACAAGTGTCTCCTGACAAACAGACATGTGATAAACATGTGCAATGGTCTCTGGAACGGCCAAGCAAGACACTCAATTGAATCAAATTGCTCTGAGTTCTTAAAGGATAAAACCAGACAGAACACCGGCAACGAGCTTTGGAAAAGGGAACAGGAAAAACTGTCCTTTCAACCAGACAGATGCTGCCTTCCTAATGTATAAGAGCTTGTGAAAACAATGACAGAGCTTTCCCACAGACTGCACAGAAACATCAGGAAGGGAGCAGGGCATTAGACACGTCTAGCTTCCCTGTTCTAGCACATGGAGACAAGTTTACTTTTATAACCCTGGTTAATACATTCTTCAGAAACTTATCAATTCCTGTCTTATGCTGCTCAATGATTGACCATCCAACCCATAAAATCACAGAAGCACTGACTCTGTACTGTCAGAAATACAGCACGATCTACATTAGTCCCACTTTCCTATACGAGGCCCATAGCCATGTATGTTATGGCACTTCAAGGGCACGACCATGTATTTATTAACAGTTGTGAGGTTACCTGTGCCAACTGCCCTCTCAGGAAGTTCATTCCTGACCTCAACAGCCTCTGGATGAAAACTAATCCTCAAATCCTCACTAAACATCAAACCCTTCACTCTCAAATGGTCCTCCCTTCTTCTTCGCCCTTTGACTGGAAGGAACAGCTGCTGTCTATCCATCCCGTCCATGCCCCTGGTCATCTTATCCTTCTGAAGCACGTCCCTCTCAGCCTTCTCTGCTTCAAAGTAAACAACCCGAGCTGATCTACTCCATCCAAGGGAACATCCTGGTAAATCTCCACTGCAATCACATAATTTCTGTAATGTGGCACCCAGAATTGTACATAGTATTCCATTTGGCCTAACCAAAGTTACACATAGCTCGTATAATCTGAGCCTCCATGAATAGAGTCTATCTTTATGGTCGCTATGATTTGCCAACTTGGGCATTAACCTGTTTAATCGCATTCAAGGATATTAGATTAGATTTCTTACAGTGTGGAAACAGGCCCTTTGGCCCAACAAGTCCACACCAACCCGCCGAAGCGCAACCCACCCATTCCCCTGCATTCACCCCTTTACCTAACACTACGGGCAATTTAGCATGGCCAAACCAACTGACCTGCACATCTTTGGACTGTGGGAGGAAACCGGAGCACGGGGAGCAAACCCACGCAGACACGGGGAGAATGTGCAAACTCCACACAGTCATTCGCCTGAGTCTGGAATTGAACCCGGGTCTTTGATGCTGTGAGGTAGCAGTGCTAACCGCTGTGCCACTGTGCCGCCCAATATGTGCAGCAGCATCCTCTGAGCTTCCTAGTGTGCTGCTATTCTTTGAGTCCTCCCCTGTCTGGTTGCTTCTTCCAAAGTACGTCACCTCATATTTATCAGGGTTACATTCCATCGGCCATTGATCCATCCATTTGATCATTCCATCTGTATCTTCCTGTAATATAAGGCCTTCCTCCTCACTGCCAACCAACCAGCCAAACTTTGTGTCAAATGCAAACTGATTTATCACACTCACCACAATCCCTTCCATATTCATAGCTGCATCATTTATCAATACTACAAATAATAAGGTTAAAAATCATAAAATACCAGTTTATAATCCAACAGTTTTATTCGGACGCACTAGCTTTCTCAGCGCTGCTTCTTCATCACGTGATCATGCTCTTCGAAAGATCGTGCCTTCAAATAAACTGTTGGAATATCATCTAGTGTTTGTAACTTTTTTAACTTTGCCCAAGCCAGTCCAGCACTGGCATCTCCGAATCACAAATAATTTTGGACACAGCACTGATCCCGATGTTACACGATTGGATACTGGTCTCCAGTCAAACAAACAGACTTCTACCAGCAGACCTTCTGTCTCCTGCCACTAAGTTGATTTGGATGCAACTTGGCAAGTCACTAATGAGTCCTACCTGTTCCTTGGTTATTCTGTTCCACTTGACGTACCTGTAGAATATCTGGGGATTCTCCCTAATCTTGCCCTGCCAACAGGTTTCCATGTCACTGTGTTTGTCAGTCCTCTTCAAATGAAGAATTGCCTTCTTATTGCAGTCTGAAATGGTCTATCATTTACCTGCCATTATTTGCCTTAAATGTAGAGTAGACAGCCAGAGAAAAATCCTGTGTATTTCCACCTTCTCATATGTTTAGTAACTTTTCTAAATTTCACTATGATCACCTCTAATTCTTTGAAACTCGAAAGAACACAGGCTGACTTTCCATATCAGGCAATCTCACCATCTGAGGGATTAATCTGGAGACTGTCCATTACATATCTTCCATGGTCAGTGTATTCTTTCTCAGATTGAGTCACCAACACTGGACTCAATACTTTATGTACAGTTTCATTAGCAAGCTGTGAAACTGCTTCAACATGACCTTCCGACTACGTTCTGATTCACTTAAATGAAGGCGAATATGACTTTAACTTTCCACTTCTATATATTTCTCCGATTACCAGTTACATTACTTTATTTATGAATTCACTGCATGAGATCTGATAAAAAAAAAGCCTTCTGAAAAAAGAGCTATGCCATTTCTATGTTGCAATAAACAAGTTCTAATCGTTCTGAAGTTTGCCAAATATGAATATTCTGTCAGACTCTGTCAGTGCATTCTGATTCTCTCCAATGTTGCTGTTAATTTAGGAATATCCAATATCTGACCCTATATAATAAATTCCATCAGTTTCCCTACAGATATCATGTTAATTGGTCTGCAATTCTCCACAAGACGTCTTCTTCCCTTTGCAGTTGCTTGAATCCCTCCCATTCATCCACAATGCTTGGAACCCATTTACTAACTTCCAGCCTCTGCAGAATGTACAGGGGGGAAAAAAACAGTCATCGACAGCACCATTAATGCGTCTATTGCTGATTTATTTCTAATATTTTGATCCGAAGTACAACTGGCTCATCAGACATAGCAATGCTTAATCCAGCTACAATACTACTATGCTAGCCTTCAACTACTACCTTGTTACTGATATGAATTGACTTTATGTCTTTAGTTCCACAAGTTCCATGTGATCACTTAGTATTTCTCAGTGATTTTCCTCCGTGATGACAGATGCAAAGTAACTGGCTGCTTTCTTCTTCATTTCCCTGTTCTCCACAATAACCTCTCCTCTCCCGATTACAAAATTCCACATTTGACCTTGCTTTTATTTTGTTTTCTTTGCAATACAGATTGTAGATTTATGTAGTCTTTTTGTTCTTCTTTCACAGAATCGTTAAAAGCCCACAGCATTGAAAAGACCCTTTGGCCCAACAGGTCCATCCTGCTCCTCTGAAGAGTAACCACCCAGACCCATTCCCATCCGATTCTACATTTTGCGACTGATTCAGCAAATCTACACATCGCTGAACACTTTGGGCAAATAAGCATGGCCAATTCACCTAACGTGTAAATCTTTGGACTGTGGGAGGAAACCGGACCACCCGGAGGAAACCCACGCAGACACGGGGAGAATATGCAAACTCCACACAAACAAATTTCTGAGGATTTTCCGGTTTCCACCATGTCTAAGATTCTTCTGAAATCACTTCCTACGATTAATATAATCTTTAATTTATCATATTAGCATTCATTAAGTCACTTGCTCTTTCCTTGGTGATTCTAATTTAAAGAAATAGACATTTTATTTCACACATTGTTGTATTTCTGCAGAGCTTCTGGTCTTGACCAGGTGTATCCAAGAACAGAGCAAAAGACGAGAGAAGATATTGCAGGGGTCCTGGCTGATCTTTTTGCATCATCGCTGGCCACGGTGGAGGTTCTGGAAGACTAGAGGGTAGAGAACGCTGTGCCCTTGTTCAAGGAAGGCTGCGAAGAAGAACCTGTGAACTGTAGACCAGTTAAGCTTAACAACTGTAACAACTTGAGAAGGTTCTGAGAGATAACATATACATGCATTTGAAAAGACACGGATTCATAAGGAGCAGTCAGCGCTGCTTTGTGCATAGGATATCATGGCTCACAATTCTTTAAGGTTCTTTTGAGGAAGTGACCTGGAATGTTGATGAGGTTAGGGTGGTAGACGTAGTCTATCTAGATTTCAGAAAGGCCTTTGATAAGGTTCTAACTATTAGGCTGCCCTGAAAGGTTCGATAGCATGGAATCCAGTCGACTCTGGCAAATTGAATACTCAATTGGCTTGATGGTAGAAAGCAAAGGCTAATACTGGAACGATGCTTGTGGGACTTGAGGCCTGTGACTAGTGGAGTGTCTCAGGGGTTGGTGCTGGGCCTATTCCTGTTTGTTATCTATATCAATGATCTGGATGAGAATGTGCAAAGCATGATTAGTAATTAGGCTGACGACAATAAAATAGGCAGGACTGTGAACAGTGAGGTTATCAGAAATTGCAGCAGGACGTTTATCAGCTGGGGAAGTGAGCCGAGATATGGCAAATGGAGATTAATATGTGGGATGTTGCTTTTTGAAAAGTCAAATCCAAGTTGGAATTTCGTGGTGAATGTTAGACCCTGAAGGATTGTAGTGGAACAGGGGGACCTTGGTGCTCAGATCCGTGGTTCTCTGAAAGTAGTTGCACGTAGACAGGGCAGTGAAAAAGGCTTCTGGCACACTGGTCTTCATCAGTCAGGGCATTGAGTATGGACGTTCGAGAGTTATATTGCAGTTGGACAGGACGCTGGTGAGACATGCACTTAGAGTATTGTGTTCGGTTTTGTTCACTTGCCATAGGAAGGATGTGATTAAATTGGAAAGAGGACAGAAGAAATTTACAAGGACGTTTCCAGTACTCAATGGTCTGCGTTGTAGGGACAGTTTGGACAGGAATTTTCCTTTAAGTGGAAGAAACTGAGGGGAAATCATATAGATATGTATAAGATCATGAGATGCGTCAATAAGGTGAATGCACTCATTCTTTTCCCCAGTTTTAGGAATCAAAGACTAGAGGACATCAGGTTAGAGGTGGAAGAATAAAAATGATCCTGAGCGCCAAGTTTTTTAAGCAGAGGTTGGTAGACATATGGAATTAGCAGACAGCAGTTTGATTGAGGCACGTACATTAACAACATTCAAAAGGCTTTTAGACAAATACACGGATAAGAAAGATTTAGAAGAATAAGGGACAAGGGCAGGGAAATGGAATTAGCATGGATGGACATTTTGGTCGGCACGAACCACTTTGGTGCAAAGGGCCTGTACCAAGCTGCAGGACTCCATGATTCTAATATTCTAACGACCATTTCTTGTCTACCACTCTGTGTTCAAACATTCGAGATTGTATGCAGGCGCCGTGTAAAATGCAGTATATTAACCTCTCTAGTCCTCAGAGCAAGGTTATTAATGAGTCCTTCTGACCACACAACACCAAATCCAAAATAACCTGCTCTCTTGTTTGAGTCACAACATACTCTTCAACCAACCTGTTATACGCTTATGGAATTTACTTTTCACAACATTGGCAGTCACTTAGTTAACGCAGTTTAGATGCAATTTGGGATCATGCAATAATACAATATTTGCATCTCTAATTTACAGAGCATATAATGCACAGAATTTGCCCGAGAGCAAATAATACACTAATACACGAATGCTTGCTTCTCCTTCCTATTTGTAAGATCAACCCAAACTGATTCTGTGGAAGCTGAGGGACAGGGTCTCTGGCGTTATTAGTGATAGACGTGAACAAGCCATTCTGGGAGGGTCACCTCGACGCTGACATGATCTGAAGAAATGACCAGCATCACAGGACAAGCATCAATATCCTCCCCACTCTGCCAGGTTAACAATCACCGTACTCTCACTGCGCCCTCACACTCAGTACCTGTAATAGCACCTATCCCCAAACAAGGCTCATATTTTATCTCTAAATCAGGCTCAGGCACTAACACTCTCAGTATTGAATTCAGCACCTACCATCCCCCAACCCGCCTCCCCTCCCCCCCACCCCGCGCACTCTCTCCCTCCACTACACTCCCAACACTAATAACACTGTTCAAAGTTTGGGAGAAGATTTGTAGCTCGGGTGCTCGTTGTGGTGGTTCTGTTCGCCGAGCTGGGAATTTGTCTTGCAAACGTTTCGTCCCCTGTCTAGTTGACATCCTCAGTGCTTGGGAGCCTCCTGTGAAACTCTTCTGTGCTGTTTTCTCCGGCATTTATAGTGGCCTGTCTCTGCCGCTTCCGGTTGTCAGTTCGAGCTGTCCGCTGTAGTGGCCGGTATATTGGGTCCAGGTCGATGTGTTTGTTGATAGAGTCTGTGGCTGAGTGCCATGCCTCTAGGAATTCCCTGGCTGTTCCCTGGCTGTGAACACCAACTAGCCACGAAACGACACTACCAGCTATCCTTAGTAGCCACACACACAGACGACAAGCAACATGAATTCGACTGGGACAACACTTCTATTAAAGGACAAGCCAAACAGAGAACAGCCAGGGAATTCCTAGAGGCATGGCACTCATCCACAGACTCTATCAACAAACACATCGACCTGGACCCAATATACCGGCCACTGCAGCGGACAGCTGGAACTGACAACCGGAAGCAGCAGAGACAGGCCACTATAAATGCCGGAGGAAACAGCACAGAAGCGCTTCACAGGAGGCTCCCAAGCACTGAGGTTGTCACCTAGACAGGGGACGAAACGTTTGAAAGACAAATTCCCAGCTCGGCGAACAGAACCACAACAACTAATAACACTGCATGGATACAACACTGTGGGCTGACTCCCTCCGAACACCTCATATTCCCCCTCCCCCTCCACCTACACCGGCATTAACACAGGGACACACACTCCCACCACCACTCCCTCCCCCGCTTTCTCCCATTCCCGCAGAAACGGACTGTAATAGGAGAGAAAGGGTCAAGCCAGATGGTGGAGCACCCGATATCTGATCCGCCTCCATCCCCCCCCGCCACCCCAACCATGTGGGGAGGACCCTGGTATCAGCCAGAGAGGACCGGGACGTGTCGTATGGCGATTCCTCGACATCCATGTCCCTCCAACTGAGTAAAAAAACAATGTTCAGTGAAGGGCAATTCGCACTTTAACCATTCTGTCTGTTCTCACAATTTTCTCCCTCCCAAAACAACAAACAACACATTGCAGAGCGATACAGATACAAAAATATTTAGAGGCATATGTAAACACGCTAATATACTGTCACTCACCGTACATACAGGAAGATAGAACCGCACACGTGTAGTGGCATACGGAGACATAGACAGTCGCACACAAATAGACACAAGCACAAGTAAAACGCACAGGCTAATACACAGATGAACCGATGTCAGCACATAAATACACAAACACACAGACACATGAACAAACACACGAACAAACACACACAAGTGCACATACAGACCCACAGAGACACAGACACTAGTGCTTATAGGACAGAGATAGATAGGTTTTTGATGAATAAGCATGTCAAGAGTTATGGAGAGTAGTTAGGAGAATGATGTTGAGAAATCTCTAATCTCTCTGGCATACAGAGTCAATGGGCTAAATGTCCTAATTCTGCATTTTTAATGCTCGTGTGGTGTCATACTATCAGTTATTCTCTTCCTGGGACGGGAGCAGGGAATGAGTTTAATACATATTTGATTGAAAAGGGTCAGTGGTCGTATTGGACAGGTTTAGAGGGATGAATGGTTTATATCTATGCCTAACTATTATGTCCTTGGTATTTCAAAAAAGGTGGCGATTTCATGTTAGGTTAACACAGTTTAAAATAACAGGTTCCACACTGAAATAAGGTCGCCCCTTTAATTTTAGTGGTGTACTATCGGTAGGGTCCTCATCCTCAGGGAACAGTGAATACTCATTTTTGAAGATATTCAAGGCTGAGCTCGACTGATCTTTGCTGGACAGGAGAGTCAATATTTATTGGGAACAGACAGGAGATGGATGGTCAGTCACAATCGGATCAGTCAGGAGCATTCTAACTGGTGGCGCCGGATGGACAACTGCTGCCCCTACCCCATGTGTTGTTCCTCAATCCACCCTCGAGGCTGTTACAGAGATATACTCCTGCCCCTACCCCATGTGTTGTTCCTCAATCCACCCTCGAGGCTGTTACAGAGATATAATCCTGCCCCTACCCCATATGTTGTTCCCTCCATCCACCCCTCGAAGCTGTGACAAAGATAGGGGGCCATCTCATTTAGCCAGTCATTATCGTTACCATGAGACTGGAGGAGTATATTCTGCCTATTTAATAAGTTACAGAGGAAAGTAGAACGAATCACTTTAGCTCATTGAGTACATTTTACTGCACAGGACTCCATGTAAACATCTGGGCTATTACACAGGAAGCTATTGCTAACAGGAAATAGAGAGTAGCGATAAATGCTTATTTTCACATTACAAAGCTGTAACTGGTAGAGTGCCTCAGCGATCACTATGGGATCATCAACAATCAGTACCTGGACCAAAGATCTGGAGGAAGGGTCTGAATATATCAAAGCCCAATTAGCTTAAACACCAAGCTGGTCATCCAGTATGTCATCAAATGGAGGTCATGTGTGATCAATGTGATATAGGCAAAGGGAGATTAGTGAGCAAACCTTCACCAGATATAGCATAATGTGAGTTGTCTATTTGGATGGAAGGATAAAACAATGGGAAACAATTTAAGTGGAGAGAGATTGCAGAACTCTGAGATACAGACGGTATGCATGATCCTGCTACACGAATCAGATGTAGTTAGTCTGCACTTGCTGTAAGTGATTTGGAAGCTAAGTGTTTCTGGCAAAGGGTACCAGGTTTGATCAGGAATGTTTTACTGCATCTGTACCGGTAAAAGTGAGGAGTGCAGATGCTGGAGATCAGAGTCGAACAGTGTGAGGCTGGAAAAGCACAGCCAATCAGGCAGCGTCCGAGGAGCAGGAAAATTGGCGTCACGGGTATAAGTCTTTCATCAGGAATATGCCCGAAACATCGAGTCTCCTGTTCGTTGGGAGTGTCTGACCTGTTGTGGTTTTCCAGCATCACATTTTTCGCGTCTACATCTGTACAGGGCGTTGCTAAGACCACATCTGGCACATTATGTGCAGTTTTGATCCCTTAACCTAAAAACAGTTCTTGAAGCTTATGAACAATGTTTTGTTCACACTTTTCTGGAATGAAGGCCTTTTGTTTTGAAACATTATCAATTTTGGTCTTAGATGAGAAATCCTTTAGAAGCATACACAATTTTGAGAAAAATCAGCGGGATGCACATTTTCTCTTCTCAGGGAGACAAAAACTATGGAATAAATTTTAAGAATAAAATGCATTGATTTTAGCACAGATATAATGAAAACATCAGCCGGTTTTTAAAAATTAAGCATATGCATACCAACAAATCATCAAATTATAAAGCAGGAATTTTCCCTTTTGCTAATGAAAGGCACTGTGTATAACAACAGCAATGATGCATTTGCATATCGTCCATTATGATCCATTCCAGAAATCGTTCACGACGAGCGCACACGGCCCAATTTGGTGTTCAGTTGACATGATTGCATGTTTCAACACAGAGAGGGAGAACAATGTTCCCTGCCTGAGCAGCAGCAGCCGGCGGATCCCTCTATCTTTTTTTGTTCCAACTGGCAACAGTAAATCTCTGATTCACCTCTACCTGATGAGTCGTGGAATATTCCTGATGAGAGGTTCATTGGAATCTCTCTCCCATCTGAAGCAAAGGGAATTCAGCTAAATCCAACTATTCTGGGGAGAAGTCACATCACAAGTAGCTTGCCTGAGCAGAATGGGCGGCACAGCGGCTCAGTGGTTAGCACCGCTACATCCCAGCACCAGGGTCCTAGGTTTGATTGCAGCCTCGGGCGACTGTCTGTGTGGAGGTTGCGTATTCTCCCCGTGTCTGTGTGGATTTCCTCCAGGTGCTCTGGTTTATTCCCACTGGTCCAAAAATGTGCAGGTCAGGTGAATTAGCCATGCTAAATTGCCCATAGTGTTCGCTGCATTAGCCAGAGGGAAATGGGACTGGATCAGTTAATCTTGCGAGGGTCGGTGTGGACATGTTGAGCTAAAGGGCCTGTTTCCACACTGTAAGGAATCTAAACTAATGACTTCAGAGGACCGATTAACATTTGGGACAGTCTGTCATCTATCCATTTTTTATGAGTTCAACTATTATGAAACTCTGGAAAGCTTTCATTTTTTCTGTTTGTCTTAAGATCTGTGTGTGTGTGTGTTTCACATTATTCTAGAAGATGAGCCAGGCTGACATTTACATCATTAGCCATATCAGTAAACTTTGAAATTTGTTGTTAAAAGTGGAGCAGTGTGACAGCAAAATGAAACACTGACCCTACAATATTGATTGGATCACGAATGACAAATTCTAAAAGGGCTGTTTAATTGGGAGTTCCCTTCCCCAGAAGTTTGTGGTGACTGGATGTTTACATTTATTCAAAGTTGTGTCTGTTAAATATTTGATAGACAAGTGAATGTAGGAAAATGGTGCACGTGCAGAAGAAGTACTGCTGAGACCACAATCAGATCATCTACGATCTTAGTGCATGGCAGAGCAAAGACAAAGTGTCTAATGGCCCACTCGTACTCCTCAGTCCGATGTTCCTATATTCCATTCAGCCCCTCACAGCTCCTGTACAGGAGTAGACAGAGGCCAATTGCTTGAAATACCTGGTCCACAGTAATACAGGATCTCCTTCTGTCCCTCAGAATTGTCACACAAGGTTTGGCGTGGGTTGAAAAATGTTAATTCAAAACCCAGGCTGGGCTCAAAAGACGCCTCTGGTCTATTAATAGAGTGTCTCCTCTCTGCAACTTGTGCTTCATTTGTTGGTCATGGTGCAGATCCAGATTCAATGTGAATACAGTCCCCATACCTCACCCTGAGATGACTCATAAAATGCTTTGGTCTCTGTAACTGTAACATCCAATAACGAATGTTCAGGAAAATTACAACCATTAACTTCCTAATTACAGAATTGGAGAGCATAAGGAACAGGATCGGATGGTAATTCGGATGGCCAGGCTTGCCGTGCCATTGTATAAGATTATGGATGATCCACTGTTGTTATCAACTCTGCTTTATTTCCCAATTTTTCACATCCCTCAATTCCATGGCAGGTCGAAAACCCACCTACCTCATCTGTAAATACTTTCAGCGTTATAGCTCCCTGAACTCTCTTGACCAGATAACTTCTGACATTCACTATCGTCTGTGAGAAGGTTACACGCCCCAAACATATACAATAACCTATTTGTATATTCAAAAGTGTGAACACAGCAGCTCATGTAAGAGTGACAGACCCTGATATCAAGGCAGGAGTTGACTCAGAATGGGATCAAGAAAAGTTGACTAAATTAAACTTAATAGGAATCAGCCACAATCTCTCCACTGGGGGTCAGCCATCGCACAGAGGAAAATGTTCATGGTTGTGGACATCAATCCTTTCAGTCCCTGGACATCCCTACACGAGATCCTCAGGGTAGCTTCCTCGACACAATCATCTCCAGCTGCGTCATAAATGTCCTTCCCCATCATTACATCAGAAATGGGGATGATCACTGAAGATCACCCAATGTTCAGAATATTATCCCCCCTCATCTCCTGAAGCAGTCTGTGTCCATGTGCAGCAAGGCCCGGACAACATTCCAGTTTGTGCTGTTAAAGTGTTGGTAAAATTTATGTAATAGCAGGGCCAGACATTGCACATTTCCATAGTTAAAAAAAGGAGCTCATTCAGCATCTCAAGCTGGTTACACATGAATATGAGCTAGCATTCAGCCCATCAAATTTACTGAACATGAAGAATGGCAATACATTCAATACTCCTACCTGTTACATAGGAAGGGGAGGGGTCTGGTCAGCACATCGAACTGTTAAACAGGAACAGGTGGAGCCAAAACAGTCTCTCGAAACTGTTCCACGAGACCAGGAAGAGACCATTCAGCCTCGCAAAGGCTTATAGAGGAACAGGAGGATGTCACTGATGCTCCAACATGACAAATCACAGGAGTAGATCTTGATGTTTATCGTGGCTCCATTGTCTGTGGAACAATTGCTACTTTAACATGGTTTGCTGGCAGTGAGGAGGGAAGCGAGGTGTTTTCTGTCAAGTCTCAAGGAGACATCTTCCATCTCTGAAAAGGCAGACCCATGTTCTCCGTGGGGATCAGAAGCTGGTGGGAATAGTTAACTGTTTTAGATTGAAGGTATTGTGGCTGATGTTGGGATTATGAATAACATTACATTCAGTGCAGGATCACTCAACAAATGCACTGCATTAATATGTGGAGTTTTTATTCAAAGTCTGGATTTTCTGCTCTCTCATTGATATGGGGAGTGGGGGTGGTTGGGGGGAATGTTTTCAGAGGTACTAAAAGTATCTAGAATTTAATAAAGTTAGTAAAAAAAAAAAGCCGTGGGATCTATCACCGTACCAATGCCTGTTGAGAACATCATGTGTGATTGTCCATCCCCCTGACGTTGTCCATCCCCCTTCCAACACAATCCCATCTTATTCTCTCACAGTGCAACAGATTAATCTTCACTCACTCCTCATGGTACCATCATCGCAGGGATTAGTTTGGTGGAACTCCTTTCAACTCTCTCTGTGGTAAGGAGATCATTCCTTATAAAGGAGAGAAAATCTGTGGACAATGCCCCAAATACTGCCTCAACAAATCTGTCAGGGATGTTCACATTAATTACTTTCCCTCACTTCGCCGTCTCCATTTCGTTCTCATGGCGTAAAAAGCATCATTCTCTATATATTGCCACTGATGTGAAATTTACATCTTCCTTACATCTGTATGACAGTGTCAATAAAACCAGCACCAGAGGTGCCGATCGAGATGGACATCACTCTCGGGGACAGACTCAATGAGATGGTTTACAACTAAAATAAGGAATAGTCGCCTACCTGATGGAAATGAGCAGTAGCAATATGGGAAACAGGAAGTATGAGGGAGTTTCTTTCATTTTCTTCTTTTCACGAGGCATATGAAGCCCTGGTCAGACCAGCATGTTATCCCTATCTTGAACTGAGTGGCTGGTTCAGCTGTTCCACTGGACAGTAAAGAGTAAACCACATTGCTGTGGGTTTGTAGTTACACGGAGACCTGAGCAAGGAAGGATAACCCATTGCCTTCTCGAAAGGACATGACACAAGCAGATGGGCTTCTGTTTATTACAAATAATGATGGTTTCTTTTAAATTCCATCAACTTGCTTCATGAGACATCAACAGATCATTATTCTGTGCCTCTACATGAAGAGTCAATGACTTGAGCACCACGCACTATCTTCCTGTCTGACAGATTCTGTGGAGAGAACAAGTTAAACATCTCAAGTACAATTCTTTTCGCATGGACATGTGGTTAGAAGGGACTTGAAACAGATGAATCCAGATTTCATACTGGCACAAATAAAGAAGTTTATTCAGAAGTTGTACTGAGGCTGACGATTAGACCGGGACATCATAATGGTGGTACTGGGCAGGATTGGTGAGTGGGGAGGATATGGAAATGTAGATCGGTGCAGGGCTAGAAGGATTATGGAGTTTGAGAACAGTCTGATTCCTTCTCGCATATCAGTGAGCAATTTATAAATAGTAATTTGCTTTGTAGAATTCATCAGGAAAGGAATTTTTGATTGGAAGTGATGACACTGATTTCCTCTTTTCCAAAATTTACCTAACATGAGCAGAAACACAGTTCAGCCCAGTTTTATAGACAAAGAGAATGACTTACTAGGAACACCAACGATACCATTACCTCTGATTCCATCTTCTCCCTCTCAAATTGCAGAATAAATTCAATCATATTGTGATTACTGCTTCTTTCGTGTTCCTTCACTTTAAGTTCTCTTAAATAGTCTGCCTCATTGCATCACACTAAACCCAGTATTGCCTATTCCTGAATGGGCTCCACTACAAGCTGCTCCAAAAAGCCCTATCGAAGATACTCCACAAATTATTTTTCTTGCAAACCACTACCAATCTGATTTTCCCAGTTCCCTCCCCCACCCCCCCCCCCCCCGCCCCCACCCCGTGCATTGAAATCTCCCATGACTACTGTGCTTTGCCTTTTCTATGCATCTCTTCTATCTCCTGGTGTATATTGTGCCGCAGCTCCTGACTACATTTTGGAATCCTGAACATAACGCCATCTATGTGTCTTTATTCAACCTTTCGGGATACTCTATTCGACCCACACTGATTTTGTGCCATCTGACCCTACTTTATGTCATTCAGTAATAACGTTATACAGCATGGAAACAGATCCTTCAGTCCAACTCGTCCATGCCGACTAGGTTACCCAACCTAATCTAGTCCCATTTGCCAGCACTTGGCCTATATCTTTCATACCCCTCCGATTTACATACCCATCCAGATGCCTTTTAAATATTGGAATGGGACCAGTGTCCATCACTTTCTCCCACAGTTGTTTCCATACACACACCAGCCTGTGCATGAAAAAGCTCATCCACAGATTCAATCAATAAACACATCGACCTGGACCCAATATACCGACCATTGCAATGGACAGCTGGAACTGACAACCGGAAGCGGCAGATTCAAACCACTATAAATACCGGAGGATATCACAGAAACGCTTCACAGGAGGATGAGGATGTCACCTAGACAGGGGACGAAACGTCTGCAACACAAATTCCCAGCTCGGCGAACAGAACCACAACAACAAACACACGAGCTACAAATCTTCTCACAAACTTTGAATATTCTCTGTGAACCAGGATTGAGAGTCCTGAAGGTTGTGCTGCCTACCTGGTGCTTGCTTTTGGGATATGTCATCTGAGGTGCAGACGAACTTGGAGTGGGAGCGGAATCAGTCAGTGGCTAGGGTTCGTGTAGGTACCAATGGATGGGCAAGCAAATGACAATGAGAAGAGGACGGTAAATGCAGAACTGAACTGTTATATCGGAATGCAAGGAAGAAATAATATAAATAAGCTTGTGACACATACACAAATTAGCATATATGACGTAGAGGGCATCACAGTCACATCACTGAAAGAGGATCAGGAGTGGGAGCTAAATATTCAAGTTTATTCATCCTGTCGAAATGATAGGAATGTGGGAGAGAGACAGATTTGTCTCATTCGTAAGAAATGGAATTGAATCAATTAGAAGAAATGAAATAATCTCAGATGGTGTAGAATCTTTGTCGGTAGAACTGGGGAATCAAAAAGCTGAAAAAATGCTGTTGCAGTTATATACAGGCCGCCAAACAGTCAGGAGCTGGGGTGCAAGATACACAGGAGATAGAAAGATCTGTAGGAAAGGCAACGTTACAGAGATCATGTGGGATTTCATTATGCAGGTGGACTGGGAATTTAGTTTGATAGTGGTTTGTAGGAAAAGGAATTTGTGGAATGTCTATGAGATGGCCTTTTGTAGCAGCTTGAACAGGCAGACTAGATGAGGGGAGCTTTGGATAAAAGAAATCATAGGAGGCAGTGATCATAATATGATTGAACTTACTCTGCAATTTCCGGTGGAGAAGTTAGAATCAGAGGTAATGGTATTACAGCTGAATAAAGGCAATTACAGGGGCATGAGAGAGGAGCTGGTAGAATTAACTGGGATACAGGTCCAGAAGGAAAGACCGTGGACAAGCAATGACAGGAGATCTTTGGAGTAATTCAGGATGCACCAGAGATTTATCTTGAGGAAAAAGGGGCATGATAGAAAGAGGATGAGGCAACCATAGCTGACTAGGGAAGTCAGGGACAGCACAGAAGCAAAGGAGAACGCATATAATGTGGCGAGTGGCTGTTTAGGAAACCAGAGGATTGGAAAGCTTACAAAGACAAAACGGAGAGCAAGCAAAATAAAATAAGGAGGAAGATTATTAATTATGGGGGTAAGCTAGCCACTAACATTAAGGAAGTCTGTACGAGCTTCCTTCAATATATAAAGTACAAAAGAGAGGCAAAAGTAGACATTGAACTGCTGGAAAATGATACTGGAGAGGTAGTAGTGGTGAACAAGAATAGGCTGAGGAACTCAAAAATTTGGTCACGGTGGAAGATACAAGTAATACCTTAACATTCAAGACAGTGACGGGCCAGAGCTGAGTATGCTGGCCACCACCATGGAGAGCGTGCTAGAAAAAACTGAATGACCAGCAGGTGGTTAATTATCTTGGACCGGATGGACTACATCCCAGAGATATCAGGAAGAGAGCTGCAGAAGGTGTGGGGGGACAGTGGTGATCTTTCAGGAATCACTAGAGCAAGGAACGATCCCAGAGCACTGGACACCCTCGAACGTGACACCCCATTGTAACAAGGGAGTGAGGAAAAAGACAAAAAATATCCACAATTAATGGCTTAACTTCGGTCTTGGGTATGATCCTGGAATCCATTGTGAAGGATGAGATTTCTGAATACTTGGAAGTGTTTGGTAAAATGGGACAAAATCTCTTCATCAAGGGAAGGTCATGACTGACAAATGTTGGAATTCTTTGAAGAGGAAATGAGCAGGCTTGACCAAGCACAGCCAATGGATGTTATCCACCTGGATTTCAAGAAGGCCTTTGACAAGGTGTCACACAGGAGATGACTGAGTATAATAAGGGCCCGTGGTGTTAGAGGTAAGGTAGCGGCATGAAATACGTACGTGCCAAATAACATAAACAGCAAGGGACAGACAAAACTGAACTATCCCACAACGAATGCATCAGATGTAAACAATGCAGTCCTCCGAGTCCAATCATGGATGGTGTTGGATGATTAAACGACTCACTGGAGTCTCCACAAATATCACCATTCTCAATGATGGAACAGCCCAGCACATCAGTGCAAAAGGTAAGGCTGAAGCTTTCGCAGAAATCTTCAGTCAGAAGTTTCGAGTGAATTGTCCATTTCGGCCTTCTCCCGTGGTCCCCATCATTACAGACAGCAGTCTTCAGCAAATTCGATTGACTGATGTCAAGAAACGATTGAAGGTAGTGGGTAGTGCAAAGGCTATAACCCCTGATAACCTGCCGGCAATAGTCCTGAAGACTTGTACTCCAGAACTTCCCGCTTCCCTAGACAAGCTGTTCCAGTACGGTTACAAACCAACAATGGAAAAAAAAAACTGTTCAAGTATGTTCTGTACATAAAACGCAGGACAAATTCAACCCGACCCAATACCGCCTCATCAATGTACTCTCCATCATCAGTAAAGTGATGGAAGTTGTCATCAATCGTGTTATCAAGCAGCACCTGCTCAGCAATAACCTGCTCAGTGACGCCCCTTTTGGGTTTTGCCAGAGACACTCAGTTCCTGACCTAATCATAGCCTTGGTTCAAACAGAGAAAAAGGAACTGAATTCCAGCCCTTGACATCAAGGCTGCATTCTTTCAAATGTGGCATCAAGAAACTCCAGCAAAAAGGGTATCTTGGGCCAACACTTGTTATTGGAGTCATAACTGACAGATAGGAAAACGGTCATTGTTATTGAAGGTCAGTCATCTCAGTTCCAGAACATCTCTGCAGTAGTCCCTCAGGATAATGTTGATGCAGGTTTGCTCCATGAACTGGAATGTTCATTTACAGACGTTTCATCAACATACTAGGTAACATCTTCAGTGGCCCTCCGGATGAAACCTAGGTCCAAACATCTTCAGTGGCTTCATCAATGACCTTCTCTCCATCATAAGGTCAGAATGGGGATAATCGATGATGACTGCACAATGTTAAGCACCATTAACAAATGCTCAGATACTGAAGCAGTCCGTGCCTAAATGCAACAAGATCTGGACAATCTCCAGACATGAGCTGACAAGTGGCAAGTAACATTCGCGTCACACAAATGTCAGACAATGACCGTCACTAGTAAGAAACAATATAAACACTTGGCATTCAGCAGCACATTTGTCACTACATTCCCCACTCCACACCCTCTATCAATACACTTGGGGTTATCATTGACCAGAACTTCAACTGGACTCGCCACATAAATATAAGAGTCAATCAGAGGCTAGGAATACTGCGTGAGTAACTGACCTCCTGTCTTCCCAAAGCATTTTCACCATCTACAAGGCACAAGTCAGGAGTGAGATGGAATTCTCCCACTTGCCTGAATGAGTGCAGCCACAACGACATGAAAGAAGCTTGACACCATCCAGGACAAAGCAGCCCTTTTGATTGGCACCACATCCACAAGCATTCACTGCCTCCACGACCAACGCTTAGTAGCAGCAGTGTGTATCTACAAGATGCACTGCAGAAATTCTTCAAAGATCCTCAGACAGTACCTTCCAATCCTACAAGCACTTACGTCTAGAATGACAAGAGCAGCAGGCCTTTGTGAACACCACCACATTCAAACTCCCCTCCAAACCAGTCAACATCCTGAGTTGGAAATATATCACAATTCTTTCACTGTTGCTGGGTCAAAACCCTGTAACTCCCTCCGTCATAGCATTGTGGGTCAATGCACAGCAGGTGGACTGCAGCGGTACAAGAAGGAAGCTCAGTACCACCTTCTCAAGGGGACAACTAGGGATGGACAAGAAATGGTGGGCCCATCCAGCGATTCTCATATCCGAAAAAAAATGTAAAATGTTCCAAGTTGAGCGCCTTGATGGGACAAGTAGTCTGATTTGAACATGAATAGGAAAGCAGTGTTTCTGATGATGAACATTTTAGACCATTCTGTTATTAGAAAGGTGTTCAGTGTTCCATGACGTATTGTTGCTGAGCACTGTGATAAATTGCACCTGTTTTGTTAAGTTCAACAACATTAGCGTAACAGGATCGATCCTTCAAAACTACCAAACTGAAAATGACAATTATCATAGAGACTCACAGATAGCAGCTTATATTCAACATATTACTGCGCTACTGACTGGCACTGAACTCTCCCACCATCCATATTACAAGGGTTACCATTGACCAGAAGATGAAGTCAAATAAACGTACATGAAGTCAAATCAACAAGGGTTACAAGAGCAGGTCTGAGACTTTCAACTCTGTACTGAATAATAGACTGTATGACCATAAGGGCATGAGATACAGCAATAGATTTAGGCCATTCAGCCTACCTCTTCACTCTGAAACTGGGCCATTTTGTCGTCGTCTCTAAGACGAATGAAAATATCTTCTATACTCTAACTGCATCAATCTTTTCAGTAGTCGGTCAGCTTCAATCAGATGCGCCCCTCCCCCATTCTTCTAAATTCCATTGAGTACAGACACAGAGTCCTGAACTGCCACTCATATGACAAGCCATCATTCCCAGGATAAATCATGTCCAACACCCGTAGATCCTTCCCCGGAACAGCTCACAATAATCCAAATGCCGTCTGACCATAGTCCATTACATTCTCGGGGGTATGTCTCCGCTTTTCTATTCTCACTCTCTTGAAATGAATGTGAACATTGCATTTGCTTTCCTAACTGCCAATTGAACCTGCGCATTAACTGTAACAGAGGCTGAGTACTCCAAACTTCTTTTGTGCTTCAGATTTCATGAAGCCTTTTAGAACATAGTGTCTGCCTGTATTCCGCCTACTGAAGTGCATAATGTCACATGTTCCCATATTGTGTTCCATCAGCCATGCGTTTTCCTAGTGTCCTATCAAGTCTTTCTGCAGCCTCCCCACTTCCTCAATATCACCTGCCCATCCAATCATCATTATATCATCTGCAAACCTAGTAAAACTGCTGTCAGGTCAGATGACTCACGTAAATGGCACTTTCTGACTACCGAAGGACTGTCCACCATTGAAAACGCACAACACTCAAGATGCTTGACTCCATTTAGGTTTAAGCAGTGGCTTGACTGGAATTACACCTGCAAAGTCTTCACTCCTTGCACCACTGGCACTGGCACCCTGCCCACCATTTTATTATGAATTTACCCCATTATGGTGATGCAGAACTTGATGGCGCACGATCCCAGTCTATTAATGGCAATCTGTCTCAATGCTGACTGTGTGGTGCTCACAACAACCAATGTCATTGTGTGTTGAAGACGACAGAGAGAGGTGTGGGGAGGGAATGTCGATCATAAATGACTGTGTGACTGTCACTGAGGGCTGACACATGCCGCGAAAGCCCCAGATGTACCAGTGACTGTTGTCACCGCTGCAGGCAAGGTCAGCTTTTCAGTGAGTCAAATCAAAGAAAGTGATGGGCCTGGACAGTGTTCCTGGCTGAGCATTGAGATCCTGTTTGTACCAACTAGCAGAGGTATTCACATACAACTTCAGCCTCTCCCTCCAGAAGCCGAAGTCCCAACCTGATTCAAGAAAGCCATCATCAACCTCGTGAATGCGAAAGCACTTGGAACGTGCCCTTATAGACGATGAAGTGCTTTGAGAGGCTGGTTATGGCCTACACCAACTCCAGTCTCCCAGCCTGACCTGCTGCCCTATAATGTGCCGACTGATGTAACAGGTTCACAACAGATGCCATACCCGAGCCTGCACGCATTCCTGGAACATCTGGACAACAAGGACACCTACACCAGACTCCTGCTCATTGACTAAAGCTCCACCTTCAAAATCATTATCCCTTACAGACTAATCCCAAAATTCCACGACCTTGGTCTTGGTTCCATCCTCTGCAACTGGCTCCTCAGGCTTTTGACCCACAATCGTGAAGATCGGTAAAATCATCTCATCCACAATAATAATCAACACTAAAGCTGCTGGAGGATGTGTTCTCAACACCCGACAATACTCCCTGTACACCCACGGCTGTAGCATCAGCCCACTACTGTCCTCCCTGTACACATGCGGCTGTGCCCTCAGCACCTTACTGTACGCCCTGTACACCCACGGCTGTGTCCTTAACTCCCTACTGTCCTCCCTGTACACCCACGGCTGTACCCTCAGCCCCTTAGTGTGTTCCCTGTACACCCACGGCTGTGTCCTTAACCCCCCACTGTCCTCCATGCACACCCACCGCTGTGCCCTCAGCCAACCATTGTACTCCCTGTACATCCACGGTTGTTTCTGCAGCCCCCTAATGTCCTCCCTTTGCAACCACGGCTGTGCCCTCAGCCCCCCACGTACTCCGTGTACAGCCACGGCTGAGTTTCCAAATTCCAAACAACGCCAGCTACAAGTTCGATGATGACATCACTATAGCAGTACGGATATTAAACAACAACGCGTCAGAATCTAGAAAGGCGATAGAGAGCTTGGTGGCATGATCTGTTGATAATGACCTCTCTCGCTAATCCGGTAAACGTAAATAACTGATCACTGACTTTATGAAGAAAGGAGGGGAACACACCCCATCTACATCAACCGTTTGAGGGAGTGCAGAGCATCAAGTCCCTCGGAGTGATGATAACTGACAACCTGTCCTGAACTTCTCACATAGGTCCGATGGTCGGGAAGGTTCAACAATGCCTCTCCTTCCTGAGGTGATACAGGAAATTCAGCATGCGCTACTTCTACAGATGCACCATTGAGAGGGTATTGTCCGGGTGGATAACAGCCTGGTACAGCAACTTCTCTACTCAGGATTGTAAGAAACTACAGGAGGTTGGGTGCACAGCTCTGACCAACACGGACTCTAACATCCCAAACATCGATTCTATTTACATGGCTCGTTGCCACAGAAAGTCTGCCAACATCTACCCCAGATTACTGAGGGAAGCGAGACAGGAAATAGCTGAGGCATTAACAGATATCCTTGAACACGGCTGATGTCCCGGAAGACTGGACAATTGATAATCCCCTTGTTTAAGAAAGGTAGTAGGGATAATCCAGTCAATGATAGACTGGTGAGACTGATGTCAGCGGTAGGGAACCTGCTAGAGAAGATACTGAGGAATAGGAGCTACTCTCATTTGGATGAAAATAGTCTTATCAGTGATAGGCAACAAGTTTTTGTGTAGGGAAGGTCATGTTTTACCAACTCAATAGAATTCTTTGAGGAAATGACAAAGTTGATTGATGAGGGAGAGAAAGTAAGGACTGCAGATGCTAGAGATCAGAGCTGAAAATGTGTTGCTGGAAAAGCACAGCAGGTCAGGCAGCATCCAAGGAGCAGGAGAATCGACGTTTCGGGTATAAGCCCTGAAGAAGCTCTTCCTGAAGAAGGGCTGATGCCCGAAACGTCGATTCTCCTGTTCCTTGGATGCTGCCGGACCTGCTGCGCTTTTCCAGCAACACATTTTCAGTCTGATGAGGGAGAGACTGTAGATGTCAAGTACATGGACTTCAGGAAGGCGTTTGGTATGTTTCCCCAAGGTCGGGTTATGGAGAAAGTGTAGTCACATGGTGCGCTAGCTACGTGGATAAAGAACTGGCTGGGCAACAGGAGGCAGAGAATAGTAGGGGAAGGGAGTTTCGCAAAATGGTGAACTATGACCAGTGGTTCCATTTAAGATGTTTCTGGAAAGATACATGAATGGGAAGAGAGCAAATGGATACAGATCCTTCGAAAATAGGCGACAGGTTTAGATAGAAGATTTGGATCGGCGCAGGCTTGGACCATCGAATGGCCTGTTTCTGTGCTGGAATGTTTTGTTCTAACATTATCAAAGACCCATCACACCCCAGTAATGGTCTCCCACAACCTCTTCCATCAGGCTAAAAGATATGGAAGCTTGAAAACACAGAGCAGCTGGCTCATTAAAAGTTTCTTCCTGACTGTTATTAGACTGATGAATGTACTCTCTAATCTCAGATAATACTGATCTTGTTCATGATGACTTTGCCTCGTGCATGCGCTGTGCAGCGTAAACTATATGCCTCTCAGACATGTTTTATAGCTATCATTCTGCACATCCTTGCTTACTATGATCTGCCTGTACACCTTGTTACAGGTCATAGTACATGCTCATCTTCCTTCCCCCAGCTCACTCCGAGCTCTCTCTGGTCCTCACCCCCAGCACCTCCCCATTCCCCACCCCAGCTCACTGTGACCCCATCCCCAGCTCACTGTGACCCCATCCCCAGCTCACTGTGACCCCATCCCCAGCTCCCTTTGACCCCATCCCCAGCTCACTGTGACCCCATCCCCAGCTCACTGTGTGCTTTGCCTCTCACTATTTCTCTCACACTATCTGTTTCCCTGTCTTTTCCTTTTCTCTGTCTTTTGTTTCTTTCCCTGAACTTACTATCTCCCCTTCTCCCTGTCCATGTGACTGTTTGTTCATTGTTTTATTTCCTTTCTCTGTTTTACTGACTGTCATTCTGTTTCCCTCGCTGTGTTCTCTCTCTCCTTATACGTGTCTGTCTATTTCTCCCTTGTTGTGATGGTGATGGCGTCTCTATTCGTTTGAAGCATGTGATGGCTCTTTGGTTGGATGTTGGCAATAAAATAAACTCAATTGTGTTTTGGTGTCTTGGACATAATTTAAATTTATTGGTTAAATTTCAATTGTTGTCAAAACAGCAACCAGAACTTGGATCTCCATTGAACAATCAATTCTTACATCTAAATATTTTGGAACTGGCTTCTCCCAGTGCTCTGCATACTGGCAACTGAAAGCATTCTATTCATGTGCATAATAGTGTGACGGTAACAGCTCTTCCCAGGACCATAAGAAACTACAGACGGTTGTGTGCACAGCCCAGACTATCATGGAAGACAATCTTCCATCCATTTATACTTCTCATTGTCAGTGAAAGGCTGGCAACATCAAATATCTCTCCAAAACCGGTAATGATCTCCTACAACCTCTTCCAAAAGGGAGGAGATACAGAGGCTTGAAAACATGGACCAGCATGCTCAGGAACACCTTATTCCCCTCCGTAGTTACACTGGTGAATTGAAGTCTCTAACTTTTCAAATAATATTAATCTTGCGAAAGTCGCTCTTGCTTTGCGCAGCTCCTGTGCACCTGTCACCTTGTGTGCCTCACTCTGTCTAAGTGCCATTGAGGCTCAAGGACTTCTCAAGGGCAATCAAATGAGTGAATTAATGCTGGCCCTGCCAGCGATACCTGTATTCCATTAATAAATATAGGAAGATGACGACACTCAGGGAAGACAGACAGTTGGGATCAAATCGCTTTAAACATGATCTTATATATATCTAAGATATATATATCTAAGTTTTTCGTGCAATGCACTTTATTCGAATTCTTATCATTTTTTATTGAAGTTCTGCCATCAGCTGTGGTAAGACTTGAAACAAATCGCTTGAAACAATGTCTTTGGTTGAATAAGCTTTGCTCCTGAATTACATTCAGCGACATTCCTACTCTGATACATTGTCCTAATCATGAAGTAACGTCCGAGACAAGAACAATTTTGTGATTGAAATACTTGTAACTGGAAAAGTGGCCAGAAGAGAGCTTGAAACAGTAAGTCTGAATTTTACCAACGTACAGCCAATGGTTTGTTCAGCCACAGCACTGACGCAGAGATGGAGACTGGGGATATTGTGAGCTGGTAGTGGACAGGGTTCGTGACAGAGAGAACACGAGACATAAATCAATTCAGGGCCAAAAGGGATCTCGAGGTTGTCCACAGTTTTGTTCTCAGATGTTTGTAAGGGAGTGTTCTGCATTTCAGATGAATGGAGACTGCAATTTAAATTGAAGATAATAGTTTCTTTCTTTGACAAATATAGATAACAGCAATTGCAATGAAGTTCAAAATTGTTTATGGGATTAATGAATGGACAGAGGTAGAAAACACCAACAATAGCGAGAATAGGTTAGTAACACACCCTCCACCCCGCCCAAAATAATAATCAGTACCGCTAATAAGCGATATGGTAGAAATTCCCAACAGAGAAAAATTTTGAAAAGTCCCAAGGAAAGCCTCCTCTCCATTGGTTTAATTATCCAGTCCATTATTCTCAGATTCAGATCTGTCCTCTCCATGTCTGTGCAGCTGCTGATCTTTGTTATTGTTGGAGCTGATGCATCTGCTCCTACACTGGGATAGCGCACTGAGTGAAGCGCCTCACCAATAGGAGAGGGAAACCCTCCAGTGACACAGTTACAATGCATGGAGACTGACATCAATCACAGTCACAGAGCAAACAGTTCTAGCTTTCAATACAGCACATTCAGTTCACAATATATCTGGACTGGACTGGATGCTGAAATCGCTGGCTATTGGTCACATTTCCCATCACTAATTGCTCTAGTGAAGTCAGTTGAGAGGGAGAATGATGGATGTTTTCGTTTCGCAGGCTAGATGATTCTGCTCTGTTGTACGTTTGCAATGCTGTCACCATTTACCCAGAATCTCCGCCCCTCCACAAAAAAAGAAACACAATCAGGACATTGTTACTGTGCTGATCTCTCCTTCATGGGAAGAAAAGCCAGCCAACACACTGTCACTGGGTACAGTTGCTCTGCACATAGACAGGAAGTGTGGACTTCTCTGAATGTTCCTCTCCCTGCTCTAATAAAGAAACGTTGGACCTTTCATTCATAATATGCTTGAGTAATTAATTTATACAAATGGGCAAACATTTTAATGCTGTTTTATTTGCTATAAAGCAGTAATTTTTACGCTTTTTCTCCTCAGTCCAAAACCAAAAGTCATTAAGACTTTTGAATTAATGAGTCACGTTTGGCTGGGAGATAGGGCGGAATGGGGGCAGTGGCTGTGGAGACTGCATGAGGAGTACGATGATATTCCACATGTCATCAAAACTGTTAACGTCAGATAGAATTAAATATAGTTCATAACAAGGATATTTTATATTTTATATACACACCATTTAATCATTGGGAATACAGATTGTGTAGGGTCACCGCACCTGAAGCATTAACATTGATTTCTCTTCATAGCTACTGCCAGACTTGCTGAGCTTTCCCTCAACGTCTGTTTTTGTTTGAGGTTGATCATATTGTTCATATCTTGCAGGATGCTTACAATTAAAAACAGATACTAATAACAAAATGTGCAGGGCAATGGGGACAATATAGGAGAATAATAGTAGAGATATCGCTCATTCCAAACTGGAAGAGACAATGAGCTCAGCTTTCACCACCTTTGTTGTAATAATTCTATGTTATGCATTGAAAACATTTGTAGAGTGGGGAGACAAGCTTGTTCAATGAAGGACACAGAGTGTTCCATCATCAATAATCTATCCCTATTATTTCATGAAGTTCAGCTACCTCTAAAATATATTTTTAAAAAATAGATCTCCTGAGATTTATAGGATGTTCAGAATTGTTTTTACTTTCTATCTTAAAGAAGAAGCAGATTTCGGTTGTAATTCAGGTGTCACAGGAATACCAACTGTAAGAGAACGAGAAATGACCACATTGCCCAAATATTACCAAGTTCATTGTGTAGACCTGTCAAGAAACATGAAATGTAGAGATAATGGAAACATGAAATAGAAACAGAAATTGCTGGAGAAACGAATAAGATGAGGAAGTATCTGCAGAGAGCAACAGAATTAACATATGTCATATGATGTGACACTGTTCTGAAAAGTCCTATTAGAATCAAAGGTTAATTTTTTGTATCTCTGCTCAGATGTTGCCAGATCTATTGAGTTTCACTCCAGCTCTTTTGATTTCTTTCTTCTTTCCGAACTGTGACAAAGTATCTGATCTGAATGATAACAACAAAGTTGTTATCTCCGTTGAATCTTGAGTAACTTGTTATGGACATTAACTGAGAAATTACAAAGTTCCTATGTTTGACAGGGCTCTAAATATCGATGACGTATTGTTTTGTGAGAACTTGCGATGAAAATGTTGAAACAAAACAGAAGTTGCTGCAACTGCTCAGTAGGTCTGGGAGCATCTGTAAGAAGAAATCAGAGTTAACGTTTCAGGTCCAGTGCCTTCCTCAGAACTGATGGTAATACGGAAAATGTTGGTTTATATGCAGAAAAGACTGGATGGTGAGATTGGATGAGAAACCATCACTATTCAAGAAGATCGGGATCTGGAATTCATTCAAAATTAAGAAAGGATTTATTTTACTCTCTCTTCTATCGCTTGCTCCTTGTTCAGGTTGTACATGTACTATATACTTCTAAATCTCCATCAAGTGCAGACGACATGTTTTTTTTTCTCCTACTGTGGTTTTTCAATATTATTGACTATTTTCCAGTATGTATTTGCTTCCAATTCAATGCAGATATGAGAATATGGCTTGACCTTCTGCAGTTTGCCCATAATATAGAATTTAATTGAATATTTATCCCCATCACACCCGCTGAATTAAACAAACAATGTATGAGTCCACGTCCATCCTGCAGATGAAACATTTCGTCAGCTCTGGCTATTGCAGGGATTGTTACAAACATAACAGTGCCACACAAAATGCCAATGTTCCAGCGCAAGATGCCAAACGCAGTTTATCCTAATTTATTTACAAGGTTTATAAATAAAACATGCAGAGGGGCGGAGTGTAAAAAGTGAATTCAACTCTGTGTCGAAAATGCTATTTGTGGCTCCCTCATAAAATGCGTTAATTACATCAGTCATAAATTCACCAAAATAGGGAAAGCAAGAAAGTGGAATTGTCAAATAGTCCTCTGAATAACATCTGGAGAACGAGAAGGAAATCACGGCATGTTTGTGATATCCAGAAATGACGATTGTGAGAATGTGGAGGTGGGGAGCAGTGGAATGATGATCAATTTTGTGGATGACACAAAGATGAACTGGGTGGATTACAGTCAGGAGGGAAGTGTTAGGCTACAGGAGAATATAAACAAATTATTCAGATAGCCAGGTCAATGGCCTGATGAACTTTAACACCGATAAATTGGAAAGATGCAAGTCAGAGTAAGTACTCAAAAGTGAGTATGAAAGAGGAGGGCTGAATTTGCTCGTTTTTTTCTTTGCAGCAGGAAAGTTTGAGGAGGGAATCTGGTACAGGTATACAAGAACATAAGGGGAATGGAGAGGATGAACAGACAACAGCTGTTTTCCTTAGTCAAAGGATCAAAAAATAGGGGACACACTTTTAAAGAGAAAGGGAGGGGTTTGAGAGAGAATTTGTGGAATGTGTTTCGAACTGAGAGGGTAGCCTGAATCTGGAATGCGTTGTCTAGGAAGGTGGTTGAGGCAGGTAACCTCACAAACGTTTAAAAAGCCTTTGGATGTCCACTTGCTGGCACAGGCGTGATGAGCCTGTTTTTCGTTGCATGATTCTTTTCAGTGGCAGCCATGAACACTCTGGTATATTCTGAAAAAATAAGCAATGGCATTTGCTGCTTTGTTCCTTTGATGGTACTCAGTAAGTTCCTGTATTACAAAGCAGCAGCATCTCATGCAGCTTCAGCACTTACTCGACCAAAGTCAGCCCAGCCATCTCTAGGAACATCCAGGGTAATTCACATGTCCTGTGCAAGCATTGTCCAACAACAGCACTGACACTATTCTAGCTGTTTGCCACCATTATTATAGTTACAGCCATAATTTGAACACAGCTTTTCCTCTTTTATAATAAGCACCTCTAGCAATAAGGATGTTATTTCCCTGAAGCATAATAAATTATTTCCCAGGTATTCACTTTGACAAACAGCAAGTTTTCCAGTGTTTTTTTCTGCCAGTTGTTTCTCATAGAATTCCCCACTCTACCCTCCTTCCACTTTATCATTTTCTTGTGCACTGTCTCTCTGCTCTCACACACCTTACTCCCTCACATCCCCCACACTCTCCATCCTTATTTATTAATCCCTGAAAAACTTGCGCCTAATCTCTATAATTTATTCCAACTCCCAACTCACATTTTGGACTGATTTGATTCCTTCTCTCAGCATGGTCATTAGACTGGCTGTGTCTGATGTCCTATTCACCTCGACCTTCTGCTCAGTTCCTGATCTGCTGCTTTGGTTCTCACTCTCCTGGTTTATTCAAATCCATCTGACTTGCACTAGCACAACTCCCAACAAGCATGTTGGTGTTTGTCCAGTTAAGATACACCCTGTATTCTTTGTGCAGGTCCTCTCCTGTCTTGGAAGAGATCGCAATGATCCAACAATCTGAAATCCCCACCTTTGAACGAGCTTGTTCACAACGTGTTAAGCTATACTGCCTTCCTCATCCATCTCTCTTTTCCACATGGCACGGGGAGTAATCCAGAGATTATAGAGGATTGTTTTCTCTCTCTGTCTCTGCCTCTCTCTCCGTCTGTCTCTCTCGCCCTCTCTCTCTCGCACCCACACCCCCACCCCCAAAAACACACACACACATTCAGAAGACAGACAGACACCAAATTACTTTGCAGAAGAAGATAAATAAACTTAAAATAATGGGAATGATAACTGGAATGAAGTATTTAGTTGAAGGGAGGATGAGAGAAATTGCGCTTCTTCTGGATGTCAGTTTGCTCGCTGAGCTGGAGAGTTCATTTTCAGATGGTTCACCACTGTACGAGGGAACATTATCAGTGAGTCTCTGTTAAAGTGCTGGTATTATGTCCCACTTGCTATTTATGTGTTTAGGTTTCCTTAAGTCAGTGATATAATTTCCAGTATTGGTGATTTTATGTCCGGTTCTTTTTCTCAGAGAGTGTTCGATGGAATCAAAATCCATGTGTTTGTTGATAGAGTTCCAGTTGGAATGTTCTGCTTCTAGGAATTCTCGTGTGTGTCTCTGTTTGATTTGTCCTAGATGGACCCAGTCGAAATGGTGTACTTCCTCATCTGTACGTAAGGATACTAGTGATAGCAGGTCATGTCTTTTTTTTCTGGATAACTGTTGTTCATGTATCCAGGTGGCTAGTTTTCTGCCTGTTTTTCCAATGTAGTGCTTGTTACAGATCTTGCAAGGCTGATTCTTCCTCGGGGAAAACAGACAAATATATGAACTTATTGCAGTGCTCAAAGGTATGAAACAAAGTTGTAGAGTAAAACAGGAATACTCTGTTTATGTTAGTTGGCATTACAGCATCAAAGAGTTCTAATTCCAAGATTGTCAACAAAAGAACCAGGTTTGAGATAAGGAAAAACTTCTTTATTGAGAGAGTTTTTAGGATTTGGAATGGACTGCCTGGGAGAGTTGTGGATGAAGATCAAAAAAAGATCTGGATAAGTATTTGGAAATATGAATTTAACAGGCTGCAGAGATAAGGCTAGCAAATGGGAGGGGCTTTGGAGACATTCCTGGAGCTCATGAACACACTCTATCATGTGTCTGATGTGAATAAAAGTCAGTATACAATTATTTCCCATTGTAAATGCTCGCACATATCTGATTATTTAGTGCAGCATAAGCATTTAAAATGCAAGTATTGCAAGACCATTTTCATTATATAGTATAATTATTGCTCAGAACATTAATATTTTAAATGTTGAAATCCAATTACGAAAACAAATCTGTCATTGCTTTGGCACAAGTCTCTTTGAAAAGGTCTAATTTTTCACTCACACGATAATATGTTTATTGTTTTTGTTCACTGTCTGCATTTCAAATTAAATAACATTTTTTCTAAAAATTAAACGTTTTCAAATTATTGTTCACTAAAATTTGATAATGCAAATCATTTATTTAGTTGAATATTCACAGTGCATGTTGAATTATAGCCGTTTCTAATTCGCTGGCAAATAGCTGAAGCTTGTACATTTCAGTGAGAAATTAAACTGACTGATTATGTATAAATTTATAAGAACACTAATTCTATTTGATTATTCAATCGTTTGCTCACCCTGAACATGTAATCATTCAGAAGCCAACTGCTTTCAAAATGTTGGAGTGACAATGCATTGTTTTGAATCCTGACATTGTGTGTGTAATTCTGATCGCCAAAAGAGTTATATCCATGTTGTTTGTTCGATACAAAATAAAATGTTCATTCATTATTTCTGTGTTAGAAAATCTTGACAGGAGTTTATATTTTTTGATCCATAAATATAGAATCAACCTAACTCTTTTCAGAGATTATAGTTCAGTAGAATAATCATAGTTGATGTCTTATTTTTGCCTAATGCACTCAACTTAGCAAACATCTGATTAATACATGGGTCACCCAACAGATTATATCTGAAGAAAAGAGCAGCAAATGACAAGTTAAGAATCACGTTAATAACTGAACTTGGCGGAATCTGGCTGGTGTAGGACACCGCACATACTGGCATTCAGGTGAATGGAACAATGAACAACATAACTGGAAGTTTTGGGCTAACGCCCCTCCCCAGCTTCCTGATCTTACACATATCACTCCCTTACACATTCAACAATTGATAAGAATCCACAGGCTGTGTGAAACGTAAAACACAGAACAGTACAGCACATTGCAGACCCTTCGACCCTTGACGTCCTGCCAATCTTTTATCCTACTCGAAGATCAGACTAACTGACGTACCCAGACATGCTGGTCCGGTGACAGGCACCGTGCAGTCAGCCATTCTTACTTCCTGTTCTTTTCTGATGTGCAGCTGCCTTGAAATGTCTGTTCAAACCAAACAGTTTGAATGAAATTCAAGCAGTCGAGATGACGTTCATGAGTGTGTATTTCAATCAGGACTTAATGATGGATGAAATTCCAGACTAACATAATCAATGAATGAAAAACAGGGCAACACAAGAAATAGCAGTTGAGTACAACATGTGGTTCCAAGTGAATATTTTAGACTTTTTCTGTTTTTGGAAAGGTGTTCCGTATTCGATGACACATTGTGGCTGAGTGCTGTGATAAATTGCACCTTTTAGTTAAAATCAACAATACTGGTGTAACAGGCTCAATCCTTCAAAATGACCAGATTACAAATGACAATCATAATAGAGACAATGTACTCCCGCCAGGTAAGACTCACAGATAGTAGCTTACATTCAACAGATTAATGGACTACTGGCTACACTGAATCCTCCCACTGTCTATATCACAGGGGTTACCACTGACCTGAACGTGAAGTCAAATCAACTTATACTTACAAGAGCAGATCGGAGACTTACACACTCCCTGCTCCACTAACTCTCAGTAGAAGCACACCCTGACCCGTTTTGTGGTGAGTTTACTTCATTATTGTGCACAATCCCAGTCTATTGATGGCATTCTGTCTGGACAAACTGTGTGTTGATGATGATGGAAGGAGGTGGGGGAAGGAATGTCTATGATGAATGACTGTGTGACTGCCAGGTTAAAACATGCCCCGACAGCCCCGGATGTATCTGTGCCCGCTGTCACCACTGCAGACATGATCAGTCTTCCTGAGAGTCAAGGCAAGGGAAGCGACAGACCTGGACGATGTTCCAAGCTGTGTATCAGAGCCTATGAGGACCAACTGGTAGAGGTATTCATTTACAACTTCAGCTACTCCCTCTTACAAGCCGAAGTCCCAACCTGCTTCGAGAAGACCACCATCATCCTCGTAAGTGAGAAAGCACATGTAACGTGCCTTAATGATTACTGCCCAGTGGCTCCTACCTCAATAATCATGGAGTGATTTGAAATGCTGGTTATAGCCCTCATCAGCCTAACCTGATCCCTTATAATTTGCCTACTGATGTAACAGGTCCAGAACGGATGCCATACCCCGATCCCTGCACTCATCCCTGGGACATCTAGACAACAAGGACACTTACACCAGACTCCTGCTCACTGACTACAGCTCCACCTTCAATATCGTTATCCCCTCCAGACTGATCTCAAACTTCCGTGACCTTAGTCGCGGCTCCACCCTCTGCAACTTGATCACCCGGTTTCAGACCCACAGATCACAATCTTTGAAGAGAGGTATCTGCACCTCGACCACAATCACACTCAACACTGGATATCCCAAGGATGCGTCCGCAGCCCCCTACTGTACTCCCTGTACACACACGGCTGTGTCCCACAGCCCCCTACTGTACTCCCTGGCCACACACGGCTGTGTCCCTCAGCCCCCTACTGTACTCCCTGTACGCACACGGCTGTGTCCCTCAGCCCCCTACTGTACTCCCTGTACACACGCGGCTGTGTCCTCAGCCCCCTACTGTACTCCCTGTACACACACGGCTGTGTCCTCAGCCCCCCTACTGTACTCCCTGTACACACACGGCTGTGTCCTCAGCCCCCTACTGTACTCCCTGTACACACACGGCTGTGTCCTCAGCCCCCTACTGTACTCCCTGTACACACATGGCTGTGTCACTCAGCCCCCTACTGTACTCCCTGTACACACACGGCTGTGCCCTCAGTCCCCTACTGTACTCCAGTACACACATGGCTGTGTCCTCAGTACACACATGGCTGTGTCCTCAGTCCCCTACTGTACTCCCTGTAAACACACGGCAGTATCCCTCAGCCCCCTACTGTACTCCCTGTACACACACGGCTGTGTCCCTCAGCCCCCTACTGTACTCCCTGTACACACACAGCTGTGTCCCTCAGCCCCCTACTGTACTCCCTGTCCACACACGGCTGTGTCCCTCAGCCCTCCACTGTACTCCCTGTACACATACGGCTGTGTCCTCAGTCCCCTACTGTACTCCCTGTATACCCACGGCTGTGTCCTCAGTCCCCTACTGTACTCCCTGTATACCCACGGCTGTGTCCTCAGCCCCCTACTGTACTCCCTGTATACCCACGGCTGTGTCCCTCAGCCCTCTACTGTACTCCCTGGACACACACGGCTGTGTCCCTCAGCCCCCTACTGTACTCCCTGTACACACACGGCTGTGTCCCTCAGCCCCCTACTGTACTCCCTGTACACACACAGCTGTGTCCCTCATCCCCCTACTGTACTCCCTGTCCACACACGGCTGTGTCCTCAGCCCCCTACTGTACTCCCTGTACACACATAGCTGTGTCCCTCAGCCCCCTACTGTACTCCCCGTACACACATGGCTGTGTCCCTCAGCCCCCACTGTACTCCCTGTACACACACGGCTGTGTCCCTCAGCCCCCTACTGTACTCCCTGTACACACACGGCTGTGTCCTCAGCTCCCTACTGTACTCCGGTACACACACGGCTGTGTCCCTCAGCCCCCTACTGTACTCCCTGTACACACACAGCTGTGTTCCTCAGCCCCCTACTGTACTCCCCGTACACACATGGCTGTGTCCCTCAGCCCCCACTGTACTCCCTGTCCACACACGGCTGTGTTGCCAAATTCCAAATAACGCCAGCTGCAAGTTCGCTGATGACATGCCCATGTAAATACAGGTATCCCCTGCTTTTCAAAAGTTCGCTTTTCCCCGCTTCCCTTTACAAATAAACTACATTAGGACCTGTTTTCGCTAATCAAAAGAAATCCAAAGAGGATTTTCACTTTTACGAAGATTGCCGAAATTTTTCCCATACAAATGAATGCTTCTTCACTTTACACCATATCGGCTTATGAAAGGAACACTGTACTTAAAATCGCAGAGCAGTTACCATGTCACACGAATAGAATGCTTTCAGTTGCCAGTATACAGAATAACAGTAAGAGATACAGCTCGTTCTAAGCTGGACGAGACAATGGGTTGAGTTTCCACAATCTTTGCTGTAATAATTCTGTGATATGTATTGAAAGCCTATCGCGGGGGGGGGAGACAAGCTTGTTCAATAAAGGGAAACCTGTATATGTCTAAGGCAATGTTAAAAGCGATTTTATCTCCCTGTCTCTCTGCCCTGAATGGTGGTCATCTTCTTACATTCGTTAATGGGATATGGATATCACTGGCTGGGCCAGCATTACTACACTTTTCTAGCTGCTCTTGAGAAGACCGTGAGCCACTGTAGTCCACGTGTTTTATTTGATTTAATTTGATTTATTTTAGTCAAATGTACAATGGAAAGCTTTGTTTTGTGAGTAGTGCAGGAACATGATAGTAGACAAAAAAAACACAGCTCATGAGGTACTTCAACAGAGTGAGGCATATAAGGTTACAGCTGCACAGGAGATGTGCAAAACAAGATCGCTATTAGCAAGACTAGTATTATTTGAAGTTAGAGATGTCAATTCGTCAGTCTAATTACGGTAGGGAAGAAAGTGTTCCTGAGTATGTTGGTCCATGTTTTCAAGCCTCTCTATCTTCATCCTGTTGGAAGAGGTTGTCGGAGATCATTACCGGTTTGGGAGAGATTTTTTTATGTTATCAGCTTTTCGGTGACAATAAGAAGTATAAATGGATGGAAGATTGCCTTCCGTGATGTTCTGTGCTGTGCACACAACCGTCTGTAGTTTCTTATGGTCCTGGGCAGAGCAGTTATCATATCACAAGAATAGAATGCTTTCAGTTGCCAGTATGCAAAATAACAGTAGAGATACAGCTCATTCTAAGCTGGAAGAGACAATGGGTTGTGTTTCCTCAACCTTTGCTGTAATAATTCTGTGATATGTATCGAAAGCCTATTGGGGGTGGGGGTGGGGTGTGGGGGTGGTGCAAGACAAGCTTGTTCAATAAAGGACACAGACTGTTCCATCAACAAAAATCGATTCTTGTTATATCATGGAGTTCAGTTGCAATGAAAAGTGTTTTAATACAGTGGTTTTCTGAGATTTGCAGGATATTCAGAAACATGTTTTTTTTCTCTTTGAATCTTATACAAGAAACAGATTTCGGCCTTAAGACACGTCTCACAGACACACCAACTGTAATAGGACCACAGTGTCCAAATATAATCAAGGTCAGCATATGGACCTGTCAAGAAACATGAGATATAATGATATGCAAACATGAGATACAAACTGAAAATGGTGGAGAAACGAAATAAAAACATGAAGAAGTATCTGCAGAGAGAAACAGAGTTAACATATTGATTATGATGTGACATTTCTGAAAAGTCAAAGGTTAATTCTATCCATCTCTGCTCAAATTCTGCCAAATTTGCTGAGTTTTGCTCCAGCTCTTTCGATTTCTTTTTCTTTCTGGACTGCGGCAAATTGTCTGATCCGAACGTTAACAGCAAAACCCCTGTCTCACTTGGATCTCGAGTAATTTGTTATAGACATTAAATGAGAAATTACAAAGTTCCTATGTTTGACAAGGCTCTAAATATTGATGACGTATTGGATTGTGAAAACGTGCCATGAAAATGTTGAAACAAAAACAGAAGTTGCTTCTAAAGCTCAGTAGGTCTGGCAGCATCTGTGAAGAGAAATCACAGTTAACGTTTCGGGTTCAGTGACCCTTCCTCAGAACTGATGGGAGCTAGAAAAATGTTGGTTGATATGCAGAAGGGGCTGGACAGCTGTTAATGGAGATTGTTAGTGGCTAAACATAGAGGGTGTGTAATGGAAGGCGATGTGAGAACTAGGCCTGGTGTATTATTGGTCGGGGGCGAGAACATTGGGGAGTTCAGGGCCGAAAATTATTGAACTTGATTTTGAGTCTGAAGGGCTGTAGGGTCTCACACGGTAAATGAGGTGTTGTTCTTCCAGTTTGCATAGACCTTTCCTGGAAAACTGCAGCAAGCCTGACATAGAGATATTGGCCAGGGAACAGGATGCGGTATTAAACTGGCAGGCTACTGGAAGGTCAGGACCATTTGTATAGATACACTTTGGATGTTCAGTGAAGCGGTCACCCAGGCTACCGTTAGTTTGCCCAATGTAGAGAAGACCACATTGTGAGAAGCGAATCTTGTCGACAAATTGTGGGAAATGTCGGTAAGGTGCTCCTTCTTCGGTACGGTGTGGTTGGGCCCTTGGACAGTGAGATAGGAGGACAGAAGTGCGAACATGTTTCACTTTGGCAGGGGCAAGTGAAGTGGGCCTGTGGTGGGGGTGAGGGCGGGGTAATGGGAGTGAATAAAGAGTGAACCAGGGTGTCCTCGTCCCTCCAGAAGGCGGACAATTTTGAGGAGGAAAATATGCATCTGGTGATGGAGGTGGGGGAAATGGCGGCTGATGATCCACTTCATGTGAATGCTGGTGGGATGGTAGGCCAGGACAAGAGGAATTGTCGCACTGTTGCAGGAGGATAGAGAGACAGTGAAAATAGAAATGCGAGAGGTGGGTCAGACCTGGTTGAGGGCCCTCTCGAGAACAGTGCTTAGAAATTCTCAGTTGAGGAAGAAGTTGGACATCTTGGAAATTGACATCATCAGAAGCAATGCGGTGGAGACAGAAAAATTGGTGGAATGGAATGGAGTATTAGCAAGAAACAGGTTGTGAGGGTGTATATTCCAGGTAGCTGTGGGAGTCAGTTGGTTAATACTGGATATTAGTGGCCTGTTGATCCCCAGAAATGGAAACAGAGATGCCGAGGAAAGGAAGTGATGAGTCTGAGAAAGACGAGGTGAAAGTGAAGGAGCCATGCAAATTGGAAGCGAAATCGATGTTTTTGTTTCAAATTCAGGGCAAGACAGAGAAGCAGAATCGATTATATAATCTATGCATTGGAGAAAGAGTTGTGGATCAGTCTGGAATAGAAGTGGAACAGGGAATTGTCTATGTACCCCTTGAAGAAACAGGTATGACTGGAGCCCACGTGTGTATCCATGCACCCCCCTCTGTGTGGCAGGAGTAGGCTGAAGCAATGGGTCTGCCCGGGCAGTTCTGTTTGTGGATTTTCAGAAGGAGATAGAAGTGAGCTCTGCTATCAGAGGACCATCAGCTTGGGGACCAAGCTGGGGGCAAGTACGGTGTGAATGACCAGATGAAATGTGGTCAATTATCATAGTTGATGCAATGGCCTGATGTGCCATGGTCGGGTCATGGTCCAGCAGGTGATATGAGGAGATAACTGAGAGCTGGCCCTCAGTCTCTGCAATGGAGAGGTCAGTCCACCAGACTACAGCAGCATCACCCTTACCAGCACAGGCTGACTACCAAAGTCAGGGTTGGATCAAAGCACACGGCGTACAGCCTGTTCAGAGGGTGATTTGTTGGATTGGGTGAGGGGATGCAGATAAATTAAGACAACCAATGTCCCATCGAACATTCTCAATGAAAAGATTGAGTTCAAGCAAACACCAGAGGGAGAGGTCCAGGTGGAGGAAGAGTATTGGAGCTGGGCGAAGAGTCTGTGGAACAGGGAACAGAATCTTTGCCGAAAGAAATGGGCACTGAGGAGAAGATGGTGGGAGAAGAGTTCAAAGTCATGCCGTACCCGAAATTCATTAAAGTCGGGGCACAGTGGGATAACACTGAGACCATTGTTAAGGACAGAACATTCATCATCAGAGTGTGGAAGGGTAGGAGGGAGGGTGAAGGTACGACAGGAGGTGCATTTGGGGGAGGGGATGCAGTCAGAGTGCAGGGCGGGGAGGCAGGTTCAAAGGGGTCATAGACTTCTCTGTGTTCTTGCGTCTTGTGCGCCTCATATATCTGATGAGCATGGCGAATGAGCGGAGAAAGAAATAAAATTGGGGAGTCATGCAGCCTTGAGCCAATGAGATGTGATACTTTTGCACAGATAAAATGTTGATATCACTGGCACTGCAATCACATGATCAGTCCTCAGGAAGTAACTGAATGAAAATGAACGTAATCTTATTGTAATGCCCTGATTTCATCGGAGTGACACTCAATCAGCAAAGTCTTACTTTTCTGAGATTTTAGACAAAACTGTGAAAACATAATAAACGTTGATGTTATTAACAGGACAAAGTCATCCATGGTTTTGGCAGGTATTAGCAAGGGCAGAGTTTATTTGTCATTCTCAAAAGCTCTGGGGAAGGTGTCATCGTTCAGTGAGGAAATTACCAGGACAGAATTTGCTCCGATTCCCATTGACCCCTGTTTACTCAGGGTCCGTGATGCCACATGAATCAAATACTACTATGATGCAAGGGAAGTTACTCTGATCTCACCTCAAAAGAGGTAAACCGTTAAAATAATAAAAAGCAAAAGTGTAAAACACGGTTTGTTTGAACAATGTGCTCACTGTACTCACAATGTTTAAGGGAAAACTGATGCATGGACTTCTGATTTTGAGGAAAGGTTCATCCTATTTGTGATGAGACTGTTTGGTTGTGTACTGTGACACAGAGACAGAAAGACACTCCACTCTGGAACATGGGGAACAAAACAATCCTGTTCACAGTGCATCAGACAGTGACAGACACACACTATTGTCTGTTGCGATTGGACATTGATCATCTCAATCTCAACATTTGCTGATGATCAATAGCAGAACAGAAGCCAGCGGCTCCCATCATCCCAGTTGGAAAGCAAAAAGGGAATGCGATGGTCAGATGAAGTGGGAGTAATTGGGGAATTGGTGTAACTTACAGTGGGAGTGACAGAAGGAGAGTGTAAAGGGAAATCATCAGTGGAAGAGTATGTAACAGCAGAAGGGGTAGCGCAAGGGAAGTAGGAGTGTGAGGAAAGAGTAGGACGAAGGAGGAAGAATGACGGATGAAGTTTTAGTGACAGGGAAAATCTTGTTTTTGGGGAAGCGGGATTGGGTGTGAAAACAACACTGTTCAGGAAAATCGAGATCAGGTTTTCATTCAAAATTAAGAAAAGATTTCATGTTCTTTCTTTTCTATCACTTGATTCTTGTTAAGATGCTACATGTACTCTATCTTTCTGTATCAAGTGAAGAGGATATTTTTTTTCTTGTCTTTTGTGGTGTTTCAACATTTTTGATTTTTCTTTACAGTATGTATTTGCTTCCAATTCAAGGTAGACATGAGAATATGATGGTAGACATGAGAATATGATTTGATCTCCTTCAGTTTGTCCATAACATAGAATTTAATTGAGTATTTATCCTCATCACACTAGCTGATTTAAACAAACAATGAATTAGTCTGTGTCCATCCTGCAGATGAAAAATGTCTCCAGATCTGGCTATTGCAGTGCCTCCAAAAGGTTAATGTTCCAGCGCAAGATGCCAAACCCTAGTTCATCCTAAATTATTTACAAGCTTTATGAATAAAACATGTAAAGTGTAAAAGGTGAATTCAACTCTGTGTCAAAAATGTTATTTCTGGCTTCCTCATAAAAGTTGTTAACCAAATCACTCTGTAAATTGACCAAAATAAGAAAAAACAGAGACTGGAATTCTCAAAGCTCCCTCTGAATAACATCTGGGAAACAGGAAGGAAATCACGGTTTGTTTGTGATATTCATAAATGACGATGGTGAGCATGTGGAAAATGGGGAGGGAGGGGAGGGCAGTGGAATGCTGACCAATGTTGTGGATGACACAAAGCTGAGCTGAGGGCTCACAATCAGGAGAATATAAATAGATTATTCAGATAGCCAGATCAATGGCCAATGAAATGTAACACTAATAAATGTGGGATGATGCATGTCAGAAGTAATAAGGCAAGTGAGTACTCAAACTATGAATGGGGAGGGCTAAATTTGCTCGTTTTTTCTTTGCAGCAGGGAAGGTTGAGGAGGGAACCTGCTACAGGTATACTGGAGTATAGGGGTATGGAGAAGATGAACAATCAGAAGCTGTTTCCCATAGTCAAAGGGTCAAAAACAAAGGAACGCAGTTTTGAAGTGAAAGGCAGGGATTTGAGAGAGGATTTGTGGAATGTGTTTCGTACTGAGAGGGTGGTATGAATCTGGAATGCATTGTCTAGGAGGGTCGTTGAGGGAGGTATCCTCACAAACATTTAAAAAGCCTTTGGATGTGCACTTGCTGGCACAGACGTGATAGGCCTTTAATTCGTTTCATGATTCTATGCGTTGGCAGCCATGAATGCTCTGATATATTCTGAAGCAATAAGCAATGGCAGTTGCTGGTTTGTTCCTTTGACTGGACTCAGTAAGTGGCGAGATTACAAACCAGAATCATCTCATGGAGTTTCAGCCCTTTCTCCACCTACAGCATCCAAGCCATCTCAGGGAACATCCAGGGTAATTCACATGCTCAGTGCAAGCATTGTCTAACAACAACACGAGCATTTTTCCAGCTGTTTACCACCATTATTATAGCTACAGCAATGTCATGGACACAGATTTTCCTTCAATATAATGCAGACTTCTAGCTATGAGGGTGCTATTTCTCTGAAGCATAATAAGTTACTTCCCAGATATTCACTTTGATAAAAAGCAAGTTTTACTGTGTTTTGCTGCCAGTTATTTATCATAGAATTCCCCACTCCACTCCATCCCTTCAATATTTACCCTTTAATATTTTCTTGTGCACTGTCTTCCTGATCTCTCACACCTCAATCCCTCACATCCCCCACACTCTCCATCCTCATTTGTTAATCGCTGATAAACCTGAACCTCATCTCTATCATTTATTCCAACTTCCATTTCACAATGTGAACTGACATGATTCCTTCCCTCAGCATGGTCATTAGACTGGCCATGCCTGATGTGCTATTCATCTCGACCTTCTACTCAGTTTCTGACCCGCTGCTTTGATACCAAACTCCTGGTTTATTAGTTTAAATCCATTCGACATGCACTAGCAAAGTTCCCCAAAAGGATGTTGTTGCTCCTCCAGTTAAGATGCAATCTGTCTTTTTTGTACAAGTCCCACCTGTCCTGGAAGAATCCCCAATAATCCAAAAATCTGAAACCATCAACCCTGAACTACCTTTTTAACAACATGTTAAACTATACCGCCATCCTAATCCTTACCTCTTTTCCATATGGCACGGGGGGTAATTCAGAGATTACAGAGGATTGTTCTGTCTCTCTCTCTCTTTCACACACGCACTCACACACACAATCAGACAGACTCCATATTACTTTGCAGAAGAATACCAATAACTTTATAAATAATCAGAATGATAACTGGAATGAAGGATTTAGTTAAAGAAAGGATGAGAGAAATTGCATTTCTACTGGACGTCAGTTTGAGTTGGAGAGTTCATTTTCCGATGGTTCATCACTATCCTAGTGAACATTATCAGTGAGACTCCGGTGAAATGCTAGATTTATGTCCCACCTGCTATTTAAGCGTTTAGGTTTCTTTGAGTCAGTGATGTAATTTCCAGTATTGGTGATTTCATGCCTGGTCCCTTTCCTCAGAGAGTGTTAGATGGAATCAAAATCGATGTGTTTGTTGATAGAGTTCCGGTTGGATTGCCATGCTTCTAGGAATTCTTTGGCTGGTCCTAGATGGATGTGCAGACCCAGTCAAAATGATATACTTCCTCATCCGTATGTAAGGACGTAGTGGTAGTGGGTGATGTCTTTTTTCTGGCGAGTTGTTGTTCATGCATCCAGGTGGCTCGTTATCTGCCTGTTTTTCCGACGTAGTGTTTGTTACAGTACTTGCAAGGCTTATTCTTCCTGGTGCAGAACAGACAAAGATGTGAACTTATAAAGTATGAAGAAAGTTGCAGAGTAAAACAGGAAAACTCTGTTTCCGTTTGTTGGCATTACAACATCAAGGAGTTCTAATTTCAAAATGGTCAGCAAAAGAGCTGGGACTGAGATACATAAATACTTCTTTATTGAGAGAGTTCTTCGGATTTGGCTTAGACTGCCTGGGAGAGTTGTAGATGATGATTCAATAAAGAATTGGATATATATTTGTAAATTATAAATTTAATGGGCTACAGAGATAGGGCTGGCAAATGGAAGGTGCTTGGGAAACATTACCGGAGCTGGTGCACACACAGTGGCCAATGGCCTCCTCCTGTACTCTATCATGTGTCTGATGCAAATAAAAATCAGTATCGGATTATTTCCCGTTTTAAATGCTCGCAAATATCTGATTATTTGTTGCAGGATAAACATTTAAAATGCAAATATTGCAAGGTCAGTCTCATTATGTAGTCTATTTATTACTCAGAACATGAATATTTTAAATGTTATGTTCTGATAACGAAAACAAATATATCATTGCTTTGGCACAAATCTCTTTGACAAGGTCTGACTTTTCCCTCACACCAAAATATGTCCTTTTTCTTTCACTGTCCACATTTCATATTAAGTAGCATTCTTTCTAAAAATCGGAAGTTTTCAAATTATTCTTCGCTAAAATTTGATAACATAAATCATTCACAGTGCATGTTGAATTGTTGCCATTTCTAAATTGCTGGCTATTAGCTGAAGCTCGTACATTTCACTGAGAAATTTAACTGATTGATTATATATAAATGTATAAGAATGCTAATTCTATTTGATTGTCCAATCGTTTACTCTCTCTGAACATGTAATCATTCAGAAGCCTACCATTTTCAAAATGTTGGAGTGGCAATGCATTGTTTTGAATCCTGACATTGAATGTATAGTTCTGATCATAACAGTTACGTACCATGTTCTTTATTCGAAGTAAAATAAAATGTGCATTCTTTATTTTTGCATTACAAAAAATTGATAGAAGTTTATACTTTACTCCCATAAATATAGAATCGACCTAATTGTTTTCAGAGATTATAGTTCAGTTGAATAATCATACTTCATATCTCATTTTTGCCCAATTCATGAAACATGGCTAACAGCTGATTATTGTTTGGGTCAGTAACCTTAATACCTTGCAATGAGGTATTTTACCTTGCTAAAAATGGCTTCCAAAAGATTTGGACTCATTTACAGTGTTACTGGAATTCACAGTTGCCTGTGATGCTGAGTGACACACTGACTTGCTCCTAAATCTGTGCAAAGAGTTTCTAACCTGGGTCAGGGCAGTTAGTCAAACATTTCTACAAATAATTTGGAATCCACCCTGGGAAAGGTGAGAGTTTGCTAACGGACTATTACTGGTCTCAGTGTAGCTACAAATAATGTCCAAATTAGATATCAATGGCTGACCAGCAACCAGGTTTTTAAAAAAATCATCTTCAGTCAGAGCCTGGCCCAGTGGGCAGATGTGTCAACATGCAGTGTCAGAATCACACTGCACAACTTACTGATGGTGCTGACACCTGGCCTACCTCCCAGACTCCATACATCTGCACCCTGGACCGGATGCTGGGAAAAGACGTGAAAAAGTTGACAGTCTGATGCACTATCTTGAGTCTCAGAATGAAACCTCTGAAACCATACCCAATAAATGTCACCTTCATTATCACCAGTATCAAAATGAAACTTACATCTCTGTGGATGACCAGAGATTAATATATGGTTCACCAAACAGAATATATCTGAAGAAAACAGCAGTAAATGGCAGGCCAAGCAGCACGTTAATAACTGAACTTGGCGGATTGTGTTTGCTGTGTGGTTACATACACATATTGTACTGGCACTCAGGTAACTGTAACAATGCACACCGTAAATGTAAGTTTTGACCTAACACCTCGTCAAAGCTTCCTGATCTCACACACATCACTCCCTCTCACACTCAAGAATTGATGAGAATCTACAAGCTTGGTGAAACAGGAATCATAGTACAGGCCTTTCAGCCTTGACGTCCTATCGACATTTTATCCTGTTCTAAGATCAGACTAACCTACATACCTTTCATTATACGATCATTCATGTGCCTATCCACATACCCACACTCACTGTGTAAATAACCTATCTCGGACATCTCCCATAAATATTCCGCCAATTACCTTAAAATCGTGCCCCCTCATCATAGCCATTTCCGTCCTGGGTGAAAATTTCTGGCTATCCACTCTATCTATGCCTCTAATCATCTTGTCCACCTCTATCAAGTCATGTTCCATTCTTTTCCGTTCCAATGAGAAAAAAACCTAGTTCCCTGAATTTTCTTTACAAGACCTGCCCTCCAGTCCAAGCAGCGTCCTGATAAATTTCCTCAGTACACCCACCAATGCTTCCACATCTTTCATATAATGAGGCGACCAGTACAGAACACAGAATTCTAAGTGTGATCTCACCAGGGTTCCATGGAGCTGCAGCATAACCTCACTACTTAAACTCAACCCCCATGCTAATGAAAACATCATCCGGCTTCTTAAGAACCTTATAAACATGGGTGGCAACTTTGTGGGAGTTATGACATGGATCATCAGATCCCACTGTTACTCCACAACGTATGAATACTACAAACTGAATCGCTTCACAATTTTCCAGGTTGAACTCCAACTGTTTCTTATCAGCCCAGTTCAGCATCCTGTCAATGTCCTGTGCAAACTACAATAGCCCTCCACACTACCCACAATTCCACCATGCTTTGTTAAATTGAAAAAAATTACTAATCCATCTACCCTCTTCCTCATCGAAGTCATTTATAAATATCAGAAACACCAGAGGTCCCAGAACCGATCCCAATAGAACACCAATGGTCACTGAGGTCCAGACTAAATACTTGCCATTTACCATCCCCCTC